>NW_022106463.1:29989-32108 GCF_000313985.2 Echinops telfairi | reverse complement strand
CATCTCCCATGGTTCTACTTTTCCTAACTCCCCTTTCTTGCTGTGCCAAGAGGCTTTAGTGGGAATCCAAGGCAAACACCCGCATGCCCGCCTGCCCAGCTGAGTGATCTAGCACAGGCACATGTTATTTACTCAGTTTGGGCTTTCAAGAAGTCCAGATCCAGGGTGCTGGCTCTCAGGGAATGTCCTTGTCCCTTCTCAGCTTTGTCCCCAGGAGTGGTATCCATCTGCTTGCTTGTTATCAGCTGTTCTTGGGACCTTACACAAGATTGCTTTAAGCCGCACCTGATATAAATCCTGCCTCCTTACTATGAAAAAGGAAGCCTATTCCCCAAGCGGGCTCAGGGCACAGGTTACATAGGATTTGTAACACTTGCTTAGGTGGGACAGAGCTCCATCCGGAACACAAATGTGTAGCCTTCAGACAGTGGGTTTCTGTTGATCAGTTGCCAGCCGGGGTGCCCTTTGCTTCATCCAGGCTGTCTTTTACCCACTGCCCCCTGCCCCCGGTAAGCCCCTCCCCTCCCCACCGGTGAACATTTGCCTTATCTGGAGACAAATAACTATGGTCACAACGAGGAGACAGTGCTGCTGGCATTTAGTGGCTCAGGCATGCAGGACAGCCCGTGCCACAGAGTGATCCACTGCAGACATCCTCAGTGCCCACCCCAGGTGAGGAACCCTTACCAGACACAGGGTGTGGGTGGCCCCCATGGGAAGGGCAGGGCAGCCTTCACATGCCCTCTCTGGGAGGTTGTCTGGCACCTACACACCCAGACATCTGGGCAAGTGGTGTTCCAAACTGTAGCAAAAACAACCCAAAAGGACCTGTGGCCTTTGGTCTCCCTGTTTTCTGTCTTTAGAGGCTTTTCTTTAAGGCTTTTACAGCTCGCTCCACCCCCACACTGAGGGACCTTCTTCCCACGGACTGTGGAAAGGCCCTGTCAGGTGACCACAGCACATACTCATGGTGCCCATCAAGGAGGCCCCCCAACCCCCCTTGTCATGGGCTCTCTTCAGATCCCCGGAACACACAGAAGTGTGCCTACAGGTAGAACCTGCCATCAGCGCTCAGCCAAGACCTGTCCCCTCGGCTGCCTGGGTGTAGGTGGTCACACCGCCTGCCCTCCCTGGAGTCCCTGAGTCGAGCTGGCTGATTGATCCATACTTATCGGCCTGTCCGGGTCTGTAGCACTCTGCTGAGTGTGGATCTCCCTTTCCTCCTGGTAGTGAACAGCCACACCTCTGATGCTCCACCGAGCGAGTGGGCGCCCCCAGTGGGCTGTTGCCCTCAAGGTCTTGTAGAGCAGAGTGCAAGAAGGGGGCCATCTGATCCAATGTAAGGGTTGGTTCAGGAAGGAACCTTGACTGGCAAGGTTCCTTCCAAGTGTATCATGCCCTGGCTAGATAGAGCTCCTGAGCTGAGACACGAGTTTTGTTTTAGCTGGAAATGGAATCCATAAATACACTGTTTGTCTGCTTCATTTCCTTAATGAGGGCACTGTGGGAGCACATTTTTGCTTGATGATCACAAAGGTATCACTTGGGGGAAGCTGCATGGACAGAGAAGCTGGCTGGCCCCTGCCTGTGAAAGGGGGTGCTGAAGCGGAGACGGAAGGAGGGGTGTTGTTCAGCTAGGAGCGTGATCCACTCAAGGGTCTGCTCGGCATGATGACGAACCCTATCAGTGCTTCCGCCCTCGGAAAGTGCAAGAAATGCAGTGAACACTCTTCTGAGTGCTCTCCTCACAACGTGGCGGGTGATGGCTATGGGCTCTAGGCCTCCCAAACAGCTGACTGTGGTCAGGTCAGGTGGTCTGACGGTGGTGAGGAAGGTTCTGGCCTGGAACAGCTTGGGCCCCTGGACGTACTGCCACTCAGAGTGCAAAGCAACTCTGGGGAAGTGTCTTCAGTTCTCTGAGCCTTGGTGTCTCCGTCAGTAGCATGGGGGTCCTGGCAAGGTCTTGCTCTGTGCGTGATGCTGAAGACTCTGACCACGAAAGGCATTGGGTCCACAGTAGGTGCTTCCTGGAGTGAGACCATGGGGGACACAGCCTGGGTACATCAGGATGCTGGCCCAAATGTTGGAGACTCACACACAGGCCTCAAAACAGCCACTG
>NW_022106463.1:22030-29499 GCF_000313985.2 Echinops telfairi | reverse complement strand
ACCAGGCAAGGCTCGGTGTCCTTTCAGTATTCCCTCCCAGCACCATGATTCAAGGACGTACATCAGTTCTTTTTTGGCCTTCCTTATTCAATGTCTGAATTTCGGATGTGTGTGGGGTGATTGAAAATGCCACTGTTTGGGTCAGGTGCACCGCAGTCCTCAAAGCACCTGAGTCCCTGCTTCTCGACGCTTTAAAGAGTCTTGCACAAAAGTTAGGTGTGTCCCCCTCCCCCCAAACCATTTTACTAGGAGCTAATCCAGGCACCGTACCATGCCATCGTTCATTCATATTGAGCAGTATTGTACAATTGCTACCACAATAAGTTTCAAAGCACGTCCTTCCTTTCTTGAACTCCTTGCTATCAGCAAGCTTTTACCCCCACCCCGAGGAACACTTATTATAATTACTGTTTCTATAGATTCTTCATTCCTGGCTTTCATATACCAAAAAACATAAAAATGCTTAAAAATATTCAAAAAGGCTACCCACATGAAAAAAATACATCAGAAATAAACCCCAATATGGAAAAAAAAAGACAGAAAATATTGAAAGCCCAAGCAAGCCCGGTTGTCTCAGAGGGGAGGTCAAATGACAAGGCTTTAACCTTTCAAGTCAGGTTTGACACTTTAATCTACCATAGTCATCCCTCCAACACTCAGTTTGGTACCCAGTTTATTCCTGTCCCTCCATTATGGGAGGCTTATTCCCTGTGTAGATCTCACAAATGTATCTCGGGTCTCCACTGTCACCCATAGCCTTCTGAAAACCAGCATCTCGCCATTGGAGCTCTGATCCTAGTCCCTCTCGGGCTCTGGATTGCACAGTTTGCGATCCTCGGGGCACAGATGTTGGTGTCGCACAGAAGATGGGTGCAATGCAGTGTGTTCTGTGATCTCTGCACTGCTGCTTCCTTGCGCATGGGTTGTGGATCCAAGCGAGAGGAAATCTTGGCACATCCTGCCTTTGCTCCGCTTGTGCTTCGATCTTGACTGTCTTTGCAGTGACCTTTGACTTCTTGAGGTCCGATGGTCTTGATGTCGTCCCACCGCTCCTCAGGCCTCAGGTATTCTCTCATTAGTGTTCAGGGCATCACATCTGTTTTGGAGTTTTCTCAAATCCAGGTGGCAGAGACTCAAGAGTGTAGTTGGATCTGTGGACTTGTTTTCCTTCAGCCTGAACTTCCACTGCCCCACCGTCGGGCCTGGCCGCCTTAGTCCGCTGCTGGTAGCAAAATTCCCCATCCTCACTTCCCCCAGACGTCATCAAGGCGACGTCTCTGGTCCCTCTGGAGAAGTCCTCATGTATTGTTAAAAGTATAGCTTCTAGTAGGAGCAAGTCATTGGTCCTGCAAAATCCTGTCATCACCAAGGCCATATTTTCCAACTACTGTCCCTTCCTCTTTGTTTCTAACGCTTGCGTTCCAATCACCAGTACTGATCCATGCATCCTGATTGTGTGCTTGATCAATTTCAGACTGAAAATGTTGGTAGACTTCTTCACTTTCTGCATTGTTGCTTTTAGTAGTTGGGGCATAGTGTGTGAGTAATAGTTGTATTGATAGCGTCTCCTTGCATGGGGATGGATATTATTATCCTACACAGGCAGCTCTGTACGTCAAGATAGGTCTTGCAATATCCTTTTTGATGGTGAATTCAATTCCTTTCCTCTGGAATCTTGCATTCCCCGAGCCTAGTAAGCCATCTGATGTTGTCATTCAAAATGCCATTTCAGCTCCCTGAGTCCTCGAAGGTTGATGTCTATGCATTCTACAGTGCTATCAGCCTTGTGATTGCCAGGGGAGAATCTGGGGATGAACTGAAAGCAGCAGATCAGGCATTTGTACAATCAACTTCCCCACTTCAGAACCTTCCTGCTCACCGCCATGCTCAGTACCGTTGTCACTTTAATGTTAGTGACATTAGCAGGGTGCTCCGGGTGTTGCTTTTGCTTCCTAGCGGAGGTGCACTCGGCACTCATGATGTCTGCGCCCAGTACTAATGACCGTGGCATGCCCGGCTTCACGTCGCTCATGCGCACCACGACCTTCGCCAAAGACACATTCCAGAAATGGTTTCCAGCTCATAGTGACCGCAGCTGGCAGAGTGGAGCTATTCCTTGGGGTCCTCGAGACCCGACGTCTCTATTGTCGTGTACTGTGTTATGGAGTTATACTGGATGGCACTGTCTTTAGTTTGAGACAGTAAATGATCATGGAAGCAGCCAGCCTCTTCTTTCTCCTGGGGAAATAACTGCTTCTGCTTTGAATTCTCGGCCATTCGTGGTCACCAGCCCAGACAGAGCTTCGCCCGTGGCCCCGACAGGACTCTGTAACCTCTGATATGTGGATTTTCCTTATCCCAAGTTTAAAAATAATCAAATCACATTGTTTTCTTACTTGCCTCCTGGGTGTAATTTATTTCAATCATTTCGTCACAAAGATTATTCCCATCACCTACTTACTATGTGTTCCTCCACCAAACTACAACACAGAGCAAGTCACCCAGGGGAGTCCAACCCCACAGCCCTGTGGGACAGGCAGGAATCTCCCCATGGGGCCCCCAAGGCTGTCTGTGATCCTCATGGAAGCAGACCGCCTGCCTCCACATCTTCCTCCTGCAGCATAGCTGTGGGTTTGAACCACTAACCTTGTAGTTAGCAGCAGAGTGTTTGAGCTCCTGGGCCAGCACGCCCCAGGCTATTGACTGTGTGAATAGTGTATACACTATTGGACAAAAAGCTTCATAATAGTAAGATTCGGTCCGTGGCTGTGGTTCAAAGGCATTACGTATTTTACTATTTTCCTTCTATAATAAAACCATGCGATTGCATCATGACCTCTGTCTCACCCTAAATAATGTGGTCTAGTTTATATTGTACATATTTATTCAGATATACATCTGCATTGTTGCTAAGCTCTAGCGAGGCTGAGGTCAGAGCCCTGGTGACTGATGTTGTCCCAGAAAGTAGAATTCTCCTGATGCATCAGTGATAGTTGATAATGCCAAGACAACTGCGTGAGGAATTAGAGGTTATAGCGTAGCTTGGCAGGCAAAGTGACCTGACTGCAGGCCTTCCCCAGATTACAAATGAGTTTTTCCCCCCTAAATCTGGTTTTAGATCCAAAGGCAGAGCACTTAGGAATGGTTCATATCTAACATCAGGCAAGTGTCTATCATGATCTGCAGTGTACCTTTCTATGCATAGAAAATACTAAAGAAAGACACGCTAAGACCCCTTTGGGCAAATAGTACAGTAACAATAATCATGAAATGTGCTGATGTCTGTAACAAAGTCACACAACACCTGTTTGTGGTAATAAAGCAGTGTGGGCACCTCAGATTTTTAATAGAATTGACTTGTGGGGGGTTCTAAGCACAGGTTGTAGGTGAGTCAGGCCGGCAGACTTCTGCAACTGACAGTTAGAAAATTCCATGGGATCCTGCGGGGCTTAGAACCAAACTCCATTCTCAGCTGCTCTGGGCGGGGCTCACAGTCGGGAGTGCGCATGCTGAGTTGTTGATCCCTTTCTCCCCCCACCCCCATATCCTTGCATTCCCAAAGTTGAAGCACACCCTGGAACCTTGCAACACAGAGTACCCCGCGTTTGTCTCGTAGCGCCCCATCAAGGAGACCACCGGGAACATTGCGCGTGAAGACTGCTCCAAGTAAGTCCCCTCCACCCCCTCACCCCCACACGGGCGAGTGGGACATGCAGTTGGCTTGCAGAGAGAGGGAAAGACTGCGCTGTTGTGTGAGAGCGTGTCCCGTCAGCTGGGAAGAAGCAGCGCTGGGTCTGTGAGGTCCTCCCAAGGGTGGCCAGCGTTCAGCTGCATCAGAACTCATGCTGGAATGGGGGAGACTTCTCCGTCCAGGTTCTTACTGGTTGGAGAAGTCCCAGTGGATCTTTTCACACATGGATGGTTGATCATTTAAAAGCTGGCTCAAGGAATTCTCAGATCACATCCTTAAAACTAATCCGGCCTTTGTCTTTTCCCAAATCTGGTAAAATGGTGTTGGTCTCCCAGTGTCTGCATGTGCACATTTCACCGATGACTAATGACGCCGAGGCTATTTTAACAGTTTTATTGATTCCTTGGACTCCCTGGCCTCTTTGTTCCCGTGAGTCTCTGGAATTGGGTGGTTGGGTGTAATTTTTTGGATTGGCTATTCCTTGTGTTCTAGATTCTACTTGTTTATAAGTGCATGTGTCTTCCTAGTCATTCGGGGAGTATCTTCAACTTTTAGAGACGTCTTTTGTTGAGCAGAGCCCACTTTCCTTAGGCTCAGTGTGGCCCATACTTCTTACTTATGTTCTTTATCTGCTCACCCCTACTTACCTGGTTGTCTTGCACCAGGTGGTCTGCAGTACCCTAGGTGAAGTCCTAGCCACACGGAAAACGAGAAAAGATGACCTTCAGGTCCCTGTTCGGGGGTGCCACTTGTCGGATTCCAGCTCCGGGTGGGAGGGTTGAACTGGATCCCTGAAGGAGGTGTGGAGTTGGCAAACACAGAGGAGACAGGCACGAGAGATGTTCTGGTGGAAGCAATCTCTGCTGAGTTCTTCCAAACAGCTTTATTTATACCAAAAATAGTTTTGCAGACCACTACATAAAAACAATGCCTTATGATTAACTCCAAAGTCACCCTTATCGTTTCCACTAAAACCTGATAAAAGACCATTATAAGGTCTTTACTGTTTTCTATCACTTTCTGTTCTCTTCCTGGTCCTTTCTTTCTGTACTGTTTGTCTTATACGTCACATGCTATTCTTGATTGAGTGTTCAGAAAATGTGGTTAGACTCATATCCTTCTCACTGCCCTGTTTTTTGCTCACAATGCTCCTTTTCTCATTGACTAACTTAACACAATGAAACTACGTCATGTGCTACTTCAAAGCCTAATATCTACAAGTAGAGTTAAATGCTTCTCAGAGTTAAATATTTTCCTTTACAAACTCTCCCATGGTAACTGTTCCATTGTCTACCTATGTCTCTTTTATTTTTTATACTCCTGAGGCACCATGGGGAGCCAAACCATCTGATTCTTTGCCAAAGACTTAATGTTTCCCCTTTTACGTGTTTTCAATTAATGTTAACCATTCTTTCTCCTTCTATGTAAGCCCCTGTCCAAGGGCAGAGGCAGTCTATAAGGTCCACTATATCGGGAAAGCCAAAAGAGTCTCCCACTACCTAATCTGAATGGAATCCAGGGCTTTTTGGTGGATTTCATTTTCTCCTCTGACCTCAACTTTGGGGTTTCTTCCTCACTCAGTTCCCACATAACCTCCTCAGAATTACCAAAGATCCCTCGCTGTCTAAGCCTCTCCAATGCCTCAGTTAAGGAAAGCCCCGTCACATAGAAGCAAGTTTTACATCTGGTTTCATTCGTACTTCTCAAGACTGCCCTCGCATCTGCTCCAGGTGCGGTAAACATGACAATGCACAAAATTCTCAAGCATGGATTTAACAACAGCAAATATTTGAGGGATGTTGGAATCGCTCTCAGGGAAGGTCTGCTCTGCAGATGCTTCTTCCACCGGGCTGCAGCTCTGCTAGACCGCATGGCTGAGATGGCTCCCAACACACAGACTATGGTGAGGAGTGATTTGAGCACCCAGATTGTGATGAGGAGGGGATGTCATTACACAGACTGTGATAACGAGGAGATGTGGGCACACAGAGTGTCATGAGGTGCTGTGGGCACACAGCCTGTGATGAGGTGATGTGGGCACGGAAACTGTGATGAAGGGATGTGGGTTCACAGATAGTGATGAGAGGACATATGCACCCAGACTGTGATGAGGTGATGTGGGCACCCAGAATGTGATGAATAGGTGATGTGGGCACACACACTGTGATGAGGTGATGTGGGCACACAGACTGTGATGAGTAGGTGATATGGGCACACAGAATGTGATGAGGAGATGTGGGCACACAGACTGTGATGAGTAGGTGATATGGGCACACAGAATGTGATGAGGAGATGTGGGCACACAGACTGTGAAGACGGGACATAGGTTCACAGACTGTGATGAGGGGACATGGGCACACAGACTGATGAGGAGGGGACATGGGCACACACACTGTGATGAGGAGATGCTGTGGGCACACAGCGTGTTATGAGCGGATGTGAGCACACAGACTGTTAGGAGGATTGTGCATACACAGACTGTGATAAGGAGGGGATGTGGGTACACAGGCTGTGATGAAGGGACGTGAGTACACAGACTTTGATGAGGAGGGGACATGGGCACACAGACTGTGATGAGGTTATGTGATCACACAGACTGTGATGAGGATGTGATGTAGGTACACAGACTGAAGAGTGGACGTGGGCACACAGACTGTGATGAGTAGGTGATGTGGGCACACAGAATGTGAGGAGGGGACGTGGGCACGCAGACTGTGATGAGGAGGTGATGTGGGCACACAGACTGTGATTAGGGGAGGTGGGCACACTTACTGTGATATGGAGGGGATGTGGGTACACAGATTGTGATGAGGAAGTGATGTGGGTATACAGACAGTGATGAAGGGACGTGGGCACACAGACTGTGATAAGGGGTCATGGGCACACAGACTGTGATGAGGAGGTGATGTAGGCAAACAGATTTGATGAGCTCATGTGGGCACACTGACTGATGAGGGGAGATTTGGGCACACGGTCTGTGATGAGGTGATGTGGGCACACAGACTGTGATCAGGGGACGTGGGCAAAAAGACTGTGATAAGGACGGAA
The DNA here is from genome assembly GCF_000313985.2 of Echinops telfairi. Classification (NCBI taxonomy): domain Eukaryota; kingdom Metazoa; phylum Chordata; class Mammalia; order Afrosoricida; family Tenrecidae; genus Echinops; species Echinops telfairi. The sequence continues at coordinate 22,760 of NW_022106463.1, read as the reverse complement.
TGTGAGTACACAGACTGTGTTGAAGAGGGGATGTAGGTACACAGATTGTGATGAAGGGATGTGGGCACACAGACTGTGATGAGGGGACATGGGTACACAGAGTGAGATGAGGGGACATGGGTACACAGACTGTGTTGAAGGCATGTGGGCACACAGACTGATGAGGTGGGGATGTGGGCACACAGACTGTGATGAGGTGATGTGGGCACTCTGACTGTGATGACGAGGTGACACTGACACACAGATTGTGATGAGGGGACATGGACATATTGACTGTGATGAGGAGCAGACGTGGACCCACAGACTGATGCGGTGACGTGGCCACACTGACTGTGATAAGGAGGTGAGGTGGGAACACAGCCTGTGATGAAGGGACATGGTTTCACAGTATGTGAGGAGGGGACATGGGCACACAGACTGTGTTGAGGAGGTGATGTGGGCACACAGACTCTGATGAGGGGACCTATGCACACAGCCTGTAATGAGGAGAAGACAAGGCCACACAGATTGTTGAGTGGACATGGGCACTGTGACTGTGATGAGGTGACATGGGCACACAGAGAGTGATCAGGGGGTGATGTGGATACACAGACTGTGATGAGGAGGTGATGTGGGCACACACTTTTTTCCCCCAATTTTTGTTTTGTTTTTAAATCGTTTTTTTTTTAACATTTTATTAGGGGCTCATACAACTGTTATCCCAATCCATACACACATCAATTGTGTAAAG
>NW_022106463.1:16504-18026 GCF_000313985.2 Echinops telfairi | reverse complement strand
GGCCACACAGATTGTCATGAGGGGACATGGGCATAAAGACTGTGATAAGGTTATGTGGGCACACAGACTGTATTGAAGGAATGTGGGCACACAGACTGAGGAGGAGGAGGCATGTGTATACAAACTGAGGAGGAGACGTGTGTGCACAGACTTTGATGAGGAGGGGACATGGGCACACAGACTGATGAGGTGATGTGGGCACAAAGACTGTGATGAGGAGGTACCTTAGCACACAGACTGTGATGATGAAGGGACGTGGGCACACAGACTGATAATGAGGAGATGTGGGCACACAGACTGTGATTTCGAGCTGATGTGGGCACACAGACTGTGATGATGAGGGACTGTGGGCACCCAGACTGTGATGAGGGGACATGGGCACATAAAATATGATGAGGAGTGGACATGGGCACACAGACCGTGATGAGGGGACATGGGCTCTCAGACTGTGAGGAGGAGGTGATGTGGGCACACAAACAGTGATCTCGAGGTGATGTGGGCACACAGACTGTGATGGTGAAGGGATGGGGTTACATGGACTGATGAGGTGATGTGGGCACACAGACTGTATTGAAGGAATGGGGGCACACAGACTGTGAAGGGGAGGAGGCATGTGTGCACAGACTGTGAGGAGGAGGGAATGTGGGCCCCCAGACTGTGATGAGGGGACATGGGCACATAAAATATGATGAGGAGTGGACATGGGCACACAGACTGTGATGAGGGGACGTGGGCTCTCAGATTGTGATGAGGAGGTGATGTGGGCACAGAGACTATGATGAGACGTGGGCACACAGACTGGTGAGGGGTGACCTGTGGTCCACAGCAACTGCGGTCGGGTCAGGATGGGTCATCCCCACTGTGGCGCTTCCTCTGGCCTTGGTGGGTCAGTGCTAGGACCGTCCACTTCTTGAAGCACCCCTGGGAACCATTTCCCTACAGGGCACCTCACAAACAGTCCCCGCCCATCCGTCAATCAGGGGACCCTGCTCACTGCAGCAGCACCGAGCAAGTCTCAGTGAGGCGTCTAGACTGAGATGGACTGGGAAGCAAAGCTGGCCACTATGTGCACACATCTGCCCCTTACTGCCTCGTGGGCCTCAGCCAGCTGATCGTTTGGCCTGGGACAGTGCAGGCTGGGGGCGTGTCGGTGGGGTGATGTCACCGTGAGCGGGGCCAGCCTCCCCTGTGACAGCAATTGCCATACTGGGTACATGGGCTACCTGTGGCACCAGGAGGTCTCCATGCCTGTCAGCTGCCACGAGACCCCCAGTGGCCGGCGGGCACAGTGGGTCACAGTGGATCGCTCACCACCACGTCAGCGGTTCAAGTCACCAACTGCTCCGAGGGAGTTGAGCTGTTTGCTCCCGTGAAACGGACAGTCTCGGGAACCCACAGGGCGGTTCTTCCCTGACCCTTGGGGTCACTCAGTTGGAATGGACTCGCTGGCTGTGGGGGGTTTGTTTCCTGTGTCCCATTTCAGGAGGGTCCCTGGTGGTGCTGTGAGGTCATGGCAGGGCTG
>NW_022106463.1:13249-14490 GCF_000313985.2 Echinops telfairi | reverse complement strand
GAGAGGTTGGCACCAGGGAAACCACCTGGGACAAAGAGGTTGGGCACTAGGGGGATCACCAATGATGGAGTCAGTGGGCATCCAGTGTCCACCAGGGACAGAAAAGCTGGGAACCAGGGGGCCAATCTGGGGTGGAGTGTCCGGGTACCAGGGTGCCTCTAGGGATTCTGAGATGCCAGGCACCCTGTGTCCACCTGACAGAGAGGCTGTGCACTAGGGGGTTCACCTAGGACAGACAGGCTAGGCACCAGGTGGCCCACCTGGGATCCAGAGAAGCTAGGCACCTAGTGTCCACCTGGGACAGAGAGGCCGGGCACCAGGGAACCCACCTGGGACAGTGAGGTTGGGCACTCCGGGATTCACCTAAGAAAGAGAGGCCTGGCACCAAGGGGCCCACCTGGTATAGTGAGGCCAGATACTAGGGAACCCATTGGAGCAGAGAGGCCTGGCACCAGAGGGGCCTCCTGGGATTCAGAGAAGCCAGGCACCCAGTGTCCACCTGAGACAGAGATGCTGGGCACCAGGGAAGCCATCTGGGACAGAGAGGTTGAGCACCAGGGGGCCCACCTGAGGCAGAGAGGCCAAGCATCAGGAAACCCAGCTGAGGCAGAGACGCTGGGCAAAAGGGGGCACCAGGGCACCCCTTGGGATCCTGTGACGCCAGACACCCTGTGTCTAAGAGGGACAGAGAGTTTGGGCACTAGGGCTTCACCTAGGACAGAGAGGCTGGGCACAGGGAACCCATCTTGGACATACCACTGGGGAACCAGGGGCCCCACATGGGATCCAGAGAAGCCAGGCACCCAGTGTCCACCTGGGATAGGGGCTGGGCACCAGGGAACCCACCTGGGCCAGAGAAGTTGGGCACAACGGGGCCCACCTGGGTCATACCACCGTGATACCTGTGGGCCGACCTTCGGCAGAGAGGCCAGGCACCAAGGGGCCCACTTGGAATCCAGATAAACCAGGCACCCAGTGTCCACCTGCAAATGAGAGGCTTGGGACCACGAGGTTCACCTCGGGCAGAGAGGTTGTGCACCAAGGGGCCCACCTGGCATGGAAAACCTGGGCACCAGGGGGCCCACCTGGGAAAGAGAAGTCAGGCACTAAGGGGTTCACATAGGACAGAGATGCTGGGCACCCCGGGCCCACCTGGGACAGAGAGGCCGGACACCAGGAGGCCCACCTGGGGCTGAGAGGCTGGGCACCAGGTGGCCCACCTGGGACATCCAACCGGGATA
>NW_022106463.1:6511-11192 GCF_000313985.2 Echinops telfairi | reverse complement strand
GCCATGCACCAGGAGGCCCACCGGGGACACAAAAGGCAGGCACCTGGTGTTCACCTGAGATAGAGGCGCTGGGCACAAGGGAACCCACCAGGGACAAAGAAGCTGGGCATAAGGGGGTTAACCAATGATGAAGTCACCGGGGAACCTGTGTCCACCAGGGACAGAGAGCTGGGCTCCAGGCAACCCACCTGGGGCAGAAAGGTCAGGCACCAGGGGGCCCACCTACAACAGAGATGCCTGGCACCCCGTGCCCATCAGGACAGAAGGGCCGGGCACCGGGAGCCCTACCGGGGGCGGAGAGGCTTGGCACCAGGAGGCTCACCTGGGTCAGAGAGGCCAGGCACCAGTTGGCCCACCTGGGGAAGAGGCGCCAAGCACAATGGGTCCCACCAGGGTCATACAACCGGGACAGCTGGGGGCCGACATGGGGCAGAGAGGCCAAGCACCAGGGTGCCCACTTGGGATCCGAAGAAGCCAGGCACCCAGTGTCCACCTTGGACAGAGAGGCCAGTCACCCAGGAACCCACCTCGGACAGATGCCAGGCACAAGGGAACCCTCCAGGGTAGAGAGGCCAGGCACCAGGAGGCCCTCCTTGGACAGAGAGCCCAGACATCAGGGGTCCCAAGTGGGGCAGAGAGGCCTGCCACCCAGGAACCCATTTGATACAGAGAGACCAGGTACAAGGGGGCTCACATGGGACAGAGAGGCCGGGCACATGGGACTCACCTGGGGCAGAGAAACCGTGCACCAGGGGGACGATCTGGGGTCGAGTGTCCAGATACCAGGGCGCCCCTAGGGATCCTGAGATGCCAGGCACCCTGTGTCCACCTGACACAGAGGGTCTGGGCAATAGGTGGCTCACCTAGGATAGACAGGCCAAGTACCAGGTGGCCCACCTGGGATCCAGAGAATCCAGGCACCTAGTGTCAACGTGGGACAGAGAGGCCTGGCACCAGGGAGCCCACCTGGGATTCAGAGAAGCCAGGCACCCAGTGTCCACCTGAGACAGAGACGCTCGGCACCAGGGAACCCACCTGGCACAGAGAAGCTGAGCGCCAGGGGGCCCACCTAGGACAGAGGGGCTAAGCATCAGGTGGTGCACCTGAGGCAGAGAGGCCAGTAATCAGAAAACCCAGCTAAGACAGAAACACTGGGAAAAAGGGGCCCTACCTGGGGTTGAGAAGCCCGGCACAAAGGTACCACTTGGGATCCTGAGACTGCAGATACCCTGTGTCCACCTGGGACAGAGAGGCCAGTCACCCAGGAACCCACCTGGGACAGAGGCCAGGCACCAGGAGGCCTTCCTTGGACAGAAAGCCCAGACATCTGGGGACCCAAGTGGGGCAGAGGCGCCTACCACCCGGGAACCCGTTTGATACAGAGAGGCCAGGTACAAGGAGGCTCACCTGGGACAGAGGCCGGACACATGGGACTCACCTGGGGCAGAGAAGCCGTGCACCATGGGGCCCTCATTGGACTGAGAACCTGGGCACCAGGGGGACAATCTGGTGCAGTGTCCAGGTACCAGGGCGCCACTTGGAATCTTGAGACGCCAGGCACCCTGTGTCCACCTCACACAGGGTCTGGGCCATAGGTGGCTCACCTAGGACAGACAGGCCAAGCACCACATAGCCCACCTGGGATACAGAGAGGCCTGGCACCAAGGGGCCCACCTGGTACAGAGAGGCCAGACACTAGGGAACCCATTGGGGCAGAGAGCCCACCTGGAATTCAGACAAGCCAGGCACCCAGTGTCCACCTGAGACAGATGCTTGGCACCAGGGATCCGAACTGGCACAGAGGCTGAGCACCAGGAGGCCCACCTGGGCCAGAGGCGCTGGACATCAGGTGGCATACCTGAGGCAGAGAGGCCGGGCAAAAGGGGCCCACCTGGGGTAGAGAAGCCTGGCACCAGAGTGCCACTTGGGATCCTGAGATGCCAGATACCCTGTGTCCACCTGGGACAGAGAGGCTGGGCATAGGGGGTTGACCTAGGACAGAGAGACTGGAGAACCAGGGAACCCACTTTGGACACTGGAGAACCAGGGGCCCCACATGCAATCCAGAGAAGCTGGGCACCCCGGACCCACCTCACACGGAGAGGTGGGGCACCAAGTTGCCCGCTTGGCACATCCAACCTGGACACCTGGGGGCTGACTTGGGGCAGAGAGGCCAGGCACAAGGGTGACCACTTGGAATCCAGAGCAGACAACCACCCAGTGTCCACCTGGATAGAGGCTGGGCACCAGGGAACCCAACTGGGGCAGAAAGTTCAGGCACCAGGACAGAGGGGCCGGGCACCAGGGGACCTATCGTGGGTGGAGAGGCTTGGCACCAGGAGGCGCCAGGCACCACCTGGCCCACCTGGGACATCCAACCGGGACACCTGGGAGCGGACCTGGGGCAAAGAGGACAGGCACCTGGGTGCCCACTTGGGATCCAGAGAAGCCAGGAACCTGTGTCCACCTGAGACAGACTTGGCACAAGGGAATCCACCTGGGACATAGGGGTTAGGCACTAGGTTTCACCAAGAGAGAAACGCCAGGCACCACGGCCCAACCGGGGTCAGAGAGGACGGCCACCACGGAACACAACGGGGGTGTAGAGGATGTGCACCATGGGAAAGAGGCTGCGCAGTAGGGGGCCCACCTGGGGTATCCAACCGGGGCTCCAGGGGCCCTACCTGGGACATCCAACTGGAACACCAGGGTCCCCACTTGGGCAGAGAGGCCAGGCATCAGGGGGACACCTGGGATCCAGAGAAGTCAGGCACCCAGTGTTTACTTGGGACAGGGAGGTCGGGCATCAGAGAGCCTACCTGGGGAAGAAAGGTGGGGCAGCAGGAGGCCCACCTGAGATCCAGAGATCCGAGGCACCCAGTGTCCACCTGGGATAGAAGCTGGGCACTAGGGAACCCACCTGGGTTTGAGAGGCCTTGCACAATGGGGCCCACCTGTGTCATACCACCAGGACATCTGGGGAACGACCTGGGACAGAGAGGCCAGGCACTAGGGTGCTGACTTGGGATCCAGAAAAGCCAGGCACCCAGTGTCCACCTGGGACAGAGACACTGGGCACCTGGAAACCCACCTGGGACGGTGAGGCAGGGCACTAGGGGGTTTCTTAGGACAGAGAGGCTGGCACCAAGGAAGCCTCCTGGGAAAAAGGCTGGGCACTAGGGGGCTCACCAATGACAGAGTGGCCAAGTACCCAGTGTCCACCAGGGACAGAGAAGTGGAGGTCCAGGGAACCCTCCTGAAGGGGGTTCACCTAGGAGAGATACCGGGCACCTCACACCCACCTGGGACAGAGGCTAGACACCAGGGAACCTACGTGGGACAGAGAGTCTGCGCACTAATGGGTTCACGTGAGGCAGAGAGACTGGGCACCAGGGAACGCACCTGTGACAGGTCAGGAACTAAGGGGTTCACCTAGGACAGAGATGCTGGGCACCTGGTACACAGAGGCCAGGCACAAGGGAGCCACCTGGGACAGAGAGGCCTGGTTCCAGGGTGCACATCTGTGATCCAGAGTAAAGGCACCAGGGAACCCACCTGGGCCAGAAAGGTCGGGCACCAGGTTGCCCACTTGGAATCCAGAGAAACTAGGTACACAGTGTTCACCTGGGTCAGAGATGCTCGGCACTGTGGCACCCACTTGGGACAGGGAGGTCTGGCACCAGGGTGCCTACCGGGGATCCAGAGAAACTAGGTACCCAGTGTCCACCTGGGACAGAGAGGCTGAGAAAAGCGGGTTCACCTGAGGCAGAGAGTCCGGTTACTAGGGGCCATACCTGGGATAGAGAGGCCGGGTACCGGGGACCGGCCTAGGATTCAGAGAGCCAAGCACCATGGGGCCCACCTAGGATCCAGGGAAGCCAGGCACCCAGTGTCTACGTGGGACAGTGTGGTTGGACACCAGGGAACCCACCTGGGACAGGGAGTCTCCGCACCAGGGGTCACACCTGCGATCAACAGAAGCTAGGCACCTGGTGTCCACCTGGGACAGAGAGGTCAGTCACCAGGAGCCGGTCACCATACATCAGGGGGCCCCAGTGGGACAGGGAGGCCTGCCACCCGGGAACCCATTTGATACAGAGAGGCCAGGTACAAGGGAGCTCACCTGGAACAGAGAAGCTGTGCACCAGAGGGCCCACCTTGGACTGAGAACCTGGGCACCAGGGGGACAATCTAGGGTAGAGTGTCCAGGTATCAGGGATCCTGAGACGCCAGGCACCCTGTGTCCACCTGACACAGAGAGTCTGGGCAACAGGTGGCTCACCTAGGACAGACAGGCCAAGCACCTGGTGGCCCACCTGGGTTCCACAGAAGCCAGGCACCTAGTGTTCGCCAGGGACAGAGAAGCTGGGCACCAGGGAACCCACCTGGGACAATGAGGCTGGGCATTCCGGGATTCACCTAGGAAAGAGGCCTGGCACCAAGGGGCCCCTAGTACAGTGAGGCCAGACACCAGGGAACCCAACTGGACTCAGAGAAGCCAGGCACCCAGCGTCCACCTGAAATGGAGACACTCGGCACGAGGGAACCGAACTGCCACAGCGAGGCTGAGCACCAGAGGGCCCACCTAGGACAGAGGGGCTGGGCATCAGGTGGTGCACCTGAGGCAGAGAGGCCAGTCATCAGGAAACCCAGCTGAGGCAGAGACGCTGGGCAAAAGGGG
>NW_022106463.1:4186-6411 GCF_000313985.2 Echinops telfairi | reverse complement strand
CAGGGAACCCACCTGGGGCAGAAAGGTCAGGCACCAGGGGTCCACGTAGGACATAGATGCCTGGTACCCCGTGCCCACCCGGATAGAAAGGCGGGGCACCCAGGGACCTCCCGGGGACAGAGAGGCTTGGCACCAGCAGGCCCACCGGGCAGAGAGGCCAGGCACCAGCTGGCTCATTTGGGACATCCAACCGGGACACCTGGGGCAGAGAGGCCAGGCACCTGGGTGCCCACTTGGGATCCAGAGAAGCCAGGTACCCAGTTTCCACATGGGATAGAGGCTGGGCACAAGGCAACACACCAGGGGCCCCACACGGGACATCCAAACAGGACTCCTTGGGGCCGATTTTGGGCAGAGAGTCCAGGCACCAGCGTGCCCACTGGGATCCCGTGAAGCCAGGAACCTGTGTCCTCCTGAGACAGAGACTGGGCACAAGGGAATCCACCTGGGACAGAGAGATTAGGCCCTAAGGGTTTTACCAAGAGAGAGAGGGCGGGCACCGCGGGCCAAGCTGGGAGAGAGGACGGGCACCACAGAACACAACTGGGGCATAGAGGCTGTGCACCAGGGGAACGAGGCTGCGCAGTAGGGGGGGCCCATCTGGGGCCCTACCTGGGACATCCAACTGAAACACCAGGGGACCCACTTGGCCAGAGAGGCTGGGCATCAGGGGACACCTGGGATCCAGAGAAGTCAGGCACCTAGTGTCTACCTGGGACAGAGAGGTTGGGCACCAGGAAACCCATCTGGGATTGACAGAAGCTAGGCACCCAGTGTCTACTTTGAGCAGAGAGGTTGGGCATCAGGGAGCCCACCTGGGGAAGAAAGGCCTGGCACCAGGGGCCCCACCTGGGATCCAGAGAAGCGAGGCACCCAGTGTCCACCTGGGACAGAGACACTGGGGACCTGGAAGGGTGAGGTAGGGCACTAGGGGGTTTCTTAGGACAGAGAGGCTGGCACCAAGGAACCCACCTGGGAAAAAGAGGCTGGGCACTAGGGGGCTCACCAATGACAGAGTGGCTGAGTACCCAGTGTCCACAAGGGACAGAGAAGCTGAGGTCCAGGGAACCCACCTGGGGCAGAGAGGTCAGACACTAGGGGGTTCACCTAGGGGAGAGATGCCGGGCACCTCACGCCCACCTGGGACAGAGAAGCTGGACACCAGAGAACCTACGTGGGACAGAGAGTCGGCGCAGTAATGGGTTCACCCGAGGCAGAGAGACTGGGCCCCAGGAAACCCACCTGTGACAGAGAGGTCAGGAACTAGGGGGTTCACCGAGGACAGAGATGCCGGCCACCTTGGGCCCACCTGGTACACAGAGGCCAGGCTCAAGGGAGCCACCTGGGACAGAGAGGCCGGGTTCCAGGGTGCACACCTGTGATCCAGAGAAAACCAGGGAACCCACCTGCACCAGAGAGATTGGGCACCAGGTTGCCCACTTGGGATCCAGAGAAATAAGTACCCAGTGTCTACATGGGACAGAGGCTCGGCACCACCTGGGACAGAGAGGCTGAGAAAAGCGGGTTCGCCTGAGGCAGAGAGTCCGGTTACTAGGGGCCCTACCTGGGACAGAGAGGCCGGGCACCAGGGGACCCACCTAGGATTCAGAGAGCCAGCACCAGGATCCCCACCTGGGATCCAAGGAAGCCAGGCACCCAGTGTCTACTTGGGACAGAGATTGGACACCAGGGAACCCACCTGGGACAGAGTCTTCGCAACAGTGGTCACACCTGCGATCAACAGGAGCTAGGCACCCGGTGTCCACCTGGGACAGTGAGGCCAGTCACCCAGGAACCCACCTGGAATAGATGCCAGGCACCAGGGAACCCGCCTGGGACAGAGGCCAGGCACCAGGAGGCCCTCCTTGGACAGAGAGCCCAGACATCAGGGGGCCCAAGTGAGGCAGAGAGGCCTGCTACCCGGGAACCCATTTGATACAGAGAGGCCAGGTACAAGGGGGCTCACCTGGAACAGAGAAGCCGGGCACCAGAGGGCCCACCTTGGACTGAGAACCTGGGCACCAGGGACAATCTGGGGTAGAGTGTCCAGGTACCTAGGCACCACTAGGGATCCTGAGACGCCAGGCACCCTGTGTACACCTGACACAGAGGGTCTGGGCAATAGGTGCCTTGCCTAGGACAGACAGGCCAAGCACCACCTGGCCCACCTGGGATACAGAGAAACCAGGCACCTAGTTTCTACCTGGGACAGAGAGGCCGGGCAC
>NW_022106463.1:2069-4086 GCF_000313985.2 Echinops telfairi | reverse complement strand
CCCACCTGGTACACAGAGGCCAGGCTCAAGGGAGCCACCTGGGACAGAGAGGCCGGGTTCCAGGGTGCACACCTGTGATCCAGAGAAAACCAGGGAACCCACCTGCACCAGAGAGATTGGGCACCAGGTTGCCCACTTGGGATCCAGAGAAATAAGTACCCAGTGTCTACATGGGACAGAGGCTCGGCACCACCTGGGACAGAGAGGCTGAGAAAAGCGGGTTCGCCTGAGGCAGAGAGTCCGGTTACTAGGGGCCCTACCTGGGACAGAGAGGCCGGGCACCAGGGGACCCACCTAGGATTCAGAGAGCCAGCACCAGGATCCCCACCTGGGATCCAAGGAAGCCAGGCACCCAGTGTCTACTTGGGACAGAGATTGGACACCAGGGAACCCACCTGGGACAGAGTCTTCGCAACAGTGGTCACACCTGCGATCAACAGGAGCTAGGCACCCGGTGTCCACCTGGGACAGTGAGGCCAGTCACCCAGGAACCCACCTGGAATAGATGCCAGGCACCAGGGAACCCGCCTGGGACAGAGGCCAGGCACCAGGAGGCCCTCCTTGGACAGAGAGCCCAGACATCAGGGGGCCCAAGTGAGGCAGAGAGGCCTGCTACCCGGGAACCCATTTGATACAGAGAGGCCAGGTACAAGGGGGCTCACCTGGAACAGAGAAGCCGGGCACCAGAGGGCCCACCTTGGACTGAGAACCTGGGCACCAGGGACAATCTGGGGTAGAGTGTCCAGGTACCTAGGCACCACTAGGGATCCTGAGACGCCAGGCACCCTGTGTACACCTGACACAGAGGGTCTGGGCAATAGGTGCCTTGCCTAGGACAGACAGGCCAAGCACCACCTGGCCCACCTGGGATACAGAGAAACCAGGCACCTAGTTTCTACCTGGGACAGAGAGGCCGGGCACCAGGGAACCCACCTGGGACAGTGAGGCTGGGCACTCCGGGATTCACCTAGGAAAGAGACCCGGCACCAAGGGGCCCACCTGGTACAACGAGGCCAGACACTAGGGAACACATGGGGGCAGAGAGGCCTGGCACCAGGGAGCCCACCTGGGATTCACAGAAGCCAGGCACCCAGTGTCCACCTGAGACAGACGCTCGGCATCAGGGAACCCACCTAGCACAGAGAGGCTTAGCACCAGGGAGCCCACCTATGACAGAGGGGCTGGGCATCAGGTGGCGCACCTGAGGCAGAGAGGCCAGTCACCAGGAAACCCAGCTGAGGCAGAGACGCTGGGCAAAAGGGGGCCCACCTATGGTAGAGAAGCCCGGCACCAGGGTGCCACTTGGGATCCTGAGACACCGGATACCCTGTGTCCACCTGGGACAGAAAGGCTGGGCATAGGGGGTTGACTAGGACAGAGAACGGGTACCAGGAAACCCACTTTGGACACCGGAGAACCAGGGGCCCCACATGGGATCCGGAGAAGCCAGGCACCCAGTGTCCTCCTGGGAATGGGAGGCTTGGGACTGCGGGGTTCACCTTGGGCAGAGAGGCTATGCACCAGGGAGGCCACTTGGGACAGAGAACCTGGCCACCAGGGGGCCCCCCCTTGGACAGAAGTCAGCCACTAAGGGGCTTACCTAGGACAGAAAGGCCAGGCACCCCGGGCCCACCTGGTGCGGAGAGGTGGGGCACCAGGTTGCCCACTTGGGACATCCAACCAGGCTACTTGGGGGCTGACCAGGGACAGAGAGGCCAGTTACCAGGGTGGCCACTGGGATCCAGAACAGACAGGCACGCAGTGTCCACCTGGGAAAGAGTTTGGGCACCAGGGAATCCACCTGGACAGAGCGGTTGGGCACAACGGGGCCCACCTGGGTCATACTACCTCGATACCTGGGGCAGAGAGGCCATGCTCCAGACCACCTGGGGCACAAAAGGCAGGCACCCAGTGTTCACCTGGGATAGAGATGCTGGGCACCAGGAAACCCACCTGGGACAAAGAGGCTGGGCACAAGGGGGTTCACCAATGACGGAGTGACCGGGAAGCCTGTGTC
>NW_022106463.1:0-1147 GCF_000313985.2 Echinops telfairi | reverse complement strand
ACCTGGGTCATACCACCGCGATACCTGGGGACAGAGGGGCCGAGCACCAGGGGGCCTACTTGGGATCCAGAGAAACCAGGCACCCAGTGTCCACCTGGGAATAAGAGGCTGGGTACTACGGGGTTCACCTGGGGTGGAGCCTGTGCACCAGGGGCCCCACCTGGGACAGAGAATCTGGGCACTAGGGGGTTCACCAATGATGGGGATAACTGGCATCCAGTGTCCACCAGGGACAGAGAAGCTGGGCTCCAGGGAACCCATCTGGGGCAGAGAGATCGGGCACTAGGGTGCCCACTTGGGATCCAGAGAAGCCAGGCACCCAGTGTCTACTCGAGACAGAGAGGTTGGACACCAGGGAACCCACCTAGGACAGAGTCTCAGCACCAGGGGTCCCACCTGCGATCAACAGAAGCTAGGCACCCGGTGTCCACCTGGGACAGACACCAGCCACCAAGAGGCCATCCTTGGACATAGAGGCCAGACATCCAGGGGCCCAAGTGGGGCAGAGAGGCCTGCCACCCGGGAACCCACTTGATACAGAGAGACTGGGTACAAGGGGGCCCACCTGGGGCAGAGAACCTGGGCACCAGGGGGCCAACCTGGAGTAGTGTGTCAGGGTACCAGGGCACCACTAGGGATCGTGAGACGCCAGGCATCCTGTGTCCACCTGACACAGAGAGGGTGGGCACTATGGGGTTCACCTATGACAGACAGGTCGGACACCAGGTGGCCGACCTGTGATCCAGAGAAGCCAGGCACCTTGTGTCCACCTGGGACAGAGAGACTGAGCACCAGGGAACATACCTGGGACTGTGAGGTTGGGCGCTCCGGGATTCATCTAGGAAAAAGGCCTGGCACCAAGGGGCCCACCTGTACAGCGAGGCCAGATACTAGGGAACCCATTGGGGCAGAGAGGCCGGGCACCAGGGGGCCTACCTGAGGCAGAAAAGCCAGGCACCCATTGTCCACCTGGGACTGAGACACTGGGCACCATGTGTCCCACCTGGGATGAGAGGATGGACACTAGGCGGCCCACCTGGGATTCAGAGAAGCGAGACATCCAGTGTCCACCTGGGACAGAGACGCTTGGCACCAAGGAACCCACCTGGGTCAGTGGGGTTGGTTACTAGGGGGTTCAATTAGGACA
>NW_022106462.1:2012-3838 GCF_000313985.2 Echinops telfairi | reverse complement strand
CTGAATGCAGGAGGATCACAGGCCAACGGGTTGGCAGTCGTGTGGAACCTGTGGCGTTATAAGCATCTCAGCACTGGCAGGCATCTCTACGTAACTTCTCCGGCACCAGAGGTCTGGTTGTATCAGGGTAGGTCCATGTGACTTCTCCAGCTCCCAGGGCATAGTGCCAAGTGTCTTTTGCCATGCATCTCTCTGGGAGTGAGGAGAGAGAAAGTATTTCCTGCCTCCAAGGAGGAAATTCAGCAATTCCCAGAATTCTCAAGACAAGGCCAGGCCCACCCAGAGGCCTCACTGGCTAAGATCCCATTGACAGACTAGACTCCGCCCCTTCACTCTCAATGCTCAAATTGACAACAGATTGTGTAACTACCACATATGTCATAAAGTGATCTCAGGAAGGGGAGGGTATGAAGGTGTCTGAGGAGTCTTTAGAAGGGTAGAAAGAAAAAAGCAGAGTGGAAACATAGAAGCCACAGGAGAAAAGTATTTTAGAGTGTCCAGCTATAGAGGGTAGTTATGTTATTTTAATTGAAGGGGAAGACAACATACAATAAAAGGAATATTGGCAAAAAAAATAATGAAAGCAGTGGAAGACACTGGGAAGAGTATGGGTTGTGATAAGAGTTGTATGAGCCCGTAATAAAACTACTAAAATAAATTAATTAAATTAAATTAAAAAATAAATACATTTCATTATCAGCAAAAACACACACAAAAGTTAAAGGCAACAGAGGTAAATATACAATCCTGCAAGAGAGATGATCTTCAAATAGCTGAATGCATAAACATGCAGCCGGAGTGAGTGTGGGAGGGAGAGTGTATTGCTGGCTTGGAGGATCAGGCCCCTACTTTGGGGGCACCAAGGTCAACTGGTATAACATAGTCCATAGAGACAATGTCTATATCCTTCTTCGGTGACTCTTTAAAGCTCATGACGCGTCACCTAAGGTGCGATCATTGGTTTTTCTCTGCACAGAGGGGGAAATGTGAGGAAAACTGAGCACACATGGAAGTAATTAGGCCAATGGACTAATGGACCACAAGAACATCCATCTCCCTGACTCAGAGACCAGAAAAACTAGATGGTGTTCAGTTGTCACTACCCCCTGCTCTTAAAGGGATCATATTAGAAAGTAATAGAGTGGGAGAAAAACGTGGTGTAAAACTCAAAATCATAAAAAATACCAGGCTTTCTAGTTGGATAGAGATTGGTGGAAGCCCCAGTTCTATGGCCGCTAGTTACTCTTTAGTCCTGGAACTGAACCCACCATTGTGGTTTCATTTTTAACTAATTAATAGATGGGTCTACAAGGGAAACAATACCACTAATGAAATATGCCCAATGTAGAAAATTCAATCATTTGAGATACAAAAGGTAGCATTTCCCAGGGACAAAATTCAAAAGGGTTAAGAAAGAAAAAGGAATAAAATTATTCACTACAGGAAGAGGTGGCATAAGGGATGGTATGTTGTGGGAATTCTAATAAATGAGGTAAAAAATACATATGAATTGTTGAATTTAAAATTGATCATCTGCTATGTAAATCTTCAACCAATTCACAATAAAAAATTAAATAATTATTAATCTCATTCATGCTGAAAGCTAGGACAGGACCACAGAGCTTGTACAGTTCAGTTAACATTGACCTAGTCTGCTTCAAAGGACACACTAGCGAGATTACTGATAGAGGCCCCTCATTAGTTTATAACAATGAATTCCAACAACATTTTTGGGTGCAAGATTGGCAGTTACAGTCAATAATCGCGTCTGGGTGCAGTAGAATAAAGCCAACAAATAGAAATATATTATATAGTTGAGAGAAGAA
>NW_022106462.1:0-822 GCF_000313985.2 Echinops telfairi | reverse complement strand
CCCCTGAGTCAATCAACCTTGTTGAGGACCTTCTGTTTTTCACTGTCCCTCCATTTTACCAAAAGGATGTATTTCTCTAGGGACTGGTTCTCCTGACAACATGTCCAAAATATATCAGACAAAGTCTCGCCAAATAAAAAAAAAAAGTCTCGCCATCCTGGCTTCTATGGAGCATTCTGGCCACACCTGTTCCAAGATAAATCAGTCTGTCCTTTTAGAAGTCCATGGTACTTTCGGTATTCTTTGCCAGCGCTGCAATTCAAACACATTAAATCTTTGTCGGTCTTCATTAGTCAATGTCCAACTTTCACATGTATATGAGGCAATTGAAAATATCATTGTTTGTGTTTGGCACACTTAAGTCTTCAAAGTAGCAATCTTCCCTTTATATACTCTGAAGAGGTCTTGTGCAGCGAATTTACCTGATGCCATTCATCTTTGGATCTCTGGACTGCTGCCTCCATCACCAGTGGTTGTGGCTGCAAGCAAGGCAAACTCCTTGATGGCTGCAACCTTTGCTCCGTGTGTCAGGATGTTACCTACTGGTCCAGGGGTGATGATGTTGGTCTTCTTTACATTGAATTATACTGAAAGCTGAAATCCTTGATCTTCATCAGCAAGTGCTTCAAGTCCACCCACTTTCAGCAAACACGGTTGTATCAGCTGCATAGCACAGGTGGTTAAAAAGGCTTCCTCCCATCCTGATACCATATTCTTCTTCATATTATGCAGATTCTCTGATGATTGGCTCAGCATATTGATGGGACAAATATGGTGAGAAGATACAACCTGATGCATATCAGGCTTGATTTTAGATCATGA
>NW_022106461.1:2375-3899 GCF_000313985.2 Echinops telfairi | reverse complement strand
GCTATCGTTAGGTGTAAATCATCCTCTGACAATGGATTTTGTTTCTTTTCTTGTTGAAGATTTTGAAGCAGCTTGCTGCTTCTTTGTTGATGTAGTGAAGCTGGGTTCCATTTTTCTTGGAGTCACAGAGCCCTGGGCTCTTTCTTTGGGAGGCTGGTGTTGATGCTGGTGCAGGCTGCCTGTAGCCAACTGCCCTGAAGCGTTGTGTTTCACCTTTGTCCCACTGGGGTTTCCCTCTCACCCTAGCCTATCAGGTGTCTGTTGTCTGGAGGGCAGGTTGGGTGGTCCTCTCAGTACTCAGGCTCTGAGCTTTGCATGCATAGTTCTCCAGAAACCCTCAGGCCTCTATATGTGTTGTTTGCAACTGTGTGTGCCATGGCCTGAAGGAGAGTACTGTCCCAGGTGTGGGAACATGCAGCTCAGTGAGTGGGGATGTGGTGGGAGGTGGGGGTCTTTTGCTCCTTGCTGGAGACAGCCAGTTGTGTCTGTTTGAGGGGTGGAAAACTGAAGAAAAGAAAATGCTGTTCTTGGAGGAGGGATCCTCTAAAGCAGTGGTTCTCAACCTTCCTAATGTCACGCCCATTTAATACAGTTCCTCATGTTGTGGTGACGCCCCAACCATAAAATTGTTTTGTTGCTACTTTATAACTGTGATTTTGCTACTGTCATGAATAGGGTGACCACTGTGAGGGTCGATCGACCCCCAAAGGGGTCACGACACACAGGTTGAGAACCACTGCTCTAACGGGTAGTGGGAGTCCCCTTGCCATTATCAAACCGCAGCTACACCTACGCTAGAAGAGGGGATGTTGCAAGGGTGGGGATCCCTTGCTCTGGGCTAACGACAGGCAGCTGAGTCTGTTAACGGAACAGGGATGCCTGGCATGGCAGGGAAAAGGAAGGAAAGATAGGGCTAATCTTGGGGTGGGGGCAGCAGAACTAACAGGCAGCGGACATGCCTCATTTTGTTTGAAATGTCAAACTGAAGTTATCCCTGCCTCTGCTGGGTGTTAGGCATTCTGAACTCTCATGATGCTTGGGATGCTGTGGCCAGCAGAGACTTGGTGCTCCACCATAGTGCATCAGCTGATGCGGTACCAGTTCCTGCGGGTGCAAGATAATTAAATGACTATTATGGGAATTAACCGACAGCTTCGGACTTAAGGTTGAGATGTAACCCCACTGTAATGCTGTGTATTAGCAGAGCACTGAACTCCCTCCAAAATGGTATTATAGGCATAGGCAAGAGGTCCAGGAATTAATACATCACATAAGAAATTGTGGCTAGAAGGACCATAGTGACCACACTTCCGATTTTTAAATGTAATAAAATAGTTGTAAAGTAGTATTATATTTGAGAATTCTAAATGCAAGGAGATTCATTAAATATAGGATATTTTGAAGTAAGGAGGAATGGTATGATGATGAAAAATACTAGGGGCATCAAGTTTGCATGCATTAGTTTTGGCCTGGTATAAGTTAATACATTTATAGAGAAAGGTTCAGTCAAGTGTGTTAAATAAT
>NW_022106461.1:0-1232 GCF_000313985.2 Echinops telfairi | reverse complement strand
TATATTATAGAATTTCAAATAGAAATAATTTTATATAGCCCTTTAGTGTTTCAATAAGCTACTTACTCAATTTCTTAATTTTTCCTTTAGTTTTTCCATTTTCATATATACATATATACATATACATATATACATATATATACATATATACACACACATATATACATATATTCATATACACATAATAACATAAATATATTTGGGCTATATGTAAGAACAATAATGGTTAATGTAGACCATTTTGATACTAACATAAACAACCTGACCATTAAAAATTGTATAGTAGAATTCAATATAAAACAAAAATTAATTACCATGTAAATGGATAGTTAAGCAAAATCTATTTGAATATTTAATTAAAGATATAGATATATGGTTATACTCTTACTTAATTAAAAATACAATTATAATTCTATGTTTAAATATATTTATAATTACATAGGACTATATTACAGATCATTAGAACATTTCAGATGTGAATATGGTAAGTTTTTAATAAATTAGAAATGATAACAATTCAAGAAGTTAGAAAAATGTAATGAAAGAAAAGATATGTTTAAATCCATATCAGATCAAACATTCATATAAATGAATTTGGGGGGTTTAAATTATCAATAAAGGAAATGTATGTCTTTCTGGAAAAAAGTACACAAAATCATAGTAATTTGGATGAAATAAAATCTTACGGGAAAACAAAGACAGTAAAAAAGGGAGAGGATACACTTAGAAGGATATTTTAAAACAATAAAGTAAGCATATTATATTACATTAATAATTTTACATGATTAAATTAAATTAATTTAAAATAAATTAAAAACTGATCAAGCATGAAAGTATTATACAATAATTATAACCTTATAAGACTATTGTTAAAAATCAATAACTATGTAATATAAAGCAGTGTGGTCCTTGTTAAAGAGACCAGCAAATAGTACTGAAATATTTAGAGAGTAGATACTTATGGTTTCTATTATTACTTGAAAGTTACAAGACAAAAGGAATGGTATTAGTGGATGAGATAGTTTATTGTGCCAGCCTGGCTGATAAACACATGTAGGATTAACTGAAGGGCGGAGAGATAATGGCTCAGTGAGCCTCGCCTTTCTTGTCTCTCGCTCTTTGATCATCGGACCAGTGTGCAGCTGCCTTGCTTGTTCTGTGCCTCAATTTATAGGCTACACTACCTGTGGGATGCCTAGCCTGTGGACTGTGTTGCTGTAAATTGAGGTCCC
>NW_022106460.1:3115-3898 GCF_000313985.2 Echinops telfairi | reverse complement strand
ATTGGGGTCAGACACAACTGGACTGAACATTATTAGGAAGATTCCATTCTCAGCAGAAGCAAGATGAGTGGGACCATGGCTCAGACCTGTGATCGCCTGGTAGATCTTGGCAGACATAAGAAGCATGCTTGCCCCTTGCGTTTTCGATCTGACCTCGGGCTTTGTGCTTTCTTTAGTTGCCCATAAATCACGCCTGACTGGGAGCTGGTCCTCATTCCACCCGGGCAGTCAGGAGCCACGTTGGAGCAAATGACTTCTAAGAACTACGAGGCTGGAGGGGGTACATTGGCCTATCCAAGCCCAGGTTCTGTCTCAGTGAAATAGAAACGCAGCCTTGTGCCTCCCAGATGCTGACCCTGCCTGATGCAGATGCCTGGGTTCAGAGTGTGCAGGGTTTTGTCTGCTGGAAGCCCTCAGCTACAGCTCATGGGAAATGTGGTCACCTGAACTCGGGCATTTTCTACTGCATGTCACCTTGGGGGTTTGGGAAAGGTGCTTATAAAGGTCAGCTCTTTCAATAAAAGCAGACATGCATGTGTCAGCAGGGTTGTTGAGTACCTACCTGTAATAAGTTCTTTTAAATCTTGGATTTGGAGGTATTTGAGAAGTTGGTTTTTTTTGGATTGGTTCCCTTTGGAAAGCAAAGAAACTTTCCCCAATGTACTGTTTCCCAAACATGTTTACATCTCACGCTTTCTTTTGTTTTCTGTTTTGCTTTTGTTTAAGTGACTACATCAAACAGGCCAAACAAAGGCGGGACAGAGCGGAGCCTTAACCTGACGC
>NW_022106460.1:0-1122 GCF_000313985.2 Echinops telfairi | reverse complement strand
GAGAGAGAGAGAGAGAGAGAGAGAGAGAGAGAGAGAGAGAGACACGGAGGGAGAGAGAGAGAGAGAGAGAGAGAGAGAGAGACACGGAGGGAGAGAGAGAGAGAGAGAGACAGAGAGACAGAGAGACAGACAGAGAGGAGGAAATACAGGAGTTCCCAGAATCCTCTGGAGAAGGACATGCCCACACAAAAGCCTCATTGGCTGAATCCTGATGGACAGACTAGATTCCACCCCTACACAACTAATCCTCAAATTGACACCATATTATGTAACTATCACACTGCTCATATTTGAAATATCAGTGATATAGCTTCTAACGGCATTGCAACATGCAAGCCACCACAGTAAAACAAACTGACAGACAAGCAGTGGAAAACCTCTCACTAAGCCACTGACACTGGGGTTTGCTTTTTACTGCACTGAAACCTAAACTAACCTGGTAAGTAGAAATAACAAGCAGGAAATCAAGGCAGAAACTTGGGCCTTGCTAGCTTCAATCACTAAATCAAGTTAGAATAAGAACTCAGCCCGAATCAGAGCCTCTGTCAGAGCAGGAATGCAGCTGGTTTACCAAAGTACAGACCCTCTGAGCTCACTTGACTGCCACCTAGAGATTGGTTGGACACCAATGAACTAGAGTATGGTGATGAGTGGTCCAAACTCTAAGATTGAAAGAGTTGCTGATCTGGTAGTCTGGTGGAATTCAAATACATGGGGATACTGCCATCACTCGAGTTTCATACTAAGGTTTCCCATGTTACATGAGTGCCAGGGATCCTAAGTTATACTCACACTGCCCATAGTTTCATGTGCAGAGCCAACACCTGTAAGTTCTAAGAACTGTTCTAGTTGTTGTGTGGGAATAAAATAGTATCTAGGTTAGAGTCCTTTCTGCACTGAACTTACAATCAAGTCCATTGGCCAGGCAGTTGTCTTGTACATTTTTTGACATGGTGAGTGAGATTTATTGTGTCAGCCTGGCCGATAAACACATGTGGAGTTAATTGAAGGGTGGAGGGATAAATGAATCAGTGAGCCTCACCTTTCTAGTTCTTGGGTCTCTTGCTTTCTGATGGTCGGACCAGGGTGCAGCTGCCTTACCCAGTTCCCTGCTTTAGCTGG
>NW_022106459.1:2147-3900 GCF_000313985.2 Echinops telfairi | reverse complement strand
ACTCCCTCCTGTCTTGTTGAATAAATGTACATCCCATTGCCAGGAACAAAATGACAACTTCAGTACAATTAGATAGGTCAAAGTATGAAATTATAAAGCAGGTAATCTATAAAATAATGATTTATTTTATATAACTTACAACTCAGTCCCCTTAAAATCGCTAACCACTCCTAAAGGTTTACTATTTAACACAATAATTTAAAATTATATGGGATGGTTACTCACAGACATTGAAACCTACAGTACATACTCGAGTATAAGCCAATTTTTTCCAGCACATTTTTATGCTGAAAAAACCCCCCAGTTTTTTGTGGTCAAACTAGGTGCCTTGGCTTAGACTATGGCTTAGACTAGAGTATGTACAGTACCTAGCTGTACAGCGGTGTTTTAACAGGACAGAAATCTGGATTCAACCTTGCAATGGCAAAACAGGACCCACATGGATAGTGGGTTGGTTGACATATAAAGTCCATATCCTGCTCCTTGCTTGCCAAAGGCCCAGAGCAGCAGCACACCAGCTGCCAGACCCTAGTGGTTGCCATGACTGTGATGGAGGGGCTGCGCTGGGGCATGGGAGCCGGGCGATGTGCCTTCGGCTGGCTTTCTTTTTCTTCTTTCACCATGCTGCTGTTGTGAGCCATCATCGAGATAGCGTCAGCTCAGAGAGGCCCCTCTGCACAGCAGAAGGCCACACTGGCCATCTTCACAACTGTTTCTCTGCTTGAGCCCATGGTTCAGCCATTGTGTCAATCCATCTCTTGAGGGCCTCCCTCTTTTTTGATACTTTTCCTCCCTTTCGCCACTCCTCCACTTTACCAAACATGACTTCTTTACCATCCACTCTACCGAGCAAGGACTTTCACGGGGACTGATTTTTCCTGACAGCATGTCCAAAGTACGTGGGATAAAATCTTGACATTCTTGCCTCAAAGGAGTACTCTGACTTTACTTTTTGCAACATAGATCAGTTTGTCCTTTTAGCAGTCCATGGCACTTTTGATATTCTTCTCCAATGCCACAATTCCAATGCATCGATTCCTCTCTGGGCTTCCTTATTTAATGTCCAACTTTCCCAGGCGTATGAGGAAAGGGAGAATACCATGGGCTGGGTCAGGCAAAGTCCTCAGAGTGACATCCTTGCTCTTCAAAACTCTAAAGAGGTCTTGGGCAGCAGCTTTTCCCGAGGCAATGCACCTTGTAATCTCTTGACTGCTGGGTCCGTGAGCTCTATGTATCCTAGCAAGATGGTGTCCTTAAGCACTTTAATCTTTTCACATGATGCTCCCTACTGGTGCGACTGCGAGGATTTTGGTTTTCTTTACATACTAAAGGCTGAAATCCTTGACCTTCATCCCAAGTGCTTCAAGTCCTCTTCACTGTCAGCAAACAAGGTTGTGTCAACTGCATCTTGCAGGTTGTTCAGAAGCCATCTTCAAATCCTGATGTGACACACTTCTTCATACAATCCAGCTTCTCTGATGACTTGCTCATCATATAGCTTGAACAAGTATGGTGAGAGGCTACAACCTTGTTGCACATCTTTGCGGATTTTAAATCATGCAGTATTTCCTTGTTATGTTCATGCGACTGCCTTTGATCTGTATACAAGTTCTGCGTGAGCACAACGAAGGGTTCTAGAATTCCCATCCTTCTCAAGATTATCCGCAGTTTATTATGGTTCACACAGTGGAATGCCTTTGCATAGTCAATGAAACACAAGCTAACATCTTTCTGGTAATCTCTGCTTTGAGCC
>NW_022106459.1:0-886 GCF_000313985.2 Echinops telfairi | reverse complement strand
AATACTTGGGGGTTCCACTGTAAGGTCTCTTTCGAGGCTTAGAAAGGAGGATGGTGCGACATCATCTTATGGACTTTGGGCATGTTCTCAGAGAACACAGTCCCTGGAAAAGGGGGGCACACTGGGTTAAAGTAGAGGAGCACCAAACAAGAGGAAGCCCCTCAACAGAGTGGCTGCAAAGATCGGCTCATGGGTAAGAAAACGTGTGAGGCTGGCACAGGCCTGGGTGCTCTGTGGTCCACAAGGACGCTACAAGCCAGAGCCAACAGAACAGCACCTGGCAGCAACCACCGCAAGCTTCATGCTTCACAAGGGCTTCCAAATTCTCCTCGTTTTCCTTTCTAAAGTTCCCACTTAATATTTCTATTTATTACTGTGTAAGAGTAATCAAGGCGTTAACCTGCATTAACTAGAGTCTATTAACCCAAAAGATTAGCTTTTAAAAACAGGAGCACAAGAATCCTGAAGACAGCACTACATCGGGAACAGAGGTGGAACATTCAAATGATGCTTGATAAGAGCTAGAAATGCTGCTGGCCGTATTTTCCAAGCACACAATTGGGAAACTGATAAACAATGTTTCATACTACTTCCCAGTCCAAGAGAGGTGGTTTGGAAGATATGGGTATTTTTTTTAAGTTATATTGACACATAATTCACGTCATACAATTCAATGATTTCATCATAATAAAAATTCTTGTGCAATCATCACTACAATCATTTTTAAAACTTTTTTCTTTCTTGTATTATGATAAGCTCTTCATTTTCCCCAACCTCTCCTACCATACCCCTAATAAACTATTAATCCAGTTACTGTCTCTCTAGCGTTTTCTACCTTGGATTTCCTATACAGAAACAGACACACATAAACACACACACACACACA
>NW_022106458.1:2686-3900 GCF_000313985.2 Echinops telfairi | reverse complement strand
TTCTTTTTGGTACAGTGACTCTGTGTATTCTTTTCATCTTCTTTTGCTGCTTTATTCATCATTCGATATTTTGCTCATAGGGACTTTCAATATTGCAACTTGTGGCTTACTTTTTCTTGAGTTCTTTCAGTTTAATATATATTGAGCGTGTTCTTCCTTTTTGTTTTTCTAACTCTAGGGCTGTACACACTTCATTATAATATTTTAGCTCCTCTCAAGCTGAAATATTCTTTTCAGTTTGCTTACTTCCTCATTTCTTCCATTTGTCTTAGCTACTCTATGATTAAGAGCAAGTTTCAGTCTTCTGACATCCAAGAAAATAATCTCTTATCTCTTTCTCTTCTTTTTACTGACCCATTGCTTTTTTCATGTGTTATGTTCTTAATGTCACCTCACAGCTCATCTGGTCTTCTGTCATTGTTGTTCAATATTCAAATCTGTTCTTGATACCTTCTTGAATTTCAGGTGGGATCTACTCAATTTTGGTTCTTGGGGACTTGTTTGAATTTTCTTCAGCCTCAATCTGAACTAGCATATGAGCAATCAATCTGTCTCACAATTGGCCCTTGGCCAGGTTTTAGTTACTTATATTGAGAGTTTTCCATTGCCTGTTCCCAAAGATGTGAGAATCAATTTGATTTTTGTGTGTTCTATATAGAAAGTTCATTTGTGTCATCACAGTTCGTGTTGTTGAAGAAGGGCCTATGCTATGAAGAAGTCTTCATACTTGTCAAATTTTATTACGTAATCTCCAGGTTTGTCTCTGTCTATATATATATATATTTTTTTTTCCCAACAGCATCTTCTTCCTCTTTGTTTCCAACTTGTGCTTTCCAATCACTAATAATTATCAGTGCATTTTGATTGCATGTTGGTCAATTTCAGAATTAATATGTTGGTAGAATTCTTCAATTTCTATATCACTAGTTTTAGTGGTTGGTGTGCAAAACCGAATAATAATTGTATTGCCTGGATTTCCATGTGTGTGTGAATAGATATTACCCTATCACAGAGAGTATTGCAATTCAACACTGATCTTGAAATATCTTTTTTATAATGAAATGACTCATTTTATTGTAGAGGCCGAAAAGGTCTGAGACTGTGGGTCTGATGTCAGACTGGACTCTTTTCTGGAGTTGATAAACCCGTGACCCACAAGATGGGCTTCTGGTAAAAGAGGTGAATGACTCCAATGTTACAGTCTAATAATTCCC
>NW_022106458.1:0-1375 GCF_000313985.2 Echinops telfairi | reverse complement strand
ATCCATAGTTTAGTTGGGTCCATACTGTTTGGGCTGGGCCCAGACCATGCAGCCCCTTCCCCCAGCCTCTCAGAAAGACTGTGATCTGCTGGACTATGCAGTCCCTGCCTCCAGCATTCCAAGGAGCTTATCTCTTCAGGCAGGGTCCACGCAGCCCCTTCCCCCACCGCGCCTCTCAAGGCCAGCACTGGACTGTGCAGCCTCTTCCCCCACATTCCAAGAAGCTGGTCTGTGAAGGACTCAGGCTCTGCAGTTGCAGCACTAGGAAGCCTCCCTTCTCTTTATTGGCACAAGCACCAGCAACTCTCTCCACCTCATTTGCATATTCCCCTGACCCAAATCCTACAAATATCCCACTGCCCCACCTATGGGCGCGATTTCCCTGACCTAACTCTTTGTGTCTTGGAACCTGGCCAGTAGCTCAAAATATGCGTGTCCCTTTCTCTGTTCTCCCTTCCCTCCAGTGAGCTCTTTCCCTACCCTAATAAAGCCGCTCTTAACCTCACGTTCTTTGTCTCAATCTTATCTCGGTTCAGTGTCTCAGTGTTGACTTCTCACACACAGCCAAATGTCTTTGCCTAACTCCTAAGCCATTGAAAATCATGGCCCAGCCATGTTGACATACAACTTGAACTCCCACAACCCATACCGGTTATGTAGAGAATATTAAATAGTTACTGTTGATATTTAGTCGTATACATATATATACAAAATCAAACAAACTCTTGTGGCATAAAGGTTAAGGGTTTAGCTGCTAATTAATGGTTTGGCAGTTCAAATTTATCCAATGGCTCCATGGGAGAAATACTTAGAAATCTGCTTCCTTAACGTTTACAACCAAAAAAACCATATGAGACATCTTACACTGAGTGGTGTTTCAGTATGTCAAAATAGACTTATTGCAACCAACAACAATTATAATGTATTCAATGTAAGTAATTTTTTAGTACAATAGATTGCAGTAGTTCAAGGGCATGTCAATTACAATTCAGACCAGAATGATAGCAGAAGTGAAAAGAAAGAATGTCAGATTGAGAGAAATATATGACCTAGCAATAAAAAGGAAATAGAAATGTAGTCAATTTTGCAAAAGTAAATTAGGTAGGTTTCAGGTGCAATGATAATGATTAAACATTACCTTATGGAGTATTCTGGGGGTTGGGGGGAAATGAAGCAAGAGCATAGTTCACATTGGATATAAAAAATTTGCAATGGGCAAGTATCTGCATTTTTCAATCCTAGAGGTTTTCCAGTTTTCAAACCTGGCCCAATAAAAGATAATATGGATCAGGTGATCCAAGGTTCATAACGGATGCCTTCTAGCTTCAAAACAGTTTCTGAGGAGTAGTGAATATAATAGGGAAGTAATTGATCA
>NW_022106457.1:2689-3870 GCF_000313985.2 Echinops telfairi | reverse complement strand
CCTGCTACCATCACTCTGAAGTCATGGGGTGGCATATATGCATAAGCCATTTGGCTGCTAACTGTCCAGCTGGTGATTTATGTCCACCAAAAGGCAGTTCCCAAGAAATCTCTGAAGATCTACTTCTGGGAAAAAACAAAAACACAAGCACACAAAAAACCCTATGAAACACAGTTCTACTCTGAAAAATATTTTATCACAACACTTAATAATTTTTGAATATTGTAAATTTCTCCTAAATTTAGACAGACATTAAAGCTTTCTTTGTCACTACTTCTACTTAAGAATGCAGTTCAGTCATACAAGAACAGTAACTAAAAATTGTTTGTCTAACACACACAGGCTGTCTTCAAGGTGGTAATAATATAAGGTGATCAGATATTAACATTACTTGATTGATGTCTATTTTCAGGGTCATAAGAATATGAACATATCTCATCCCCAGTAATGGCCTTGTGAAAAAGGCTGGTTCACTTTGGAGTTGTTCTTTCAAAGCTTGACATGTTTGATGCTCTTTTTCCTGGTCAATCAGAAACGAGGCACAAACTTTATAGCGACTCTCCTCATTCCCAAATGTTTCATCCAAATTCACAGAACCAAGCTCCCATATAGTCCAGATAACTATAGTCCCCATCTCTACAATGGTCCGTATTCAGTCTTTGAGCACTAGTGCAAGGATTTTTTCAGCATTTTTGTCCATTCAGGAAGTGGACAGATATCCAGAATGAAATTTGTCATTAATCGACATTTCACTTTTTTTTTGAAACAAGAAAAGCACCCATACACTTGAGTTTTTCCCATAGTGTTATACGTGTAAGCTGTTTTTAACACCTCAAAAGTTTCTGTGACATTTTTCCTTTGCAGGAAACAAAATTTCACAGCCGCATGCTATTCTCTTAAATTGACCTTCACAAAAACACGAGGTTTGAGTGAAACTGCTTTTATGAAAAAAACTTCCCGTGACCAGAGAGAACTTTCCCTGGTGACACCACTGGGTGCACTTATTCAAAGCAAGTTGCTTGGTTTGCACACCGAGAAAAATGTGGACTCTGAAAGCTCCACCCAGTGGAGTTTTTTTCTGTTTTTTTTTGGCGGGGGAGGGGGGGTTACCCCTCGTATGATCATCCTTTGCAGTGGGTGGACAAATCGTCACTTAGGAATCATCAAGTGCAGGTGCTGAG
>NW_022106457.1:0-1380 GCF_000313985.2 Echinops telfairi | reverse complement strand
CAGCAAAAAGAAGAACTTTGTTCTCATAGCCTGGCACTCTTTGATACTCACCTCCCAACATGATTGCTAACGACAAAATGGGTGCCTAAGCACATGTGGTGAAGAGAGCTAATGGTGTCCAGCTATCAAATGATATAGCTTCTGAGGTCTTAAGGGATTAAAGTTAAACAAGCAGCTATGTAGAAGGAAGCAAATAAGCCCACAGGGAAGAAGCAAACATGCTTGTGTGAACATGAGGTGCTAACAGGATCAGGTATCAGGTATCAAAAGATCCAAAACAAACAACTATATAGATGCAAATGAAGGGAGTTGGAGTGGAGACCCAAAGCCAATCTGTAGACAACTGGATATCCCCCCACAGAAGGGTTATAAGGAAGGGATGATTCAACCAAGGTGCAGTACAGCAATGATGAAACACACAGTATTCCTCTAGTCCCTGAGTGCTTCCACCCCACCACTACAATGACCCAGTTCTACCTTACAAACCTGGCTAGCCTGAAGAACATGCATTGGGACAGATAAGAACTCTGAACACATGGAATTCAGGACAGATGAACTCCTCAGGAGCAGTAGTGGGAGTAGCGATATCATTAGGGTAGGGTAATGGTCATGGAGGGGGAAGGGCAAGAAAAGGAGAACTCATCACAAGGTTGGATATATACTCCCTTCCTGTAGGGGATGAATAATAGAGATATGGGTGAAAGGAGACAACCAACAGTGTAAAATATGAAATAATCATAACAATATGTAATTGATCAAGGATGCGTATACTAAGTGTTCAAATAGAAAATGTTGTGGAAATGATGATGGCAACAAATGTACAAATATGCTTGATACAATCAATGTATGGAATATTATAAGAGCTGTAAGAGCCCCCAATAAAATGATTTTAAAAAAACAAACAAAACAGAAAACAATAAATTCGGGAGAGGATATGAAGATATTGGAACACTTGTAAATATTTACAACCATTGTGGAAAGATACATGTTGCCACTCAAAACAATTGGGAATGGAAATCCCACATTGCTGTGATGTCATTGTTAGGTGCCATGGAGTCGGTTTTGACACAGCAACTCCGTGCACAGCAGAAGGAAACACTGCGAACCACACCATTGCTCCTATGTTTGAGCTCACTGTTACAGCCACTGTGTTCATCCATCTCCATAAGGGCCTTCCTCTTGTCCACTGCCCCTCCACTTTATCAAATATGATGACCTTCTTCAGGGACTGGTCCTTCCTGACAACATGCCCAAGGAATACTCTGGACATACTTCTTCCAAGACAGATTTGTTTATCTGATTGGCAGCCCATGGTATTTAAACATTCTTCCTCAGCATCACAATTCATGATTTTTCGATCTTCAATCTTATGTAAAGTAT
>NW_022106456.1:2856-3901 GCF_000313985.2 Echinops telfairi | reverse complement strand
AGCAGTTTGTGGTCGGCTGGTAACCTAATGGTTGGCAGTTCGTACCCACCCAGCGGCTCTGCAAAGCCCACCCTGGAAGACAGGATGGCTTCAGAAAGCGCGTAGTGGAGGACTCCGAATCAGCTGTTTGACCTTCTTAGCCAGCCGTATAAGCACGCCCGCTGGCATAAGGAGCCTGAGGACAGGGTCCAGATGGTTCCGGATCTCTGTGGGTCTGTGCCTTCCCTTTTACCCAAGGGGAGTGGACGGACGGATGGTCGGAGCCTCTCCTGTGCGCCACGTGTGTTTCATACATTGTCCCACTGATTTTGCATCGCCATCCCAGTCTCACCTCACTTTACAGATGAGGAAACTGAGGCTGGGGAAGTTTGTCCAAATGTACACAGTTAGTACGGCGAGGATTCAAAACTCACTTCCTGCCAGGGAGTCAACTCCTGTGGGGCCCCACAACAGAACGGGTCCACAGGGAGGTTGTGTAATTGAGGGGTAAAATTAAAGAGACATCAGACGAGACAAGGCATGCCATTGCTCACCTCCCTCATGGCCATGAGTTCAGCAGCCAGGTCTGTATTTCTAATCAAGGCTTATATATACTTAGGGGGCATGCAAGCCCCCAAATTACAAGTAACCACATGAGAGACAGGAAGGGGTTGCACAATAGGCATACTTGTGACAGGAAGGGGGCAAGCTGCAGGGGTCCTCAAACTTTTTAAACGGGACCAGTTCACTGTCCCTCAGACCTGTTGGAGGGCCGGACTATAGTTCAAAAAGAAACTATGAACAAATTCCTGTGCACACTGCACATATCTTATCTTGAAGTAAAAAACAAATGGGGCAAAAACACCCTGTGCACAGAATAGGAAGGGGATGTACTAGGGGTACACATGTGACAAAATGGGCGGACCCTAAATTCAAGATGGCAGCCTAACCTTGGTCCTCCTTGAGTTGGCTTGGCCTTACCTTTGGGCTCTCCTTCAGGGGAAGAATTTACTATACTTTTCATTTAATTTATTTATGAAATCATTTTATTGAGGGCTCTTACAGC
>NW_022106456.1:0-1114 GCF_000313985.2 Echinops telfairi | reverse complement strand
GGGAGGACATCCCCCAACACCTCTTTTCTTCAGAAAGATTCTGTGGGGGAGAGGAGGCACCCCACTCCTTTCTCCAGGTCTTGTTCTCCCCTCCCCAGGAAGAGGGGGGGCCGACGGCATTATTCCCAGCAGGCTCTGCTCAGGCCCTTCCAGAAGGCAGCTCCCTCTGTCAACCTGCCCCTAATGAAGGAGGAGCCCCTCCCCATGCCAGTCTTAGCCCTCCATGGGCTGCCACTGGGAGCTGTGCCTGCGACACAGGACGCGTGGTGGGGAGGTCCGTTGGGGGAGCAGCAGGAGAGAAAGGTTAGTTGCTGTCTGGTCGATTCCAACCCACGTTGTGTGCGGGGTAGAAGTACTGACCCCCAGGATTTGTAAGGCAGATCACCCACCAGTCCTGCCTTCAGAGCAGCCTCCGGGTGAGCTCAAACCACGCTCCTCTCAGCAGGGAGTCCTAGAGCCTAACCAGTTTCACCACCCAGGGTCTCCTCTGTGACCCGAAAGACCTTGTGGCTTCCACTTCTGCATGGCACGCTCTAGGCTGCAGCTAAGATGTGGAGAGCCCGCTCAGCTTCCGAAGTAAGCAGTCAGCATCCTGAGAACCCACAATACGCCAGCCGTCTCCTTTTTGTCTTTGTCCCTGCCTGCCCCAGAAAATGGGGTTTGGGAAGGGTTGCTCCACCAGGCAGCTCTGACCAGGCTGGAGCTGAGGTGGACTGGCAGACAGCTGACCACACCCTCCCACTCCAGGAGCCTTCTCCTTCTTGACCCCTCTTCTTCTACCCCACTGATGAGGGCCATTCCTCTGGACACCATGGTCAGGAGCAAAGCATCCCTTGTGCCCCCAACCCCACCAACCTTGGACCACCACGGTCCACCCCTCACCTTCTCTAATCTGGTAGGAACAGAGCAGAAGGAGTGTACCCATTCTTTAGGCCATCCCCCCTGCACTACTGGACTTCGGGCTTGGAGACTCACCATCCCCAGGCACAACCCCCTATGGAAAGTCAACCTGTCATTCTCAAAGCCAGACTCTGGAGCCCCGGACACTGCCACGTCAGCCTGCTGACTCTATGGCGCCTCCCACGGCCTGAAAGCTGGCTGTTGGCCCAGAAAG
>NW_022106455.1:2547-3846 GCF_000313985.2 Echinops telfairi | reverse complement strand
CCATTTACATTCAGTGTTGTTAATGATAAATATGGTTTTGTTGGCATTATCTTGTTATGTTTTTTTATAGTGTTACTGGTTTCAATTTTCATGTTTTTTTTTGTGCTGTTTTTTTTCTTTGTTGGTTGCTTATAAACAACTTTGCTTTTTTCATTTTTATCCTATTGCTTGTTTCACTTATATGATTTTGATATTTTTTTGGTTTTGTTGAGGTTTTAATTTTTTCTTTGAGGCTTGTTCTTTTTCTGGTTTTCTTGCCAATTTTAAAACAGTTTGTTGTATTTTGTAAATGGCTTGATATCTTCTGCACTTGTCTATTTATTGTTTACTCTGTTCTGTCTGATTTTCCCTTTTTTAAAGAAAATTGTGTAATGTAATCTGTGGTTGCTTATTTTTATTTGTGTAGTTTTGCTTGACTTTGAGTATTACTTAAAATAGAATGGTTTTTCCATAATAATTTCTTTTCTGATATTTTTAGGTGGCTGTCTGTTGTTATAGGTTATTTGTCCATAGAATTTCTTTTAATATATTTTGTAAAGGTGGTTGCTTTTTTTTCAAATTACTTTAGTTTTTCTTTATCTGTAAATTATTTTATTTCTCCCTCATATTTGAGGGATAATTTTACTGGATATTATTGGTTGGCAGGTTTTTTTTTCTTTCACAGTTTTGAATATACTACTTTCTTGCCTGAATGGTTTTGGTAGAAATATCTGAGCTAATCCTAATTTGTCAGACAAATTTAAATGTTAATAGTTAAATATTTAAGTACTTAAATCTTCTTGGTTTGGGGGTTTTATTGGCAAGTTACCAGTAAATGGCTCTTGGAGATAGAATAATGCTAGAAATTTTCAGTAAGTGCTGTTTCAGACAAATTCAGTCTTTAGTTTTCTTCTCTTAGGAAACTATAATTCATAAGGGCATTTAAAAGATATTCACTTCTGGCAATCCTGAAGAAGACTGTTTACCAGGAGTTTTAGCCCTATAACTTATATTAGCACTAAAAGTTATGATTCTTGGCTAGGAAAAGTTTTCACTGGGACTTTTAGTTCCATCTTTGGTTAACTTTCGGACAGCTCAAACTCCACATCATTATTCGGTACTGCTGCTCCATTGTTTGTTTCTTTAGCTCCAGGTAGTATTCTGAGACTGGCTGTCAAGTCAAGGTTAGTTATTCCTAAAGCTCTCACTGCACTGGCCTTTGCTATTTCTCCCAGCTCCATTTGATGTTTTTCGATTCAGTGAAAGGGGGGGTTAGCTCTGTGACCTGGTGGGAGCCCTTCCCATGAACCTTCATTCCTG
>NW_022106455.1:0-1352 GCF_000313985.2 Echinops telfairi | reverse complement strand
TCCATCAGCATCCTGATTTTGAGACTGGTACCCAAGTCACCAGGGGATTCCTGGTAATGACTCACAAAACCATTGTGATGGGGGAGAGAAATGACTGTTTAGAATAGCATTCACCAACATTCTCTTGGTTAGTGTTGGACCCAATTACTATTTGGGTATGGATTTGCCAGCACGCAGGTATTAGCACTTGAAGTCCTGGGACCTTGGAGAAATCCTCACTCACTACTGAGCCAATTGTGTCCCCTAAAGCATGCCCTTTTGATTCTGCACCTGCTCAGTTTTGGTCAGTCTTCCTAGTGCTCCCAGGAAGCTCTGCCATAATCCAATCCCCAAGAAGTCCAGCCAGACACTATAAACTAGTCCACAATAGACCCAAATCTCCTGAGTGGCTTGGGACCTTTTCAGTCCCTGGGCTCAGGAGCCTGTAAAGCTTCTGGGTCATGTTCTGATTCAACCTCTTCTCAATTATCTTGGGGTAGCAGTGCTAATTATCAGTGGGACAGAGGGAGGGGCTGTCAGCTTACTACCATGGTCTGGAGTAGAGTGACTGGCACGTCAGGCATTCTGCTGGAAGGCACAGAATCCATGACATTTTCCCCCCTCTGGCTTCTTTTTGAAAATTTCTCTCTCTGTCAGACACTTCAGGGTTGTCAGCAAGTGTTTGCATTTCTCAGAGGGAAGTCTGGAACTCAAGCTGCTGCAAGTTTTCTATCACTTTTAAATGTTTTCTTGGGAGAGGGATTAAGAATGGCTCCTACTATGTGGCCATGTTTCTTGAGTCCATCCTCAACATTGCTGTTTGGGCCTATTTTGAAGCTGTTTGGACCTATTTTGGAGTCTTGTTGAGCATCTTCCTCTTTTTCATTTTCTTTTTTTTACTGATTTTCCACTTTTCCAATCATTGTTTCCATTTTCCAGGGACTGGTCTCTCCTAATAACATGCGCAAAGCAAGTAAGATGAGTTGCCATGCTTTCTTTTAAGAATCATTTTGGCTATATTTCTTCCAAGACAGATATTCTTCCAAGATATTTATGTTTCTCTGGAAGTCTATTGTAATATTCTTCACCAGCACCATAATTCAAATGCATCAGTTCTTCTTTGGTCTTTCTTATTCATTGTCCAACTTTCACATGACTATGAGATGATTTTCAATGCCTCACTTGAGCCAGCCATACCTTTATCTTCAAAGTGACATCCTCACGCTTCAATACTTAAAAGAAGTCTTGTGTAGCTGTTTCCCAATGGAAAATGTCATTTGATTTCTTGACATCTACTTCCACTAGCAATGATTGTGTTTTCAAGCAAAATGAAATCCTTGACAATATTTTCACCATTTATCAGGATGGTACCT
>NW_022106454.1:2716-3902 GCF_000313985.2 Echinops telfairi | reverse complement strand
GCTCCCAGTGGCTTTTTATTTCCTGAGAGTGGTCCTCAGCCTTGTTCCAGGGGTGGCCCGGGATGAAAAGTGGGTGAGTTGTCATGGAATCTGAAGGGTAAAAGGAAGGCCGCCAACCTGAAACAGCTGTCCTCTATCGTCCCAAATAATTTCCCATCGACTGGCATTCCTTTGAGTGTCTGAAGTGCCAGTTGAAATGCAATTGCCCCTGGGGAAGATGAACAAATTAAACAATTAACAGCTATTAATACCACAGTGTCAAGTTGATTCAAGAGGAAACATCCTCTGCACCCATGGGGTGTTCGTGAAAGAATACCTGATAGTTTGTCTTGATTAGTTTATTAAATTAGCCAGGCACCTACAAGGAACTGGAGGGAAAAGGGACACAACATGGGCAAGCTCATTCAAGGTGACAGAAGAGGCTGGAGAGAGGCACAGGTGGGGTGGTGCCTCCGTTTCCTTTCTGGCCTTGGAAGGAAGGATGAATGGAGAGATGCTCTCTACAGCCTTATCCTTTCAGCAGGTGCTAAGATCTATGATGTTTGTGCACGTGTGTGCTGGGTCATTATATGTGTATGTATATGTATACTCATATACATGTGTGTGATTTGTTGTAAGTGCATGTATATATGTGCGGTGTGTGAGTGAATGTGCACATGTGTCTGTGTGTATGTATATATATGTGTGTTTATCTGTGTGCTATGCATTTGGGTCTCCATGCCCTGAGCCATAGACATGTTCCCTAGACCTCTCTACTACCATGTGTCCTGAACGTGAGGTGGGCTTCTACTTTATTTGCTCTACCCATCTCTCTATCTCTCATTTATTTTTCCCTTGTGCTGTCATTGTAAGCTGTGTTCAACATCACAACAGTTTCTGCGGCATTTTTCCCAAGCAGGAAATACAATTTCAAAGCCGCAGGCTGCTCTCTTAAATCGGCCATCACAAAAAATGAGGTTCAAGTGAAACTGGTTTTAACAAAAAATTCACTGTGACCAGAGAGAACCTTCCCAGATGATGCCACTGGGTGCCCTCAGAGTGAGTTGTTCGATGCTCACCTAGCAGAAAAAATGTGTACTACCAAAGCTCTGAGCAGTAGAACTTTTTTCCATTTTGTTTTTGCTTTTGTGACCTCTATTGTTTTGTTCCTTCTGAAACTATTAATTGCATGTACATATGCAAGTTG
>NW_022106454.1:0-1070 GCF_000313985.2 Echinops telfairi | reverse complement strand
TGCTCCTTAGCCACGTGGCAGGCAGATTTCATGTAAGACTAGGGCAGATAATTTGATGTCAAGTAGACCCTCTTGACTAGGGGTGGAGTCAAAGTGTCAATCAAGTTGAAGCCTGATGACTCCTTGATGGTATAGAGTGTGAGACACTGGGATCTGCTTGGTCTCTTCCCTTTCATCTTCCTGCTTGCTGGCCACCCAGAGAGCTGCCGGAGCCCGGCATATGTCCACTGCTCTTGGATACATATGATTCTTTGCCCATCAACCTGCGATTATCTTGCATTCTGCATTCGGCATGTGAGTGCATGAGTCTGAAGTGGGACTTTTGGTCTCGTATCAGACTTATGGATTTGAGCTGTACTGGGTTGGGATGCTTTCTTGTTATATAATTAGTTCTTGGTGTAAAGCTCTTTCTTATACATATGTAAGTGTCGCTGGATTTGTTTCTCTAGTCAACCTAGTGTTACACTCAGTGGGAAATGACATTGCTTTAAATTTTCTCATGGTGAGGGCACTAAGCTCAATCCACACCTATTGCCATTGAGCCGAGTCAACCCTGTCACAACCTTGTAAGGATAGGCGAAAATTGCTCCTTAGGGTTTCCAAGCTTATACATTCTTAGGGAAGACCTCCTTCTCCCTTGGGGCAGCTGGTGGGTTTGAAATGCTCATCTGCAGGCTTCATGCTCTAACCTCTGTGCTATGAGGGCTCATGGGTTAGGGCCCCACTCTATACAAATCCACCTGCTACATGACAACATCAAGATGATTAGCTCCTAATCCAGGCATGACTAATGTGATCTGAGGGGAACGAATGGGTTGAGATTCCCACTGCCAATCCATGAAGGGTAGGCTGTGCCCTTTGCAGACAGCCTGAAAGACTGGTGAGGATGTTTTGTTCCTGTTTACAGGGTTGCAAACAGTCATGGACTTCTCCCCGTTTCCACGGTAACAGGGAGGATGTGGTCTGACTTCTGATGAGCCCTTTCCATTGCACAGAGAACTTTTGGCACATCAGCACTCCTTGCCAGGAGGGAGCTTTGCTAAAAGGAGGGGGAACACAGTCCAAGGAGA
>NW_022106453.1:2880-3902 GCF_000313985.2 Echinops telfairi | reverse complement strand
GAGAGCGCAGGGAGGGGGGGAGTTTCTCGGGCTTGTAGAATCTTGCAGTTGGGACATCTGGCAGGAGGGCGTGGGTGAAACATTTCCTGGTACGTGCCAGAACACGCAGTTCTTGGAACAGGGGGCCTGACAGCCTGGTCACGGCCGGCTGCCCTTTGCACCTGGGCTGCCTTGTGGCCTCCCGGTCTCCAACAAGGGTACCTGGGGGATTGATGAAGTAAGCAGCATAAAGTGGGGCTGATACTGAGGAGTTCAAGAAGGAAGAGAATGTTTTCAAACTGATTGTAGTAGCAATTGTATAATACCGCTTGATGTGATTGAACTATGGAATGAGATCTCTGTATTAGCACCCAATCAGATGGTTTCGAAAAAAAATAATGATTTAAAAGAAGTATTTCCTAGGGATGCCCCAAAATGCTTTCCAGTTAGTGCTGAAAACACCAAACCCCAATGCAAACTCAGTATCGTACCAGAAAGCAAGAAGGCAGAGGGGATATTAGGATTGAGTCAAAAAGACAAGGAGGTAATTTTAAAGAACTCCACTGTGTTTTGTTTGTTTGTTTGTTTTAAGGGTCAACATGAGGATTGTTTTTTAAATATTTATTATTTAAAAATGTTTATATTTAAAAATACAGAAAAAAGATGTTTAATTATCTTTAGAAAATTTTAGGCCATCCACCAACTCAATCTGACAAATATCTAGAGAAAGAATTTAGTGTCTAGCCTGTCTTTTCTAGATAAATTATATTTCAGGTTACCAATAGTCGATGGGACAAAAACAACAACAAAGCCCTCTGATTAAAAAACAATTACAGTTAATAAATTCAGAATAAGTGATAGAATTAGAAAATCATCGTATGTTAACCTTAAGGCAGCAGTTCTCAACCTGTGGGTCACGACCCCTTTGAGGGTCAAATGACCCTTTCACAGGGGTTGTCCGATACATCACAGTAGCAAAATGACAGCTATGAAGTAGCAATGAAAATAATTTGATGGTTGGGGGGTCAGCACAACATGAGGAC
>NW_022106453.1:0-977 GCF_000313985.2 Echinops telfairi | reverse complement strand
TCATCTCTCACTCCCACGGGAAGGGAACATGGAGGAGAGCAACTCTCCCCTCCATCCTGGGGCTGCGGCGCGCAGACCGTGGCTGGACAGAACTGAGAAGCCTAATCGATACTGACGGAATGACTCAACGATGTGCACTATACACATTCAATCGAAGAGAAAAACTGGATCTAGGACAATGGCCAAACATACGGAGTGAGTTAAATAATTGATGGTCCACCCATAAAATAGAAAATTTTTTTTTTAAATAGAAAACAATGCAAGCATTCACAGTATGTTTTAGATCAGTGTTTATTGCCAGGAAAAAGATGCTATGATAATACATTATTGGGTGAAAGGGGGAACCGATCACAATGATCTCCATATAACCCCCTCCCTGGGGGACAGACAACAGAAAAGTAGGTGAAGGGAGACGTTGGACTGTGTAAGATATGACAAAATAATAATAATCTATAAATTATCAAGGATTCTTGAGGGAGGGGGGAAATGAGGAGCTGATACCAAGGGCTCAAGTAGAAAGAAAATGTTTTCAGAATGATGATGGCAACAAATGTACAAATGTGCTTGACACAATGTATGAATGGATGGATTGTGATGCGTTGTACCAGCCCCCAATAAAATGAGTTTTAAAAAATAAGAATAACTTGAATAGCACAAACACAATTTTGTAAAAAATAAAATAAGAGAGAGAGAGAGAGAGTAAAGGACAAGTTACATATAAGAATCTGGAGGAAGACTCATCGGGATGGAAAAATGATTATCGATGGAGGCAGAATTGTTAGTTGCTTTATTTGTTATTTATTTACATGCCTACTGTTTTTAAAATATTCATGATTATTCAGCAATAAGGAAAATAAAACTTTGATATCAAAAACTAAATGCAAAGATTTTCTAAGACCTATGGAAAAATAGAACACACTAGTGGCAGTGGCGGTCAGCACTGGCCTGCCAACTACAAAGCACACAGGGCAAACCCC
>NW_022106452.1:2603-3902 GCF_000313985.2 Echinops telfairi | reverse complement strand
AACACCCCATCCCACCCTGGCACCTGTCCGGAGCCAGAGACCCAGAGATCTAGGATCTGATCTTTGGGAAATCTTGGCTCATCAGGCTGAGCAACCCCAGTGCATGTGCTTCCACTGCTGCTGTGAGCAGCAATTGACCCATCCCACCTTCAGGCGTAGTCTCCATGCCAGGAGTTGCTTGGCTGCCCTGTCAACACATGCGCAGCGGTGTTGGGACCCTCTGCAGCAGATGCCCTCTTGTGGTACTCCTCCAGGAAAGAAGTTTCCCTTTTCCAGCAGTTCACCACCCACCACATGGCAGTGATTTGCCCTGGGCCCAGGTGCCTTCTTCCATTCACCCAGGGTCCCAGTAACTGGCCTGCAGTCTACTGGTAGCTGGCTGAGTGACTTGCGACTAGGGATGATGCACCCCTATTGTTTCCTGGGACTCATCAGTTGGCACCCCTGCCTATCCACCTGCTTCTGCCAGCTTCATTCCTACTCCCTGCCTGGAAGACCATGTTGTGTTGCACTGTATTAGCCAACAGCACTGGGCACTTCCCACAGGCATGCACCCGCTACCTGAGCCCATCCCACTTTTACTCATGGCCCTACGTTTCTGCCAGAGCTGCTCCAGGCCAACCCACATCATGGCGGTACCCTGTAGGGTTCCCAGCGCCAGAAGCCCGGTCCTGTCAGTGCAGAAGGCTAGATAGAGCCACTGCCCTGTGTTTCCTGATGTATTCGTTTCTGTCTGTTTTTGGCCAGGCCTATGCCACCTTGGTGCCCTGCAGCGTTCCCAGCCTGACGAACCCCAATATCTTCCTGACCCCAACCCGTTTCTGCTGGCACAGGATGCCAGAGCCTCTGCCCGGCATTTCCCGGCACAGCTCCTTCTACCCTCTCTGGGGCTGGCCTATGCCACCGCAGCACCCCTTGACCGGTGGGCGCAGGAGGCTCGCTGCTGTGATGTGCTTCCTGATGACACAACTACTGTCAACAGGCTCAACACTACAGGCATTCAGGTATTCCGGGGAGAGCATGCTTGAGCTGAAGAGCATTCATTGCCCTCACATATACTGGCTTTGGAGGCCTAGGTCAGCACCACCTCCTGTGTCAGTGAGGCCTCCCCACTTTCGCCTTCTATTAGGCATCTTTAAAAATTTGAGGGAAAAGGGGAACAATTTTTTAAATGTAAATTTTATTTTCTATTATTTTCCTCTTTCTTTTTACTTTTTCATTCTTTATCTCTCCTTTTTTCGTTTCTGTTTTTTCTCTTTAAAATATTTATTTATTTATTTTTATTAAACAAGAAAAAAA
>NW_022106452.1:0-1242 GCF_000313985.2 Echinops telfairi | reverse complement strand
GAAGGGAGATAGGCAAGCACCCAAAACACAAGAAACGGTATGACAACTATGAATCCACAGATTGTGATAATAACTCTATATTCCAATTGAGTCAATTCATACATTAAAAGAAAAAGGCAGGAGGACTGGCTCAGACAACATAATCCGTCAATCTGTTGCCTGCAAGAGGCACGTCTTAAGCACACAGACAAAAATAAACTAAGAATAAAAGGTTGGCAGAAAGTATATCAGGCAAATGGCAACTTTAGAAAAGCAGGGGTGGCAATCTTAATCTCCGACAAAGTGGACTTCAAGGTTCAGACCATAAAAAGAGACAAGGAAGGACACTGTACAGTGCTCAAAGGGTCAGTAAACCAAGAACCAGTTAGCATATTGAGTATCTATGCGACGAAGAATGGAGCGGCTAATTTTATCAAAGAAACTATTAAAAAGACGAAAAAAGAAATCACAGATTCAACAATCATAGTAGGCGACTTTAATACTCCACTATCAGAGAAAGACAGATCACTGGGAAAGAAGCTCAACAAAGAGGCTATAGAGTTAAACAATGTAATTAGGCAACTGGGCCTGATAGCTATTACTAGAGCTTTCCATCCAAAGGCAAAACAAGTTCACATTCTTCTCAAGCCCACATGGTTCATTTTCAAGAGTAAACCACATGCTGGGACACAATTCAAACCTGAGTAAATTCAAACACATAGAGATTATTCAGACGTCTTTCTCTGATCACCATGCCATAAAGCTGGAGATTAATAAAAGGATGGCCAGAAAAGCAAGGGCAATCAATTGGAGGATGAACAACAATCTCCTGCAACATGAATGGGTACAGGCCCAGATTAGAGACGATATTAGAAAGTTTCTAGAAACTAATGAGAATAAGAATACAATGTACCAAAATGTGTGGGATACTGCACAGGCAGTTATCAGAGGTAGCTTGATATCAATAAAAGCATATATGAAAAAAGAAGAGAGGCTTATGTCAGATACGTTATCACAAAACCTCCAACAACTAGAACAGAGTCAACAGAACAGCCCCTCCAATAACAAAAGAAAAGAAATAATAAAAATCAGGACATTTAAACTAGTGGGAAGATGAGAGATTGATGCAAAAGATAAATGCAGCAAAAAGGTGATTCTGTGAAAGGATTAATGGAATTGATAGACCGCTGGTGATTCTGACAAAGGAAAGGAAGAAGGAAACATCAATAGCCAGGATGAAGGATGAAACAGGGGTAATTACAA
>NW_022106451.1:2500-3904 GCF_000313985.2 Echinops telfairi | reverse complement strand
CAAATGACTGTATTTTCCTTTTGAACCACCATCCATAAAATTAGCAGCCAAATGCTTACTCACTATACCTCAAAGCTCCTAAAAAAGAGCTTTTCGACAAGAGTGGTCTCCTCCAAAATGAGCGTCCCCTGATGGATTCCAACAGAAAAGAAAAAAGTGAGAACACCACCGTCCATGGAAGAAAAGACATGGATAACAAGAGCAAAACAAAAATATCTGACTGTCTGTAGGTATTAGCGATCTGACACAAGTTAATAATGAGAAATATGTTGCCATCTGTATTGGAAATAAGCAAAAATTTACCTTGGAGCTTATTCTGACACAGGGCTGCCTCTATGTATCAGAATAGAACCAAACTCCCTGGTTTTCAGGGGATGATTTTTTTCCGACATAGATGGCCAAACCTTCTACTTTATCTGGACTCAATCTGACAACATTTCAGTTAGCAGAATTTTATTGTCCAACAAGAAACAAACAAAGCAGTTTCCAAAAAAGAAAAACAATATTTTACTCAGATTCACTGATAAAACAAATTGGAAAGTGTGTCTGGATTCACTAGAGAAACAAATTCATAGACAGTTATATGTGTTTAAGAAAGAGCTTTATGTCAGAGTAATTGTGTATTAAGAAAACATCCCAACCCAGTCCAGATCAAGTCCAGAAGTCAGATATTAGCCCATATGTTTGATACCAATCTATAAATTCCTTTTCAGACTCATGCAACACATGCAATGATGCCAAACGCAGGAAATCACAGGTCATTGGATGGAAAGTCTTGTGGATCCAGTGGTGGTAGAAACATCTCAGTGCTGGCATGAGTCCCCACATGGCTCCCTCAGCTCCAGGGCTCTGGCTTCATCAGTGTAGCTCCATGTGGCTTGTCAACAGGAATGTCTCACCAAAAAAGAGTGTGTGTCCCACCTCCAGGGAGGAAGACAGGACTTCCCAGAATCCTCAAGAGAAGGCCAGGCCCACACTGAGGCATAATTGACAATGACCTGAATTGACAGGCTAGACTCCACCCCTTTGCTAAAATTGATAGGAGATTGTATATCTGCCACAGAAAGTATGTAAGTCAATGTTCAAAATCATGTTAGAAGAGAACATATACAGAAGTTATTTTATACTCAGTTGTGCACAACATTGAAAAGGGATGAATACAAGAGTATATTTGATTGCTGGACATTCAACATTCCCTTCAAAGACTCAGGTATTAAGACTTTCAACTGGAGACAGTTCTGATCGTGTCTCACAGTTTCCTGCACTCCAGAATTAGTTAGCTATAGTCCCAGCAATGTTCTCTTTAGATAATTTCCAGATGTTGCAGAACAAGTTATCTTGTCCAAATATTTGGGGTCCTGGGTCACATGCTCTTAAAATCAGAAGTATCTCCTAGGACAAAAT
>NW_022106451.1:0-1081 GCF_000313985.2 Echinops telfairi | reverse complement strand
TTTTGTGGAATCACACATAAATTAGTAATATATAAGCATTTGGTTATGTATTTATTCCTTTAAAGATTGGAATTTTAATCAAGTTGTTCTGAGATAATAGCAAAACACAACTCTCTCCATAACTCTAATGTAAAAAAGATCTTAGCACAACTACAGGTAGTCATAAAAGTATTAACAAACCCATGGTCAATTTTGTTCACCCCTCAGTAGTTGTATTCCTTTTTTTCCCCCAAACATTTTATTAGGAGATCGTACAGATAGTATTACAATCTGTAGTTCCATTAGATCAAGCATAATTGTACATTTGCTGCCTTCATCATTTTCAATACACATTCTTTTCTTCTTTAACTCCTTTATCCTTTCCCTCCCCACCTTACCACCCCCGAATCCTCAGTATATTTTATATTATTAATATGATTATTTTTATTTCCTTAACTTATACAATCTCATGTATCCATTCTCCTTAAATTCTGATGTTCGTTCCCTTTTAGTGGGATTATATAGACATCATAGCTATCTGTTCCCTCTTCTCTCCTTTCCCCTTCTCTTCCCATATCACAATAAAAACTGCAAAGATAAGTCCCCTATGAAAATTATCTTCTTGGCATCACTGTGCATCAGCCTTCCTTTGTTATCATTTATAGTCAGACTTACTTGAGAACAATATGCAGCTTGTTCTTTTATACCTATGCATCTATAAATGATGACTCTTATCCCACCTCTGTTACCAACAGAGCCACTGTGACTCCAAGGGCACGTAGAAAGGACACACCAACAGGAAGATGAAACCCGTTTACCTGTGCTCACTCACATAGCATTACAGACGGTTTCTGGAGAGAGAGGGGCAGGAAAAGAAGAGTAGTCAATCAAGCTATAGGGACTGAACGGCCACGTTTTTTTCCTTTTTCCTTTTAGCAGATAATTCTTGTATAAGGACATTTGACTAAGTTAAAGCTACCATCAAATAACATAACTGCAGGCTAGTCAGCTCAAATAAACACACATACATAATATATCATTAATTGTATGTGATTGTTGCTGGTCAAATTAACAAGAGAAAGGAGAGTCATTTGGCTTCCAT
>NW_022106450.1:2740-3904 GCF_000313985.2 Echinops telfairi | reverse complement strand
ACAAACACTCAAAACAAGAACAAATAAGAACCCAGCACAAACAGCTAAGTGCCACCAAGATCCCTTGGAATGTGCAGAAGAAAAGGCCCTGGAATTGCCAGAAATTTCAGAATAGTTATGTTCAGGAACTTTCAACTCATGGAGGGAATGTTGATGTGAACAATATGAAGAATAAAAAACCTAGAAACCCTATACCAAAGACAATTCCAAAAGATAAATAGTAAAAAAACATAATTAGATAACACCATAAAGAGTAGAATAATAGAACTGAAGATATGGAAATCCGTATTAGTGATCATGAAGAAAAATCCCTCACCT
Organism: Echinops telfairi; assembly: GCF_000313985.2. NCBI lineage: Eukaryota > Metazoa > Chordata > Mammalia > Afrosoricida > Tenrecidae > Echinops > Echinops telfairi. The sequence goes on along the minus strand of NW_022106450.1, from coordinate 3,586 downwards.
ACAACCCATGAGAGAAACAATTAACAGAAAGAGCAAAGGAACCGGAAGAAAGCCTAAGAGTTATGTAGGACACAATCAAAGGAACAATTGATGTCACATTGAAATTCCAGTAAAGGAAGACACAAGCGTCTACAGAGATAATAGTGCCAGAAATCATAAGACAAAACTTTTCCAACACCATAAAAAGAGGTGAAAATAACTATTCCGTGAGTTAAGATAATTCCAAAAAGAACAGACCCCAAAAGTAAGACACAGCAAGAAGGGTCACCTATATATAAACCAATACTAATAAGCTCAAATTTCTCAGTAGAAATCATGCAGGCAAGAAGATAATGGAGTGACATATACAAAATTCTGAAAGAATAAAATAAGCAGTCAACCAAGAATCATATATTCAGAAAAACTATCTCTCAAACATGAAGGGAATATAAGGTTATTTCCAAACAAAGAGAAATTAAGCGAATTCATAAAAATAGCACATGCATTACAAAACGCTTTGGGCAAAAAATCAACAATAGCAGACAAACCCAAGTACAACACACACATACACACACAAAAAACTCATATTGAGAAATGAACATCCTGAAACTAACACTCAGAATAATAGTAATATTAATCTCTGGTGAAACAGTCTTCAAGGCAAAAGCTATCATGATATTAAAAAATGACACTATCTAATGATTAAAGGAGCAATAAAGCAAAACTACAACTGTAATAAACATAACTTAGACACATCTCAAAGGATGGTGAGACTTTATCTCAAATACTTTGGACATGTTGTCAGGAAAGACCAATCTCTGGAGAAGGACAGGATGCTTGGTAAAGTTGAAGGGGAGCCAAAAAAAA
>NW_022106450.1:0-988 GCF_000313985.2 Echinops telfairi | reverse complement strand
GGTCATTAAAAAGATGGAAAAGAAAGAAAAGATCAAAATGGATGCCATAAAAATCTCTGTACTTACTCTAAATCAGAGTAATGAAGACAATGGAAGAAATGAGATAAAAGAGCTAAACAGATCAGTCAAAGGGCATCTCTAGAAAACAAAGTAAAATATCATAAAGAAATTTACAGTCTTCGCGTTAGAAATCCAAAAGGAAGAATGTGCTTTGCATATCTTAACCTGAAAGTATGAAACAAAAAATTCAAGACTAAAGCTGTAATATTTAACACTTCTGAAGGAAGAATACTGTAAAATCTCAGGAAGCATCCAAAGAAGATGGAAAAAAATACAATCATCAACAAGTCAACAATCAACCATTTCACTAGGTTGCATAAAACCAAGAACCGATGGTACTGAAGGAATAAGTCAAAGCTGCACTGAAGGCAGTAGTAAAAAAACAAAGCTACAGGAATGGATGGAATACCAATTCAAATGTTCCAACAAGTTGATGAAGCCCTGGAAGTGCTCACTTTTCTTTGCCAGGAAATTTGGAAGGCAGTCAGTTGGCTAACTGACTGGAAGAGACCCATATTTGTACACATTTCGTAGAAAGGTGACTCAACAGAATGAACACAGTAAAGAACAATATAATTAATGTCACATGTAACTAAAATTTTCTGAAGATCACCCAACAATGGTTGCAGTAGTACCTTGGCAGGGAATTGTCAGATATTCAGGCCAGATTCTGAAGAGGATGTGGAACATGGGGTATTATTGCTTATGTGGGATGGATCTTGGCTGAAAGCAGAGAATATCAAAAGATGTTTACTTGTCGTTTATTGACTGTGCAAATGAACTTAATTTTGTGGGCCATAACAAAACTAGGGATAGACTTGAGTGCTCAGGTAGAAACTACACATGAATAAAAGACGGTTGTGTGAACAGAACAAGGAACTACTGCAAGGTTTAAGAGGGCTGTGCATCCGGGTTGTATCCTCTTATC
>NW_022106449.1:2601-3889 GCF_000313985.2 Echinops telfairi | reverse complement strand
TATTTGTTGCCATCATCATTCTCAAAACATTTTCTTTCTACTTGAGCCCTTGGTATCAGCTCATTTACCCCCTCTTCCCTCCCTCACAAACCCTTGATAATTTATGATTTTTTTTCATGTCTTACACTGACTGATGTCTCCCTTCACCCACTTTTCTGTTGTCCGTCCCCCAGGGAGGAAGTTAGGTGTAGATTATTGTGATCAGTTCCCCCTTTCTGCCCCACCTTCCCCTTCCCCTCCTGGTATCTCTACTCTCATTATTGGTCATGAGTAGTTTATCTGTCCTGGATCCCCTGTGTTTCCAGTTCCTATCTGTACCAGAGTACATCCTCTGGTCTAGCCAGATTTGTAAGGTAGAATTGGGATCATGATAGTGGGGGGAGGGGGGAAGCATTAAAGAGCTAGAGGAAAGTTGTATGTTTCATCGGTGCTATACTGCATCCTGACTGGCTCGTAGAGGAAAACATTATTGACTTAGCTTAAAAATAACTTCTTGGGATGATGTTGATACAAGATTTGATGAGTATTTCCAGTCATCCAGTTCAGGGGCTTCCTCAGTTTCAATGGAACCGGTAAGTCTGGTTTCCATGTATTTGAAAATCTGTTCCATACTTTTCCTCCATTTGATCAAGATCCAACCACTGGGTCTTTGGTCAAAATGTTCAGAAATGGGGCCCATTTCTTCTGGTTTCTGTTGAATGGAGGTTCAAACCCAGTGCCATCAAGTTGGTGTGGTTTCATAGGAACCCTGTAGGGCAGAGGAGAACTGCCTCTTGGTTTCCCAGGCTGTAAATCTTCCCAGGAGCAGAAAGTTCATCTTTCTCCTAGTGAAGGAAATGCCTAGAGTGATGTTTTTGTAACGTTTAATTAAAATGTATATATTAATATATATTGATAACTATGAAAGTAAATAATAAAAACAAAAAATTTTGTCCTGGTATTAAAAATTCAGGCGTTATAGGGTTAAGACGATTAAACCTTGGTTCAATTTCTTTTCTTCCTGGATCTCTTTCCTCCCCTGTCCCAGGGGAGAAGAAACCAATTGTATGAGCTTCTTGGGTGACCTCTTAGAAGCTTTTAAGAGCTAATCACCAAACTAGGAGGTGAACAGAAACTCAAAAAATATGAGACCAAGCCATGACCCTAAATAGGCAACAATTTTATAGAACATTTTGGGTAAATGTGAATTTTGAATCAGAAAATCCTTGTATTAGTATTCTTTTTTTCAGATTATTTTGTTTTGTTTTTAAATCATTTTATTGGGGGCTCATACAACTCTTATCACAAT
>NW_022106449.1:0-350 GCF_000313985.2 Echinops telfairi | reverse complement strand
AGATATTTTTTAAAGTCTGTTTTGAAAAGGAAAGTAGAACTTTAAAATTGCTGTATATTATATGCTTTGAAATTTTTGTGCAAAAGAAAAGATAAAATTGGAAGTATAAACTTTATGTCTCAACATAGGCACTATCAAGTTCAAGACACTTTTGTAAGCCATGATGCTAGTCATTTAGTCCATCCCTAAAGAACTGAGATTCCTGGAAGTTTAACCATGCCAATGCAGGGCTTTTTTTTTTTTTGCATTACTAACGGGAAAATGGATACCTTTAAAAATTTTTTTAAATCGTTTTAATAGGGGCTCATACAACTCTTATCACAATCCATACATACATCAATTGTGTAAAG
>NW_022106448.1:2305-3907 GCF_000313985.2 Echinops telfairi | reverse complement strand
TGGGAAGGAGAAAAAAACACTATGTAAACATTATAATAGAGTAGCAATTGTGGCTATTTGGAATTTAGGAATTTTCTGCAAGCTTGACAGTGACCACAACATGTCCGTATCAGTGCCCCACACTTACATTTTTCTTTTTAATTCCCTTTTCCTTTCTCCTTTATGGAACTATTTGCATACTCATAACTGTGTCCTGTCTGGCTGGTTAGCAGGTCCCTGTATCCCCATGCTTGTCATGCACATGTCTTTTAGCCATCTGGGTTAGTCTGTACAGGGACGAGTAACTGAGCTGAGTATCACTATCAGCCCAGCCTCCTCAGGACGTGTAAAGTTAGACTCTTGTTTATGACTGCTCCCTATCCAGTTACAGGAGAGAGTGTCGCTGCCTTTGTCTTCTTCTTCTTTTACCTAAATTATTTGTTTCCTTCCTACGTATTCCCTCTTTGGTTCCTTCCTTTCAACCGCAGTCCCAGTGAGAATTCTCATGATTCCCTGATAACTATTTTCTGAATGGCTTGGGGTTTTCTGCAAGCAATCCGTATGATATGGGTAATATCATATGTCCACTGCACCATGATCGTGAGAGACCATTGTAAGTGGCGTGGGGCTCCAGGTCACCAGACTGGGGCCCATCTTTCATCTCCATGGCCACCAGAGTGATTCAGCTGATCTCGTGTTGCCTTTGTGCCTACTTCCCTTATGGTTTCAGATCTATCCCCCTCGCACCTCCTGCCGGCTACGTGTTGGAGAAGAGGACAGAGAATCGCACAAAGAGAGATGCTCTGAGGGGAGGACAGGGAAGTGGCTTGAAGTCCAGACAAGCACTCCTGGTGTAAACGTTATCAAAGGGACCCTAAGTAGCACAAACACTTTATGGGACGGCCGACCTAGAGGCTGATGGTTCAAACACATCCAATCGTCCCGCGGAAGGTAAACCCAAAAGAAGCTCGCCCCACTCTGACTCATAGTCACCCTACACAGGATTTGCCAGGCTTTAGGCTCATCTTTCCCTCTTGAAGGTTCTGGTGCTTTGAACCTCTGACCTTGCATTACTACATTATAAGGATTATAGCGAAAAAAATAAATTAAAAAAAAAAACCTCACAGAGAAGTTCTACTATGTAATACTTGGAACTACTCTGTAATACTTGGAATCACCATGAGTCTAAATTGACTCATGGCAACTAATAACATGTTGTATAATGTTAAGTGAAAGAGTATATAAGTCAATTTCATAGTATAAATTATATAGAAAAGTCCAGTACCATTAAAACCATTATGAATTCAACATTAAAGTGAAAATAACTTTCTTCCTCTTATATTGGTGAGTCCTTAACTGAAAAAGCATGAAATGCCTTTATACCATGAAAATTTGCGTACCTTGATGTGACAGTAGTTATGCTTTAATGCCTTTAGCGTAGACAGGTTAGAGAATGTCTGTAGAAACACATACCACTTCCTGATTCCTCACAGCTCCCGAGGTCTTCAGGTCACAGAATGGATGTCACTGATCTGAATGTCCAAGAAGAGACTCAACAAGTCAGAGGAGTGAGGAGGCTCAGAAATAAATTAGTACAATCTAGTAAGTCATTCACCAATATGT
>NW_022106448.1:0-1435 GCF_000313985.2 Echinops telfairi | reverse complement strand
CTAATTGTAAGCAATCCAAATGCAAAGGACCACATGTTATATGCTTCCATTTCTAAGAAATGTCCAGAATAGGCTGATCCACAGAGAAAGACAAAAATTGTGATTGCCAAAGGCCAGGAGGAAGGATGAATGCAGCACTGAACTGAGCTAAACTCATTGCCAGCTGAGTCCAATTCTGATTCGTAGCAACCCTATCAGACGGGGCAGAGCTGCCCCCGTAAGTTTTCTCAGGCTATAAACCTTTAAGGAAGCAGGCTGCCATGTCTTTCTCCTGTGGAGTGGCTGGTGGGCTCAAACCACTGTACCACCAGGTCTCTTCAAAACATGGAGGGTGATTATCAATATGTCCAGCTTTCATTTGGAATAATGAAAATGTTTGACAAATAAATAGTGATGATTGTGGCACCATTCTGTAAATATAAAACCATTGAAAATTGTGAGCAAATAATTAGAGACGCTGGAATATATGGAAAAGAACGTGGTATCAAGATCGGAGGAAGGCTTGTTAACACCTACCAGATGCAGATGACACAACCTTGTTCGCTGAGAGCGAGGACCTGAAGCGCTTGCTGATGAAGACCAAGGACTGCAGCCTTCAGTGTGGGTCACAACTCAATGTCAAGGAGACCAACATCCTCACCACTGGACCGATATGTCACAACATGATAAATGGAGAAAAGGTTGAAGTCGCCAAGGATTTTGTCTTTCTGGACCCACAACCAATGCTCATGGAAGCAGCAGTCAAAAAATCAAATAATGCAGCGCATTAAGTAAATCTGCTGCACAAGACCTCTATAAAGTGTCAAAAAGCAAGGATATTACTTGGAGGACTAAGGTAAGTCTGACTGTCATCATGGTATTTTCCATTGCCTCATAGATGTATGAAAATTGAACCCTGAATAAGGAAAACAGAAGAAGAGTCGGTACATTTGAATTATGATGCTGGAGAAGAATATTGAAAGTACCGTGAGCTGTCAAAAGGAAAGCAGATCTGTTTTGGAAGAAGTACAGTCAGAATGCTCCTTCGACGCAAGGATAGCGAGAAGTCTTTTACATACTTTGGACAGATTTTGTCAGGAGAGGCCAGTCCCCGGAGAAGGTCTAGTAGTGGGGCAGCACAAAAAGAGGAAGGCCATGGACAGGATGGATTGCCACAGAGGCTGCAACAATGGACACAAACATAACAGTTGTGAGCACATCAGAGGACCGGGCACTGTTTGTTTTAAAACTGATTTGTTTTGTCTGCTGTCCGTTAGGTCAATATGAGTCAGAACAGACTCAAGGACATCTAATAACAACAACGCTGAATGTTGTATTTTTATTTATTATTTTTTAATAGTTTTATTAGGGGCTCATACAACTCTTATCACAATCCATACATACATCAATTGTGTAAAGCACATTTGTACATTCATTGCCCTCATCATTCTCAAAA
>NW_022106447.1:2429-3846 GCF_000313985.2 Echinops telfairi | reverse complement strand
ATGTACTCATATCTATATGTTAAGAATTAAGTTTGCAGACGGACATTGGGCCTCGACGCAAGTACTCCCTCAACAACAGAACACTTTGTTCTAACAATCAGGCATTCTGTGATGCTCACCTTCACGACACGATCGCTGAAGACAAAATGGGTACATAAGCACATGTGGTGAATAAAGCTGATGGTGTCTAGCTATCAAAAGATATAGCATCTGGGGTCTTAAAGGCCTGAAGGTAAACAAGCGGCTATCTAGCTCAGAAGCAACAAAGCCCACATGGAGGAAGTACATCAGTATGTGTGATCATGAGGTGTTGATGGGATCAGGTATTAGGCATCTAAGACTTTGAACAAAAGCATGCCCAATGAGAATGGTAAGGGGATATGGAGTAGAGACCCAATGCCCATCTGTAGACAATAGGACATCCCCTCACAGAGGGGCCACAGGGAAGAGATGAGTCAGTCAGGGTGCAGTATAGCAATGATGAAACGCACAACTTTCCTCTAGTTCTTTGGTGCTTCCTTCCTCCCAATATCACGACCTCAATTCTACCTTACAAATCAGATTAGACCAGAACATACATGCACACTGCTACAGAGAAGAGCTTGCAACACAGGGAATCCAGGATAGATAAACCCCTCAGGGCCAACAATGAGAGCAGAGATACCAGGAGGGTTAGGAGAGGGTAGAGGAGAAAGGGGGAATCAATCACAAGGACCAACCTTTAACCACCTCCCAGGGGGATGAACAATGGAAAAGTGGACGAGGGGCGATGGAGGATGATGTACAATGTGAAAATAATAATCTACAACTGATCACAATGAATGGGAGGAAAAGAGACAGCGGTCAGTGTGAGATTTGAAAATAATAAACAATCTACAATCTATCAAGGGGCCATGAGGGTTGGGGGAGGGACAGAGGGAGGGAAAAAAAGAGGAGCTGGTCCTAAGGGCTCAATGGAAAGTAAACGTCTAGAAAAGAATGATCGAATATATGTATAAATATTTCGGATACAATTAATATATGGATTATAACAAGGATTGTAAGAGCCTCCAATAAAATGATTTAAAAAAAACTTTACAGTCTTGGAAACCCTATATCTAGTTGCTGGGATGTGGAATTTAATTAATGGCAGTATATGCATAAGAATTGTGAAAAATGCAAAGCACAGTATGCTTAAAAGTGAGATGTTGAATTCTACTGAGAAACTTATTTTGTGAGGCTTGACTTCCATGAGTTCTAAACGTAGGAAATCCTGTCTGACCCTAGGCCAGATGTGAATAGCCTTGCTATCATGCAGAGCCCATTGCAAAGTGGATTACTGCAGATGCTGTCAGGTTAAAATTTAACTCTCATTATTTTAACTTCTGTTTGACTCATTTTAAATTTGTTCTATTTTTTAATATTTCTGCTTTCTTTT
>NW_022106447.1:0-962 GCF_000313985.2 Echinops telfairi | reverse complement strand
CCTGATACTTAACCTACTGCACCACCCAGACTCCTGCCCATCAGGAGAAATTCTACTATTCTCTTTCAAAGCCACCTGCCTACAACTCGGAGGACAATTGTTTTAACATGTTGCCCCCATGCAATGGCCCTGATCAATCCCCAAACAAACACCTCCCACCACTGAATCAATGCCAACTCAGGGACGGCAGAGCACAGAGTGGAACTGCCCCTGTGAGTTTCAGGGCCCGTAACTACAGCCCCACCTCTCTTCCATGGAGCACCTGGTGATGTTGAAGTGCTGACTTTGCAGTTAGCAGACCGTGCGTCTTAATTAAATAAGGAAGTAGTTCGTGGTCCAACAGGCAAGGTGTTCCCTAATGCAGTCCATTCACGGGCCCCACTATTCCCCATACCCAATCCACACACAAGGAGAAAGTCGCTTTTGCCTAATTGTTACTCTTTCACCATTAGCATCCTCTTCTTGCTTAAAGGTAATTTGAATAAGATACAATATGGAAACGGCCCTTCTTCCTTCGCTCTCTTTCCACATATTTGACCCATTTCTCTCCTCTAATTTTCCCCAGCCTACCTGAAAATTGATTCTTATCATTCTTGATTTAACAGTTTTATTGGCACTTAATCCACATACACACAATTAAATAGTTCAGTCATATCGGGAAGAATTGTACAGTCATTACCATTCATTCTTTTTTATGCTTTCCATTTTATTTCTTTGTAAATATGTTTAGCTTACTTGTTTCTTTTTGTTGTTGTTGTTCTTTAGATTTTTTATTTCTTTCTAAGAATACTATGCATGACAGATATATAGATGAAATTAATTAGAAAAAAGTAATATATAATAATAAGGCATACAATGAAGCACATATAGAGTACTTCTTCATTTATAGCTTACTTGTTTCTAACAGTTACACCAACATAGAATTCACGTATCATATATTTCAACAGATCAATTCCATTCAT
>NW_022106446.1:2350-3826 GCF_000313985.2 Echinops telfairi | reverse complement strand
CACATGTTCACAGACTTTTCTTCTTGTCCTAGAGCAATGTTTGTCAAAGTGGGCAATACTATCTCTGGGGGATGCTGGAATGATTTAAGGGAACTCAAAAGCTGATACCAACTTGAGGGAAGAAGTAACCAAGATAAGTTCATGCTTTGGGAATTTCCTTTGCAAGATCTCCAGCTCTATTGCAAGGGTGCCATTCTGGGGGAGTTGGGTGCTGGTCCTGGACTCACAGTACCCCAGATATCTGTTGTCAGGTTTTACATGGAGCGCAGAGCTGTGCTCACCACCACACATGCCCTCTGTGTTTCCTTGCACCAGAGACACACGTGCTGCAGTAGTGCCATGATAACTTTTGCTACTCCCTCCCCCTCAGAGACCCTTACTCACTATACCCTGTGTTACTCCCTCCCTTCCCCTCAGGGACCTCTGCTCACTGTGCCCCCTTGTGGTCCACCCTCACCCACCCCAACCCATGTCCCAGCAATTCTCATGCTGGATCCCTGTATAGCACTGTCCCAGTGACACATGTGCCATTGTCCCCTGTGTTTTCTGTCTAGGTGACTGGAATATCATGGCCCCTTGCACTACTCTCTCTCCTAACCTACCTGGGACCCCCATGTCCTGTTCACCTGTGCCCCACACACTCTCAGCAATCCACATGCTGTGCTCCCTTGGGGTTCCCAGCTCCAGACACTCTGCTTTCTAGGGCATCATAAGGATGTCTGCCTGGGCTTCTGGAGACCCGGGACACTGGATACCATTGCAGACTACAGATTTGAAGCCCAATTGGGATAATCCCCTTGCTGAGGGCCTCCGTACTCCCCTATTCGCAAGGGCACAGCTAGGCCCTCTGGATAGATAGCCCCAACAATTTAGGGAGGGATCCAGAGACACACAGAGAGGTACAACTCAGACCCACAGCATAGTTGTCTCCAGGTAGTTGGTAGATTTATTCTTATTATCTTCTGAGAAAGAAAACACAGGCCTCCTTTCCTCACCAGAAGAATTCAAACTCAGCATGTCAGGATGAATCATCGGTCTTTCCTGCTCCTGGCTAGGAAGGCCCTACTCCCTGGGTGACCACTACAGTTGTCTTATCTACACCAGAATGAATGTAAGGAGTGGGGGTGGGGGTGGGGAGTCATGCAGCAACCTACTATAAAGGAGCCATTCTTTATAAACACAAATAATTGAAGGACTGCACTCTCCCTACATAATTGACAGGGTAAATAAGGGGTTCTCACATACCCCTTCCTCACATAGCCCAACCACCACAATCTCTAGAAACTGCTTCCTACCCCTTGATAATACACATCCTCCTTTTACTTACCAGGTAAAAGCATATGATTTGTTTCTCCAAAGTACCCAGACTAATACATTATGGTACTGTGGGAGTGGGGTACTGGAGAAACAAATCATAAGATAGAGAGTAGATGTTTGTTTGACCTCTCCCTCCTGGAAGTTTTCCTTCTTTGTCTA
>NW_022106446.1:0-1076 GCF_000313985.2 Echinops telfairi | reverse complement strand
TGGTGTTGGGTAAATGGGTTAATGTTGGACTTGTGGGCTTGGGCAGCATTGGGTTGGGATGTTTTCGTGATGCACCTTTTCTTTACATAAAACTCTCTCTTATCCATGAGTCACTATGGATTTGTTTCTCCAAAGTACCCAGACTAATACAGCATACGTCCCAAAACCCTCTTCGCCAACTCAGTAAAAACTAACACAGAACTGGAATGGGCATACAGACCCCATCAGGACACACCAAACCAGAGGAGCAATATAAAAAAAAACAAAACAACTAGCACACTTAACAGGAAAACTTCCTGTGATTAACACCACAAACTAATATCTACTCCCCAATACTTATAACCTATTTTTCCCATTCACTCAACTACATTTCTTCATGATATACACACAACACCTTTTCCAGCACCTAGCTGATTATCCCTAACCCACAGCACCAGACCCTCCTCCCTACAAATCACAGAAGCTGATGCAGCAAGTTAGCTCTTTCATGGTGTGACACAGACAATAGCCACCACCAGCAGCTCCCACAAAAAAACTAGGGAAACATGGATCAATGAACACTATCCAAACCCAACAGTTTACAAAGATGAAGCAGCCCTTGACTTGCCAGATAGAATTCAAGAAAATTCAAGAGAATGATGTTTGCAGTCATGCAGAAAATTAGGGGATCAATTCATAAAACAGATGAAAAAAGGGTGATACAAGAATCCTCACACCAAAGGGAAATCCAAGAGTTAAGGGGCGAGGTAGCAGAATTAAGGAACAAGATGAAGGAGCTCAACAATAGAATAGAAGAAATGGAAAATGGAATCAGGAAACTCAAAGAAGACCATGCAGAATTCAGCAAATGAGAGAAGCAATTAAACAAAAAAACAAAAGCAAAATCATCTGAAGAAAGCATGAGAATGATTTGGGAATCAATGAAATGTAACATTACAATGATTGGGGCGCCTCAGGAGGAAGAAACAAATAAGCTTACAGTTAAAATAGTAAATAAATTCTTGGATGAAAATGTCCTCAATATCACAAAGGAGGATACAACCATTCAGGAAGCAGAGAGAACACCAGTTAGATTA
>NW_022106445.1:2799-3852 GCF_000313985.2 Echinops telfairi | reverse complement strand
TTCAAGCCTTTAAGACCCCAGATACTATATCTTTTGAAAGCCGGGTCCCCTCAACTTTCTTCATCACATTTGCTTATGCACAAGTTTGCCTTCAGGGATCATATCAGGAAGGCGGGCACACAATGATATGATTTCATTGGTTATGCATTTGGCTGTGATCCACAAGGTCAGCAGTTTGAAACCACCAGCACCTCATCGAAGAAAGACAAGGCTTTCTATTCCTGTAAAGAGTTATCATCTCAGAAACCCACAGGAGCAGCTCTACACTCTCTTATATGGTCACTATACATCAGAATTGATTCTATAGTCTACGGCCATATCACCCTGAACGCGCCCGATCTCATCTGTATTTGGACTTTTAATCTTCATAACTGTTAGAAAATGAATTTCTTCATTCTACATACACTAACTCTACAATATTTTAATGACCCAAAAGCTAGTGCCAATTCATGTTGATTCTGCAGCTTAGTGAGCCTTGTGGGGTTTCTGAAGCTGCAGTCTTTACAGCAGATAACTTGATCTTTCTCCAGCAGGGTAGCTGGTGGACTTGACCTGCCAAATGTGTGGTTAGCAGCCCAGATCATTCCTGACTCTATGAACACAGCAAGGTTTAAGAAAAACTGGGTGATGCTTGTCATCAGATAAAATTTGCAGTTGAGATACAGTTAGAATAAAAGTAAATTAATTAATTCAGGGATTGAACTCTGCAAAGTTGGATTAAAGTTGTCTGTGAGGGCAGATACATGTTCAAGTCCCTCTAACTCCTTAATTACAATACTTCCTGGAAGTTTGTCATGTTTCCAAGGTCACTTTGGCTTAGAAGACTATGAATTCTAATTTTAATCCCCAGTACCATGAAACTTCCAAAACTATCATTTTGAATGAGCACTCTGCTTAGCTTTTTTTAAAAAAACACAAAAAACCAAAGTTGCTATTAAATCAGTAAGTGGCTAAATGTGGGAAACAGCACCTTAATTGTGAACACCTTCATGAATTTTCCGTTTTTCCCCCGGGGATTGTTGCCTTAAGTTCCAGGTACTTTAATAGAACTAA
>NW_022106445.1:0-1160 GCF_000313985.2 Echinops telfairi | reverse complement strand
ATCTGCTCCTGCATTAATCAGAACAGGCTTTGGTAATCCCTTCTATGTTCTTAGGGAAAAGTACTGTTTGCCCCCAAGGGTAAAAGACTTACTAAAATACAGTGCATCAGCCTCTAAAATTACAGCATTCTGAGTAATTTTAAGATGAACTTTTTCTCCATTAATTATATTGCAAAATTTAGATCCAAATCCTGCACATTTACTTTTAAAAGCAGTTTTATTGGCATATAATTCACATATAATAATATTAATTAGTTCAATCATAGTTTTTAAAGTTGTACCCTAATCACAGCAATTTTTCTTTCCTATATTCATTGTTATTAGCTCCCTAGTTATCTCCAACCTCCCCTGCCTTGCACCCAAAGAAACATTAATCTGGTTAGTGCCACTATAGATTTATACATCCTGAATTTAATATACAGACAAAACTACAAAAACCAAAGAAGCACAAATAACAAAATAAACTAGAAAACCTCAACAGAAAGATATTAAAATTAAAACAATTTTACAGGGCTCAAAAGGAAGATCAAATAATAAAGTGTTAAATTTTAATCTAACTGCTACTGCAATAGTCCACTTTCCAATGGACCCTGCATGGTTGCAAAGTTATTCACATTCCTAGTCTATACAGTCAGAGGGGATTCACTACAGGTTTAATTCACATGTATTCCCCATTCACTTTTTTTTAATGCAATAACATTAACATGTATCAAAAGTGAGATCAAATGAAAAATATTAAATTTTAAACCTCAGTACATTTGCCATAGTCAACTTTACAATGTTCTCTGTCTGACAACAAAGATATTCATATCCCTTGACCATGATCGAAGGGGATTCACAGGTGGCTTAATCCATCTGAGGGCTCTGTTAATGTATTTTTCAAGGATGGAGTAGTGTCAGAGCTTAAAACTGAGAAAACCAGGTTTAAAAAATGCTATGGATGATAGTGGATGCAAACGTACTTTTGAAAGTAAGCTTAACAAGGTAGAAATTAGAGAAGTGGAACTGATAGAAATAGTAGTGTCAGAAAAATTATCTTAGAGCAATAATGCTAGTCATATGTAGCAAAAGAGATATATTCATATACCTGATCTAATCTACCTTCACATTCCCCAAAGTAGATATTCCTCACCAATAAATATTAATGGCTCTGTTTCATT
>NW_022106444.1:2741-3788 GCF_000313985.2 Echinops telfairi | reverse complement strand
AAAGAAACTGCCTAAGCGATGCATTCTGAACAAATTCCTCTGGCAGCTGGAGTGAGCTGCCCTCAGGAGCTAGAAATGTCAGGACTCCACATTTTAAGAAAACATCGGTAAATTCCCTGAAGTGCAATTTTCTCCAGAACAGTCATTTACTTCACTTGATTCCGTGACTTCTGAATTTCCAGAGGAGGGAACCTGCACCATTCATAGTTTTCCATATGAACAAGTATCTCCAGGGCTTTAAGAGCAACAGAGAGCAATGGAACTGCTCTCAGCACCATTCAGCAGTTGTTTTTTTAACCCCAGAGGGTAACTTTGTTCCGTAACTTCGAAATTTCCAGAAGGGTGAACTTGCACCATTCACCGTTTTCCATAAACATGAATCTCCAGAAGGTTCAGAGGAACAGCGCAAGGAACTGCTGGCAGCACCATTCAGCAGAGATGTACTTTGAAACTTGCACGTATCAGGGTTTCCTTAGATCCATGAATCTCAGAAGCTATGGCGTTCCGAAGGAGAAGCTAACTGCAGGAAGCGCTGTTGTGCTTGCAGGAAGCAACTTCAAGCAGCACATTAGGCCAGTAGCTCAGCAATGTAGTTCTGAGAGAAAAGAAACTGCTTGAGGGTTGCTCCCTCCACAGAACCCTTTTGCAGTTGGAGGGAGCTGCCCTCAGGTGCTAGAAGTGTCAGGACTCCACGTTTTAAAGAAACTTGGCCAAAGTCTCAGAGGTGTAGTTTTCTCCAGAATCATCCACCTCCTTACTTAAGTTGATTCTCTGAATCCTGAATTTCCAGAAGAGTGAACCTGCACCATTCACCGTTTTCCATACGGTGAAGGATCTCCAGAGCTCTAAGAGCAACAGAGAGCAATGGAACTGCTCTCAACAACATTCAGCAATTGCTTCTTAACCCCAGAGGTGTAACTTTGCTCCCTGACTTCGAAAGTTCCAGAAGGGTGAACTTGCACCATTAACGGTTTTCCATACACTCTTGAATTCGCAGAGGTTTAAAGAGGAACTGAGAGAAATGGAACTGCTGGCAGCAAGATTCAG
>NW_022106444.1:0-1335 GCF_000313985.2 Echinops telfairi | reverse complement strand
AGCGACATGGAACGGCTGGCTGCACCTTTCAGCAGAGATGTACTTTGAAACCTGCGTGAATCAAGGTGTCCTTCGCTCATGTATCTCAGAAGCAATGTAATTCAGAAAGAGAACCTACCTGCAGGAAGCACTGTTGTGCATGCAGAGAGCAGCTTCAAGGAGCACAGGCCAGTAGCTCAGCAATATTGTTCTGAGAGAAAAGTAACGGCCTGAGAGAGGCCAGCTTAGCTGAGTGAACTCTTTTGCTGTTGGAGTGAGTTTCCCTCAGGTGATAGAAGTGTTTGGATTCCTCATTTTAAGGAAACTTCGCCAAAGTCCCTAAAGTGCAGTTTTCTCTGGAATCGTGATCTCCTTACGTTGATTACGTGACTTCTGAGGTTCCAGAAAAGTGAACCTGCACCAATCCCCGTTTGGCACACACTCATGAATCTCCAGAGGGTTAAGAGGAACTGAGAGCAATGGAATGGCTGGAGTGAGCACCATTCAGCAGATGCTTCTTAAACCCAGAGGGGCAACATTTTCCCGTGACTTCTGAATTTCCATTGGAGTGAACGTGCGCCATTCACTGCTTTCCAGAGGCTAATGAGTCTCCAGAAGATTAAAAGGAACAACAGCATGGAACTGGTGAGAGCACCACACCGCAGAGATGTACTTTGAAACCTGCACAAATCACGGATTTCCCTAGACTCATGAATCTCAGAAGAAATGTAATCCTGAAGGTGAAGAAGCTAACTGCAGGAAGAGCTGCTCTGCTTGCAGAGAGCAACTTCAAGGAGCACATTATGCCAGTAGCTCAGCAATATTGTTCTGAGAGAAGGGAACCTCCCTGAGGGATGAAAGCTGAAAAGAACACTTTGGCACCTGGAGCGAGTTGCCTTCAGGCGCTCGAAATTTGAGGACTCCGCATTTTAAGAAAATTTCGCCAAACTCCCTGAAGTGGTTTCCTTCGGATTAGTTCATTTCCTTAATTACGCTGGTTCCATGACTTCTGTATTTCCACAAGAGTGAAACTGCAACATTCACCCTTTTCTATTGAATCTCCAGAGCTTTAAGAGCAACTGAAAGCAATGGAATAGCTGTCAGCACCATTCAGCAGAGATTTGCTGACCACAGAGGGGCAATATTGTTCCCTGACTTCTGAATATCTGGAAGGGTGAACTTGCACCATTCACAGTTTTCCATAGACTCATGAATCTCCTGAAGGTTCAGAGGAACAGCAACATGGAACTGTTGGCAGCACCATTCAGCAGAGATGTACTTTGAAACTTGCACGAATCAAGGTTTCCTTAGACCCATGAATCTCAGAAGCAACATAGTTCTAAAGGAGAAGAAGCT
>NW_022106443.1:2976-3911 GCF_000313985.2 Echinops telfairi | reverse complement strand
GGATTCACTCACTCACTCATCCAACTCTTTGAGCCACTTTTAAAATACAAAATTCTTTCTTTATATCTATAATACACACATATATATACATAAGCAACTTCCTTCATATATATATATATAAACACATAAGACTTTCCTTCTCAGGAGCACTCAGCCTAACACATGTTCCCATACAAATCTTGAGACTCAATTCCACAATACTAACTGCATAGCTCTACCAGTACTGTGTGCCGTCAAGTTAATTCTGACTCATAGCAGCCCTATGTTGTTATTAGGTGCCTGTGAGCCAGGTCTGACTCATAGGGACCTTGTGCCCAACAGAAGGAAACACCACCCAGACCTGCACCAGCCTCATCATTGTTTTTGTGTTTGAGACCATTGTTGCAGCCACTTTATCAATCCATCTCATGGGATGGGGGCAGGGGGGCTTCCTCTTTTGCTCTGTCTCTCTACTTTACCAAGCAGGATGTCCTTCTCCAGGAACTGGTCTCTCCTGACAACGTGCCCAAAGTATATATGATGAATTCTCCCCATCCTTGCCTATAAGAAGCATTCTGGTTGCACTTCTCCCAAAACAAATCTGCTCGTACTTTGGGCAGTTCATTGTCCTTTCAATACTCTGTGCCAACACCATAGTTCAAATGTGTAGATGTTGCTTTGGTTTTCCTTATTCAATGTCCAACTGTCGTATGCATAGGAAACAGTTGAAAACATCTTGGCTTTAGTTAGGTGCACCTTAATCTTCAAAGTACTATCTTTGTTTTTCGACACTTTAAATAAGTCTTGCGAAGCAGATTTACCCAAAGCAATGCATCACTTGACCTCTTCACTGCTACTTCCCCGAGCACTGATTGTGGATCGAAGCAAAATAAAAGCCATGACAACTTCAATCTTTTTTCTGTTTATCATGATGTTACCTGTTGGTCCAGTTGTAA
>NW_022106443.1:0-982 GCF_000313985.2 Echinops telfairi | reverse complement strand
GAGAATCAATGCATCTGAATTATGGTGCAGGAATGAATATTAGAAGTACTGTGGACTTCCAAAAGAACAAACAAGTCTTTCTTGGGAGATGTGCAATCGAAAAGTTCCTTAGAAGTAAGGATGGGGAAAGGTCATCTCACAGACTCTGGGCATGTTATGCTTGGTCGAATGGAGGGACATCTACAAGATGGACTGACAAGTGGCTGCGACCATAGGCTCCAACGTAGGAACAACTGTGAGACTGTGCAGAACTGGACAATGTCTGATTTTGTTGTAGATAGAGCACTGTGAATTGGGACGGACTCGATACCACCTAACAAGAACATGCAGGCATTGTACTCTAGTGGGTGAAATGGCTTCTAATTCATGTATGAGTTAATTCTGAAACTATTATATGAGAAGGTATTTAAATTTTCATGGGAAAATGAAATGAAAAGATAATGGAATTTTTCCATGAACTTTCTGAAGCCCCCTTGCACACGAATACTGAAACTGAAGCACGATATGCATGCAGATGGTGGGAATCAGGTGTCTTAAATTGGAGTGAAAGATTAGGGATAAGTAAAAGAAAGCTAGAATGATCCATGTGATAATAGATTAAAGTCGGAGACATCAATATGCTTTCTTATTTTAACTAATTATTTCTAATTATTTAACTAATTATTTCTTATTTTAACTAATATAATATAGTTATTAGATGATAACTAATATAAATGACTACATTGAAATGTATTTGTAAATATATGCATATTATACAGTCTAATATATATTCATATACTTCCTTGCTCTTTCAGCTGAGAGGGCCTAGAAATAGACAGCCCAATAACAATGAGTATACGCAGTGCCCAGATCTGAGTGTCTAATGTCATTTTCCAATGAGAAATGATGGCTATAGACCAGAACAAGGAATATAAAAGATGAGCCTGTAGAGTCCTGTAGGTCAGAAAGTAAGACGATGTACAAAAAAAACTCCAAAAAAAAA
>NW_022106442.1:2740-3862 GCF_000313985.2 Echinops telfairi | reverse complement strand
CAAGGGCTTCAAGTCCTTCTAGTTTCCAGTAAGAAATATTTTATCATCTGCATATCTCAGGTTATGAATAAGCATTCTTCCAATCCTGATACCACATCCCTCTTCATAGAATCCAGCTCCTTTGTTTATTTGTTCTGCAGACAGATTTAATGTGTATGGTGAGAGGATATACACCGACACATACCTTTCCTGATTTTCAACCAGGCAATATTGCCTTGTTCTGTTCACACAACTACCTCTTGATCCGTGTAGGAATGAGCACAATAACATGTTCCAGATTCTTGTGCGTCTCAAGGTTGGGCTGCCTGTCTTTGGAATGGGTACAAATATTGATCTCTTCCAATCAGTTGGCCAGGTAGCTGTCTTCCAAATTTCCTAGCATAGAAAACTCTAAAAGGCAGGTCTAGAAGACAAAGCTGAATATAAGGAAATGTGCAAAAACCTAGAGTTAGAAAGACGAAAAGGAAGCATATCTTCAGCATATCTTAAACTGAAAGAACTCAAGAAAAAAATACAACCTTGGGTTGCAATCCTGACAGATTCTATGGGAAAAATATTGAATGGTGCAGGAAGCATCAAAAGAAGATGGAAAGAATACACAGTCACTGTACCAAAATATAACTACTAGACATTCCGTCATTTTAAGAGGTAGCATATGAACAAGAATAAATGGTGCTAAAGGAAGAAGATCAAGGTTCACTGCAAGAATTAGCCAAACACAGGGCTCCAAAAATTTATGAAATACCAATTGAAATCTTTCAACAGCTAATGAAGAAGACGAACCACTCATTCTTCAATGTTATATTTGTAACTATTCCAAAGAAAGATGAGTCGTCAGAATGACCAAATCATAGAGCAATATCCTTAATATCACATGCAAGTAAAGTTTTGCTGAAGATCATCCTACAATAGTTGTAGCAGTACATTGTCAGGGAACTGCCAGAAGTTCAGTCTGGATTCAGAAGAAGATGTGGAATGAGGAACATCATTGATGATGTGTTGGAGGAAGGCCTGAGACATGTAGATGATGCAACCTTGCTTGCTGGAAGTGAGGAGGACTTGAAGAAGCTAAATATTGCCATCTTCAGTATATGACTCACTGTAACGAACAAAATCCTCACA
>NW_022106442.1:0-1073 GCF_000313985.2 Echinops telfairi | reverse complement strand
AAAAAAATGAAGTTTCCACGGATTTCCTTTTAGTAGGGACCACAATCAATGTCATGGAAACAGCAGTTAGGAAATCAAACAACCTACATGCCGGGCAAATTAATTGTTCCTGACTTCATTACAGTGTTAGAAAGAAAGGTGTCACTTTGAGGACTAAGTTGTACTTGACCCCCACCCTCTGCCCCCCAATCCTAGGATTTGTAGACAGTCTCACCTTTTTTTCTCATGCAGCTGGTGGGTTTTAACCAAGAATTCTGCAGTTCGCTACCGAAGGCCTAAACCAAACCGTGGCATGATCTGAATGTGAAAGTAGTCCATGAAAACAGGTGACTCAAGAAGAATTTAATGCCTTTGAAAAGTTGCATCTCAACTTTTTGTGTTGTCAAAGAATCTTGAATATACCAAGACAAATGTGTCTTGGAAAAAGTACAGCCAGTTTGTTCCTTAGAATCAAGGATAGTGAGACTTTGTCTCCTCGGCTATGTAGATGTTATTGAGAGGGAACGGTCTCTGAAGAAGAACATAATGTAAAAGTTTGGGGAAAAGGAGATAATTCAAAGAGATGAATTGACATAGTTGCTACGACAACTGGCTTAAACATGACAATGATTGGGAGAATGGTTGTGTTAGTCCGGGTGGATTGGAGAAACAAATTCATAGACACACATATGTATATACGGGAGAGGTTTATGCACAAGAGAATTTTAACATTGAGAAAGCTGCCCAGCCCAGTCCAGTCCAAGATCATAAGTCCGATATTAGCCCATGTCTGACAGCAATCTATAAAGTCCTCTTCAGATTCATGAAACACATGCAATCATAAACTTCAGACCAGTCAACCCGATCTTGTCTTCTCTAGTTCCTGTGAACCAAGTCCACTGGTGTCAGTGGCCAGGCTCAACCTGTCTCTTTAATGTTGCATTTCTGCCACTTCCACTCATCAAGTAGATCCAGGTTGTCACCTAGCAAGCATCTCAACCTGCCCACAGGTTCTCTTTAATGCTCAGTCCCAGAGAGGAGTTTTCTTCATGGTTACAGATTTTTTTCCAGCTTCTGTGAAAAATCCACTGAAA
>NW_022106441.1:0-3922 GCF_000313985.2 Echinops telfairi | reverse complement strand
TGTCCCACTCACTGTTCCTAAGCTGCCCATATCTTTAGAACATTCCTCAAATAACTGATTCGAGGAACCTACTGATACAGTAAGAGAAATCATGGAATGTTCTGGAATTCCAGCCCCAGCACTTATATCCATTATCTTGGAGACAGAGGTTCAAAAGTAGAGTGAGACGGCACCTCGTAATGTATTGTATTAAAGCTAATTCAACTTCATAGGTTTTCAAAATATGGATGGTTCTCATAGATGTTTGGGCACACTCAAATCTCAAAGGTTAGCCATAGAGAAGAAACAGAAATCAGAAAAGGTTATCTAAAATATTCCACCTGTAATTTCTGGTCTTACTGAAGAGTATTTTGCACTCTAGATAATACATCGTGCCCATTTACAAAAATAACTGCCTCCATGGTGAAAAGCCTCTGAGAATAACTGTCTCTTTTGCCACAAAATCAGGAGACCTGGTTTGCGTCCAGCAATCATTACTGAACATTTCGACAAAAGGGTCTATAGGAGACTCCTGATCAAAAGGGAGAACATAAACAAACCAACATCAAATTTGCTTGGACTCCAGACTGCAGAGATTCCCCAATCCCCAAACCACTGCCCTCAGATAATCTTTAAAACTTTCATTAAAAATATGCCCCCAAATTGTCTTAAACCCAAACAGTAATTTGACAGATCATGAAGGTCTGTCTCGGGCATTGTGCTCTTTTAAGATCTATCTGTGTGGGACCACAGTGACAACCGCAGCTCAGAAAGATGAGGTAGGCACCCAAGAGACTGTGAGCTAATGTGATGAGGGGAGGAAGGATTCGGTAAAGGGTGGCGGGAATGGCTGTGTAACTCCAAACAGAACAATGTCCCTTGCTGAACATGCACATTCTATACAATCAGGGTATGTTCTCCCAGGTACACTGCCAACCAAGATATAAAAATCATCTTAAGAACGTAACTCCTGCCCCTACCTAGTATAATATATCTGTATATTTTCTAGATACCAGGACATTCCAAATGCATTCAATATTTCTCAAAGAATCTACTGGGTCACTGCACTCAATGAACAGAGCTGATCTGTCAAATGGCCCTGATTCCATATTCCGTATTACACAAAGCCACCTTCTGGAAACATACAATTGTGACATGTAGCTTATCAAAAACCTCAACCACCTACAACTGACTGCCCTAGAACAGTCTCCCTCCCCCCAGAAACTCCCCCCAACCAAGTGAGAAATCTGCCCGAGTGCTGCCGAAGCTTCCCCTCCCTGCAGAGCTCGTGTTTCTGTGAGAATTACCATTGGTGACGACTTCAAGTCTGAGGCATACATTCCACTTCAATCGAAACATCCACACTTTAATGTGTCTAAAATGGGAACAGAGTCTGTTCGCATGGCAGAGCTAGACAAAGTGCGCCAGTTGTCAGTCCCTGCGTGGTGCAAGTGGGTAAGTCCTTGACTACTAGCCGAAAGGTTGACAGTTAAATCTACCCAGAGGTGCCTGAGAAGCAAGGCCTGGCAAACCTGCTTCTGAAAGGGCACAGCCAGAAAACCTAATGGAATGTTTCTACTGCACACACGTGGGTTGCGACTGTGTACTACACACCCAGCAACACAAGCACACAAATACCCTTCATACATAAACACACTGAATGCACAAGAGATCTTTTTTTACCTTCAGAAACTATTATTAAATTGGTATTGTATGTCCTAGGCCAAGGACATCTGTAAAATGAAGGTTGTGCTAGATCTACGTTTACAAGAATGTAGACGTCCAAGAAAACCTGGTAGGAATCGAAGCCCATGTTTAGGGCTCAATTATTTCAAACATGTAGACTCCTCCAAACAGTCTTATTCTAATCGAACTTTCTTAGTTCTACACTTCCAATTTTGCTTGGTTTGGGGTTTTTTTTGACCATGTTATCACATACGAGGAGGCTTTAAAAAATTCATGGAAGACTAGAATTAAAAGGGAATGGTGCTTTTCCATAAACTCTTTGAGGTGTCCTCTTGCTTTTCTATAACACATTACCACTAAATCTTTTGAGTGACAGGCAAAATAAATGAGATATATCTTAACCATACAAATCCACCGATTTCACTCCTACTTTCCTTGAATACTAGAAAACAGCACTGACACAAACAAGTATGAAGTCCAAGGACAACATACATCGGCCAGTTGTCATGCCAAAATGACTGCCTTTACAGAGTTTCAGGCGAACGCAGCGGTGGTTTGTTTTCCCGAAAGAACCTTCTCTCCTGTCAGCCCAGCGTTCTCTGGCACAGCGTCGGTTCATCGCCTTCAGCCACTTCTCTAGGATCTCAGTGCCCCGCCGCCAGGTTTCCATGAAAATGGTTTCTTGCTGCTGCCTCTCCTGGAGAAGAGCCAGGAGCACAGCTCAAGGTCGGTCCAGCAGCGGGAGAAGCGTCTACAGGAAATTGGAATGAACACGTCGCCTGAGCCCTTTTATCAGCACCACTTACAGATCCAGAGAGGCGTCTGATGAGGAAAGGACGTTGTTCCAGGAAACCACGAAGGGATTTATACATAAGACTTTCTTATCTCATAAAGGGGTGGGGAAGCCCCCCAAAGGAAGGGAGAAGTTGCTGTGGACTCCATGTGTGTCCCATTAAAGTCATTGTTATGCGGGAGTGTTGTAATGGTCACTTGATGTCGTTGACATGGAGATCAGTGTAGCTTACCATTGGGTGAAAACGCATGAAAGCAGGGCTCCTTCGGAATTTTCCTGGGCTTGCCTTGTTACACAAAGAACTTTTGGGCTTTGGGGGCATATGGAGTTGAGAAATCCCTTTTATAAGCACTCATAAAAGATAGTCGTACATGCTGCCCTGATTGTAATTAAATGGGGCCGGCTGAGGTTCCAGATAGAGAAGTGTATCTGGAGAGAATGACAGGAACTGGGGGCAGTAGGCTGGCTTCTACGGCCACTCCTTCGCTCCCCTTGCAAGCAGGGCTGGTTCATTGGGATTCCAGGGCTGCATCACGAGGACACGGGCAGGGAAGGTCTCACGTCATTCTCTTGGCCTCCATGCAACAGGGGTTCTGCAGCTCCTTCGATGCCTGTGTCTGTGTCCAGGCATAGGGTTGCTACTCACAGGATCAGCAGTTCAAAACCACTAACCGCTCCACAGGAAAAAGATGAGGTTTTCTCTCCCTTCAAGATTCACCATCTCAGAAATGCACCTTGGCAGGTCTATGCTATTCTATAGAGTCACAATGATGGCGCTGGAATCAGCTCGATGGCCATGAGTTTGGGTTTGGTTGGGAAGTCTGCTGACTTCTCATCTGTTCCCCCCCCCACCCCCCCTCCCCACCATCAGAGCCCACTTAGCTGCTCTCCCTTTTCCTCTGATAGATGCGGAACCAGTTTCTGCAAGAGCCAGAAAATGCGTAAGTCAGAAATTTGTCAGAGAAGGAAAACTCAAAATGCTTTCCATGAACTGACAGTGGCAGAAAAGTGGGAAGATGGCACTGTGCCAGAGGTGGAAATGTTTTAAGATCCAGGAAAACAATGCCTGACCATCAAGTTCTGACTTCACAGGTTACAGTGTATTAAAATTAGCCTATCATGGGGAAAAAATGTCTTGCTAAACAAAACTGAATGAACAAAACCCTCCGCCACCTCCAGTATAGACCAATAGTTTCTCCTGCTCATTAAGTGAGTGAATGAATAGACAGATAAGCATTTAAGTAGATAGTTGGTGAGCGGATACTTCCCAAGACAGTGCTTAGAAGCACCTAGCTAAGGCCTTTGGGCACCACGGGAGGATACTGGTGGAGTAGTGGGTTATGCAATGGGCTGCTAACTAAAAGGCTGGGAGTTCAAACTCACTAGTCACGTTGAGGGAGAAAGGTGAGGCCTCCTGTTCCACTGAAGACTTATAGCCTCAGAAGCGCACGGGGCGGTGCTACT
>NW_022106440.1:2639-3884 GCF_000313985.2 Echinops telfairi | reverse complement strand
AATTCTCTGTGACATAATCCATACATGGAAAGGGTGGATATTCTATGAGCATAATAATTCCAGGGTATTAGTTGGCAAGAAGTAATACCAAATTTGGGTTAATATGGAGAACATGAATTTCTTCTGTAAATTCAAGAAGGTCCAGGAGAGATTTCAGAGGAGAAACTGAATTCTCACACTTGCAGCATCTATGTTATGCATAAGTACAGGAGTGGATAATATCTATGCATATGCAAGGCCTTCCAGTTGATACAACTAGTGCTCAAGTTCACCCACCAGCCATTAAAACTAGTGATGAATAAACTGAAGAATTCTACCAACTTCTTCAGTCTGAAATTGACTGAACATGCAGTCAAAACACATTGATAATTCTTGGCACTTAGAATGGGAAACTTGGAAACAGAAAGAGAGAAACTATAAATGGAAGACAAGGCCTTTGTGATAGAAAAAAAACAAAGACCACATTGAAAAATACCCATGACTGCATCACTGCAAATAACTTGTTTCCAACAACATAAATGACAATGACATCCGTTGACTTCACCAGATGTAATGAGCAGGAATCAAATGGACAACATCTGTGGGAAGAGACAACGGAGACGCTCAACTTCATCAGTCAAAACAAGGTCAGGGGCCTGCTATGGAACAAATCCAACTGCTCGTATGCAACAACTTTTAGTTGTTTTACTTAAAACAAGTCCAAAGAGCGAAAATACGACCCACGTAAATCTAGAGAGATCTCTAAAGTCGTTTTGACACGTTGAACACCAATGACAGAAGACCTGACAAGCTGTGGAATCACATGAAGGAAATCATACATGAAGAAAGCAAAATATCATGAAAAAGAAAGAAAAGACCAAAGTGGATGCCAAAGAGCCTCTCAAGCTTGCTCTTGATAGCTAAAAGAAAGGAAATCATGATGACTGAAAAGATCTGAACAGAAAATTCCAGATGGCATCAGTGTAGTGGTTATGTGGTGGGCTGCGATGCACATGGTTGGCAGTTTGCAACAGCCAGCAGCTCCCCGGTAGAAAGAGGGGGCTTTGTATTGCCTTATACAGTGACAGTCTCAGAAACTCACTGGCTCCATGGCAGTGAATGACAAAGTAGAGTATGATAATGAAATGTGCAAAGACCTGGAGTTAAAAAGCCAAACAGGGAAGCATATCTCAAGCTTAAGGAACCAAAGAAAGTAGTCAAGCCTTGAGTTGCAACACTGAAATAGTCCTTGAACAAAATATTGAA
>NW_022106440.1:0-1270 GCF_000313985.2 Echinops telfairi | reverse complement strand
AGCAGGTAGAGCAACATGCCATTGAGGAAAAATGCTTAACATTACATATATAGACCCTCAAGGTGAGAATGTGGCTGGTGTTATGTTCCTAATTAAGCACTTTTGACTTACTGCCAATCCAACCTTTTACGACCCAGGCTGCATCCTATAGACAATCAGAACTTTAGACTCCATCCTTTCATGGTACACAACATCCTTCACAGGCCTTATTGGGAAACCCCAATTGGGAAACCCCACTAATTAAACTATGTTGTATGTTCAACACACCTGTCGTCAATTGAAGGAATGAACTATTCCCGTAGACTTAAGGCCCTAGTGTGAGAAGCAGCAGAAAATCACTACACCTAGGCTATGGATTTGCAAGTCATTGGACTTTGGTTTAAATCTCTTGTTTTGAAAATTCCCAATAAATGGAAACTCAGTACTACCATCTATTTGCTATTTTTCTACTCCTGTGCTTTTTGTTGGCTGGCCTCAATATAGCAGGTACACTCCTGTCTTTGCCATTTTAAATTTGTTCTAGTTTTCAGTATTTTCTGCTTTCTTTTGGGTTGAAGATTTTCTGTGTTTCATTTTGTTGCTGTTGGGTTTCACTTGTTTTATTTTTGTATGTTTTTCTGCGTAAAAACATCTATAATAGGTAGAAAACTTATAGAGACAAAAGTGGATTAATAGTTTCCTAAGGGTTTTGACAGGGGAGTTTGGGGGGAAACGGAGAACTAATCAGAATGAGAAAGAAGAACGTGTTCTTAAACAGATTGTCATGAACATTGTACAACTCTATTTAATATGTTTAAACTATGGAATTGTATGCTATGTAAATCATGTCAATAAACCTGTTTATTAAAAAAATGAATGTAGTACTGCATTGGCAAATACGCTGCACAAGAGCTCTTTAAAGTATCTAAAAGCAAGGATGTCACTTTGAGGACTAAAGTGGTTTGACCCAAACCATGGTATTTTCAATCACCTCATATTCATGTGGAAGCTATATGTTGAATAAGGAAGACAACAGAAGAACTGACTCATTTGAATTATGGTATTCACAGAGAATATTAATCTTTCTATCGTTAAAAAAAAAAGAATACTGTAAGCACCATGAAGTACCAGAAGGACAAACAAACCTATTGTGGTAGTTACATAATCTGGTGTCAATTTGGGACTTGAGAGGATTAAGAGTGAAGGGGTGGAGTCTAGTATGTCAATCAGGTTATAGCCAATGAGGCATGGCCTTCTCCTGAGAATTCTGGGAATGCCAACATTTGTCTTC
>NW_022106439.1:2405-3856 GCF_000313985.2 Echinops telfairi | reverse complement strand
GGAGAGGGAGGGAAAAAATCAGGAGTTGATACCAAGGGCTCAAGTAGAAAGCAAATGTTTTGAGAATGATGATGGCAACAAATGTACAAATTTGCTTGACACAATGGATGCATGTATGGATTGTGATAGAAGTTGTACAATTCTCCAATAAAATGATAAAAAAAGAAGAAAGGACCACATTGAGACTGAACAAGTATGATGAGAGGATACATCCCTGATGCACACCTTTCCTGATTTTAAACCATGCCGTATTCCCTTGTTCTTGATCTATGCCTCTTGATCTATGTACAAGTTATGAATGAGCAAAATGAGGTGTTCTGGAATTCCCATTCTTCTCAAGGCTATCCACAGTTTATTATGAGCCACACAGTTGAATACCTTTTCATAGTCATTGAAACAGAAGTAAACACCTTTCTGGTGTCTTCTGATTTGAGCCAAGATCCATGTTATATCACCTGTGATAGCCCTTGCTCCACATCCTCTTCTGAAATCAGCCAGAACCTCTGACTGCATCCTGTCAATATATTGCTTTAACCATTGTTGGATAATCTTTAGCAAAATTTTACTTGCAGGTGAAAAGAACGATATTATTCTTTAGTTTAAGCATTCTGTTGGGTCACTTTCTTTTAGAAGGAGAGCAAATATGGATCCCTTTCATTCAATTGGTCAAGTTGCTCTTTTCCAAATATCTGGCATAGAGAAGTAAGTGGAGTGTGTCTAGTGCTACATCAGCTTGTTAAGACACTTCAGTTGGTATCTCATCAATTCATGGAGCCTGGTTTTTGGCTAATGCTTTCAGTGTAGGCTGAAGTTCTCCCTTCAGTATAACTGATTCTTGCTAATATTCTACCTCTTGTGATAGGATAATATCTATCCATGTACAAGGAAATTCAGTCAATACAACTACTATTCAAATTTATGCACCAAACACTAAAGCGAGTGATGCAGAAATTGAAGAATTCTACTAATATCTTCAGTCTAAAATTGATCAGTGAGCAATCAGAATGCATTGATAATTACTGGCCATTGGAATGCAAATTTGGAAACAAAGAATCAGAACAGTGTTTGGAAAATATGGTGTTGGTGACAGAACTGAAGCTGGAAATCACCTCTGGAATGAGCAATGATATCCCTTGCAAGACCATCAACTTCATCCCCAATACTCCTTTCCCCCAATACCACTAAGGGGAACTTTACACTTAGTCTTCTCTACATGGAATATGCATAAATCAAAGTGACAACCTCTATGAGAAGAGACGATGGAAAAGTTCAGCTAAAACCTTCTCAGTGGCCAACTGTGGAACAGACCATCAATTGCTCATATGTAAGTACATTTTGAAGCTAGAGGAAATGAAAACAAGTGAATGAAAACTGAGATATGAACTTTAGTAAATCCCACCTGAATTTTGAGAAAATCTCAAGAAAAGATTTGATGCATTGAATACTAATGA
>NW_022106439.1:0-1381 GCF_000313985.2 Echinops telfairi | reverse complement strand
GATTCAGCATCAAGATTAGAAGAATACTTATTAATAACTTGAGATACTCCGATGACCCAACCTTGTTTATTCAAAATCAAGAGGATTGGAAGCATTATTGGTGAGCATAAAACAATAAAACCTTCAGTATGGATTGCAACTCAATGCATAGAAAACAAACAAAAAAAATCCCACAAAAGGATCAATAGACCATCTCATGACAAAGGGAGAAAAGACTGAAGTTGTTAAGGGTTTCATTTTACTTGGATCTACAATCAACACTCATGGAAGCTGCAGTCAAGAAATTAAAATGTATTGTATTGGAGAAATCTGTTGCACCAGACTTTTTACAGTGTTAAAGAACAAAGTTGTCACTTTTCTAGCTAATGTTCCCTTGGCCTAAGCTATGCTATAATCACTCCTCTCATTTGCATATGACAATTTGGCACAGAATACAAAATACCAGAGAAGAATTCATGCATTTGAATTATGGTGTTTGTGTAGAATGCTGAAATTACCATAGACTGCCACAAGAACAATAAATCTATCTAGAAAGAAATACAGTCAGGCTGCTCCTTAGAAGCAAGGATAGTATGATTTCATCTCATGTATTTTGGATGTGTTTTTTTATCAGGAGAGACCAGTCTCTGGAGAAGGATAACATATTTAGTAAAGCAGACAGCAAGTAAAAAGGAGGAAAACTCTCGATGAGATGGACTGACACAATGATTGCAAAAATGGGTTTAGTCATAACAAAAATTGTGCATATGATGCAGAGCCAGGCAGTGTTCTGTTCTGCTGTCCATAGGATTGCTATAAGTTGAAACCAACTTGAATGCACTTAACAACAACAAGAGCAGCAGCAGCAGCTATATGTGTATCTTTATATGGTTTTCTTCCCTAGTGCTGATAAATATAGGGATATCTTTCTTTTAAAATATAAGACCAGAAAGGAAAAGAATGTTTTTGAAACTGATTGTGGTAGCAATTGTACAATACTTCTTGATGTGATTGAGCAATGGGAAGATATGATATCTGTTTTAACTCCCAATAAAATGATTTTGAAAAACAAACAAACAAACAAACAAAATAAGTCCTCAATCCTTTATGCGACCTGAACTAAATGAAAATAGTTTTGTAGGTATAAAATATGTTGTAAAAAATAATTTATTCAAGGGAGGTAGAATGGAGACCCAATTGGACAATTGGACACCCCCTCACAGAAGGGTCACAAGGAAGGGATGAACCAGCCAGGGTATAGAATACACCTATGAAGCATATAACATTCCTCTAGTTCTTTAATGCTTTCCCCCTCAGCCCCACTATCATGATCCCAGTTCTACCTTACAAATCTGGCTAGAACAGAGCATGTACTCTGGTACAGATAAGCGCTGTCAACACA
>NW_022106438.1:3505-3912 GCF_000313985.2 Echinops telfairi | reverse complement strand
ATTCCTTCATTGATGGTCCTGATAGTTTGGGGTTTTACTTCTAGGTCTGTGATCAACCTTGAGCTTGTTCTTGTGCATGGATAAGGTAGACATCTTGTTTCATTTTTCTACACGTGGATATCCATTGTTTCCAGCACCACTTTTTAAAGAGGGCAGCCACCTCCCACTTGATGCTTTTGGGGCCCTTGTTGAAGATCAGTTGTCTCTATGCTAATGAGGACAGGAGTGGGGCGGATATATCTAAAGGTAAAACCTGAAATTCTAAAAATTGATGAAAAAGTGGGACAAATGTAGGGGTCCTAATACAATACATAAATACATGCTCAAACAATGAAAACAACACAAATATCAGAAGATAAACTAGATAATTGGGGCTTTCTAAAAATTAGACACCTATATACATAAAA
>NW_022106438.1:0-1241 GCF_000313985.2 Echinops telfairi | reverse complement strand
GAACTAAAAATGTTCTAATCATATTCCAAAATGGAAATAATATGCTAATTATTTTGTCACTTGAAAATGTAGTTACTGAATTATTCTTTTTCATAAAATCTCTTGTCCTTTAACTTTTTTTTTTGCATTTATGAACTTGTTACCTACAAAAAATTTGCTTCAATATATTTTCTGGCATCATTATTTGTGACACATGATTATTAACCAACATTTAATTTAATCCCATAATTCTTTTTATAATTATAGCTTGCAAATTTGTAAATTGTTATTAGACATTAAATATTCATGAACTTATTTCATTTTTAGTTGTCAGCAATGATGTAGTATGGTGCTGTGAGGTAGTCATTCTTTAGGACATTGTTATTAATCAAGAAAACATAGAAGTCTTTTTAAAGAACAGACTATATGAAGTAATATAAATTCATATTTATATTTTGTTAGTCTCTTATTTTATTTTGTTAGTCGTTTGAAAGAAAATATATCAAAATTGCAGTACTAGGTTAATTAAAGATTAATTCAATTCATAAATGTATTCAGAAGGAAGAGAATTAATCTTGCCCTGGTAAAGGTTAACTTGGACTAAATATGTTCTAAGACATTTAACATTCATTGTTTGAGAATCCTTGAAAGTCTACTTTTATAGTATATTTATGAATAACTTTTTCCATCAAAATGCATATAGACTAGACACATTTTTAAAAGCTGTGAGTAACCCCAACAAAAAAAATGCCATGTAATCTCCCAAATATATGTAGTGGCCTAGACTCAATAACAGTTTACTGACAATTAAGTTCAAAATTAGCTTATGTAGCACTATATTTAACACAAGGTCAATTTTAAAGCCATGCTTTGCTCTTTGCTGGTAATCATAAAAATAATTAATAGGTAAAAAGATCTGCAGGCTGAGCAAAGGAACTCTTATGGCATGGTCAGGTAAGTGTTCACCGCAAGGTCTCCTATTCAAACCTACCAGAGTCGCAGCAACCGTATATGTGCTCAGCGTGAATCAGAACTAACGGGAGGGTAGGTTTTCTGTTTTACAAAGGCATCAAAGTGTAACATTGTGCTCCATTTGAACATGTTTATGATAAAGTTGTACAGAACTTCTAATGTCTTATTTTGAGTATTTTTAATAATTCCAGTTGTAGAGAATTATACTAACCAGAAAGCAATAGTTACCCTACTGGGACACATGCTATTAATATTTGCATTCTTAATCAGTGATAGTGATGTTGAATATA
>NW_022106437.1:2738-3913 GCF_000313985.2 Echinops telfairi | reverse complement strand
CCAATCCTCTCTACTTGTGTTACATACACCCTATTTGCATAATCCCACCCAAACTTTTGATGACAGTTACAGAGACTTGGGTAGAAGGACCATCTTAAAAGATTTCACTGTCAGCTGCTCATAGACAGTGTGAGTCGATATGGCAAATAATAATGATAAATATTTATAATATAAGAATAAGGGTTCCTGGGGGGTTGGGTGGGGAAGGGAGGGGATGAAGAGGAACTCGTATCAAATTGTTCAAGAAGAAAGAAAATATTTTGAAAATGATGGTGGCAGTAATGGTACAATTATGCTTGGTCTAATTGAATTATGGATTGTTGTAATATCTGTAAAGCTCCCAATAAAATTATTTTTAAATGAATTAATTAATTTTTAAAAGAAATTCATATCATCACAGTATTACATTGGGAAAATCTGCTGCACAAGACCTGGCTAAGACATAAAGAACACGTTATCGTTTTGAAGACTAAGGAGAGCCTGATCAAGTCCTGCATTATCGATGACCTCACATGCATGTGAATTATCAATGATCTCATATGCATGTGAAAATTGGGCAATAAGGAAAATGGAAAAGAACTGTTGCATTTGAATTATGTGCTGGGGACAAGTATTTAAACTCATGAGGATTGCTGGGAGAACAAACGATGCTGTCTTAGAAGAAACAAAACCGGAATGCTCCTTAGAAACAAGCATGACACGACTTTGTCATCACGGGAGAGACCAAACCCACTGCCATCAAGGACCATATGGGGCAGAGTAGAACCTCCCTGTAGGTTTCCAAGACTGCAAATCTTTACAGGAACGGAAAGTCCCATATTCATCCCTTCAAGTAGCTGGTGGGTTCGAACCACTGACCTGATGGCTAGCAGTCCAACATCTAACCCACTACACCACCAAGCTTTCTTTCAGGAGAGACAAATCCATGGAAAAGGACACCGTGATTGCTAAAGTAGAGGGTTAGTAAAAAAAGAGGGTCAATGAGATGGATTGAAATAGTGGCTGCAACAATGGACTCAAATATAACAATTATGGAAAGGCTCACTAACAGGGCAGCATTTCATTCAACTGTACAAAGAGTCTCTGCGAGGGGAGTCTGCCTCTAAGACCCCGAACGACAGGGTATAGCTAAGGAGCCTTGGTGGTGTTGTGGGTCAGGCCTTAGGCTGCTTGTC
>NW_022106437.1:0-776 GCF_000313985.2 Echinops telfairi | reverse complement strand
TTGAATGATGGTGAAAGTACCATGGACTGTCAAACACACGCAAATCTGTCTTGCGAGAAGAACAGCCAGAGTGCTCTTTCGCACTGACGTTGGTGAGACTTCATCCCGCACGCTTTGGACATGCTGTCAGGAAAGATCGGACTTGGAAAAGGACATCATGCGCGGTAAAGTCGAAGACAGGAAAAATGAGGAAGACCTTTGACAAGATGGATGGAAACCATGGCTGCACCCATGGGCTCAAACAGAGCACTTGTGAGGGTGGCGCAGGACTAGGCAGTGCTGCATTCTGTTGTACGGAGGGTCACTCTGAGTCCGAACGGACTCGGCCCCTAACCACCACCACCACCACCACAGTGATCCATAGCAACGATAGCCCATTCCCAAGTGGAATTCGAAGCCCAGAGATAGAAGTTAGGATTTACAATGTAGGGTGGTTTCTTTTTGGTGGGGGTGGAATTCAATCCATAACATAGAACACAGTCTTTTTTGAAAAACAAAACAAGAAACAGAAACTAAGAGTGAATCTGACAGGCTTAGGGGAAGTACAAAAGTAGGCACCGGCTGCTTTCCAGAAGTGAGAGACTTTAAGGATTGTTTACATGGGCTTTAGAGATCAGCTGACGTTCAGAGTCGGAGTACTGAGTCGAGCTGTGATTGGCTCATTGGACCTGGTTTAGGCTAGCTTTGTGGTTAATTAATAATTTCTTTAGACTAGAGCCAAAGAATAGTCAACTTGGACTGTAGGAACGGTTCCTTCTTTCTTCCATTTTCTATTT
>NW_022106436.1:2428-3905 GCF_000313985.2 Echinops telfairi | reverse complement strand
GCTTGTCTAATGTTTGGTTCAAAGTTGAGCCACTGAGTGGGTTCAGTCCCAGCTTGAAGGGTGACTAAGAACCATAATGTCAGGGCTTGCTTCAGTCTCTATCAGGCCAGTAAATCTGGTCTTTTTTCTCATTTTGAATTTTGTTCAACCTTTTTTTCCCCCCATACTATCCAGCCTCTTCTACTGTGATCTCTCTCTGAGCAGTTGGTACTGGTGACTAGATATCATTTAGTTCTTCTGGTCTGCTGGTACTAACATCTTCACAATGTCAAACCTCCCCATCTATGAGCATTGTATTTTCTTCAATTTATTTAGGTATCTTCTAGTTTCTATGGATCCCTGGTGTCACAGTGGGTTGCTAACCAAAAGGTCAGTGGTTCAAACTCACTAGTCACTCTATGGGAGAAAAATGAGCAACAGCCTGCTTTTTGTAATGATTTTCTGTTTCAAAAACCCCGTGAAGTAGCTCTTCCTTACCTATTGAGTTACTATGAGTTGGCATTGATTCCAGGGTAGTGGGTTTGCTTTTACTTCTCGTTGGTTTTTTGTAGTAGTATTTTGTAACTTTCTTTATATGAATATTTTGTGTTTCTGGTTAGACTTTTTATTTATTTATTTATCTTTTAAAACTTTATTCCATTTTTCCCCCAGCAGTTTTATTCACAAATAGTTTACATATCATATAACTCAATAGTTCAATGATTCAATAATATCACAGAGAATTTTGCAATCACCCCCAGGTTAATTTTAGAGCACCTCCCCTCCCCCATGATCAAATTGCGCTTATGAGATATCATGCAATCACAATCAGCTCTAGTGCTCCCTCCCCCTTACCTTCTTTATTAGTTACTCCAGAAACCCCCTTCCTGTATTCCCCCAGCCCCTGTGTTCCCTACATTCCCTTGTATCCATTACTATGATTATGCATTCACTCCTCATGTACATTACAGCTGGGAGACCCAATAGAAAACAAAATTGCTCTAAGGTGGTAAGGGTGAAAACATAATAGTATACAGACAAAAATACAAATAATGTCTAAGAATGAAAAGACCCCCAACAATAATCAAAAGGCCAGGCAAGAAATTTCTTTCATGGAACAAGTAAGAGATACTTGCACCCAGAACAAATTCAGGTCAGGTCTACAGGGTGGTCAACTGGACAAGTATCAAGTTCAATCTAACGTAATCAAGCTTACAATGGTTTCTGCCTGATAGTAACGCTTATAGAGACTCTTCCCTGTGGCTAGAGCAGATCTGCCAGTGGTTCAGTCTGACCAGATACTCTGCAGATGGGTTTTGGTCTCTCACTGTCCCCCATACCCATTCACAAATTGGGTGTTCATAATTTTGCTCTGATGCTTATCTCTTCACCATATTTAAGTTTTATAGTCATTATCTTTGGATCACACAAGCTGGTGTGCTTCTTCCTTGTGGACTTAGTTGACTCCTCGCTTAGATGGCTGCTTGTTAGAATGCAA
>NW_022106436.1:0-1340 GCF_000313985.2 Echinops telfairi | reverse complement strand
TGCTTTTGGTGAATGATTTGAACTGTCTTCTCCATCCTGCCACCCACCGTGATAGAGCTTAATTCTTTCCAATGAAATAATAGTTGATTTTACTGCAATTTAGAGATACGGAATATATTTATACATTTTATCTATTTACAAAAATTATTTTTATTTACAAAAATATTATTTATTTTATTATTACAAAAATTCTTTTTATTTACAAAAAATATTTATTGTTGGCAAATAGTTCTTCAAAATGTGAGTCCTCCCACACACACCTCCGCCAAGTGGATATTCAGCGTTGCTCTTCAAAAACACTTGAAAGCATAGCAGGTATAGCAACAACCAATGACAAAAATCTCTGCCGAGAGCAGGAGCAAGATCCTCAGATGCCGCACTTTGCCTGACATTAACCAACATTGATCTTTCAGCTGCTTAGAGAACAGGAGGTGCTTAGAGAGCAGGAGGTGGGAGAAAGAGTGAGGGGACAGGGAGGAGGGGATTGCAATGTGGGAGGCTAGGACAAGAGATATTCACCAGCCATCATTTAAATAGTTCAAGAGTTTAACAACTGGAATGGTGGAAAGTATGCAAACCATCTGAAGATCAGTCCACTCAAGATAACTGAGCACAGAGGCTTACTAAGCTTGCTTCTTAAATCCTTACAAACCTAAATGACACAAAGCAGATGGGACCAAAGTGATGAAATGCCAGACCAAACCTAAAACACACTCAGTACAAAGTTGCTACAGAAGTAAGAGCTGTTTGTCCACTGGATCCAGGGAATTTTTTCAGCCCCAGAAAAAGCAATCAGAGTGAAGGGAAGAAAATAATTTAAATGATTCTAGAGAAAGTTTCTTCTGTGCTAAAGACAGCTCCCTTACTCAGTACCATCGAGGCACATGTGTCCAAGAACAAGAATACATTACAAATGCAGCACCTAAATGAAGACAAGTATGGAAAGAAACCCTGAAATGCACCTAGGAACAGAGGGCAGAGGGAAGGCCTCTCGCCAATATATTGGTCTGAGTAGGCGACAGAGAAAACCCTGCCCTACAGGGTTCTAGGAGCCCTGGTGGCAGAGTGGTTACACATTGTGCAACTAACCACAAGCTCAGCAGTTCAAAACCACCAGCCATTCCACAAGAGAAAGATACGACTTTCTACTTCTGTAGAGTTACAGTCTCAGAAACCCTGAGGGGGCAATTCTACCATGTCTTGTACAGGGTTACAGGCTTCAAAACCCACAGTGGCAGCTCTACCCTGTCCTATAGGGTCATTATGGGTTGAAATCTACTCTATGGCTGTGAGGGTTTTATTTTTTCTCTTTTATAGATCGAAGGGAACTTTTCTTTTTT
>NW_022106435.1:2331-3913 GCF_000313985.2 Echinops telfairi | reverse complement strand
TTTGAGTTATCCCCAAGTAAACCTCAAAATGGCATGGAAATTTTCAAATGTAGAAAAAGCACTGAACTTTCTTTGGAAGAACATATGCACACAATTATCCAGAAAATGGCACAATGAAGAATTATATAGAGCAATGCCATTCCTGACTTTAAGACAGGTGTGATATTAGCACCATTGAGGTGTACAGGTCAGTACACTAGTAAAGAGCCTGGGAAAAGCCAAGGCAGCCCTAAAGAGTTAAGATAATAATAAGACTATACTTCAAACCACTTGATAAAGTGTGAATTTAAACCTTATCAAAGTAAATTTTCCTTGACTTCAGAATTGCAATATTGAAACATTTATAAATATGCTAAAATAAAATACAAGTAGACATGTAACAACTTTTACATCACTAAATTGTACCTTCTCTAAAAAAAATTCCATAAGCATGAAGGATTAAATAATAAAAAATTTAAAAATCTTGAAGCACACTAAAGGAAAATATGCTGTTGTTAGGGGCCATGCAGTTAGCTCTGACCCAACGCGCCCCGGCACAGCAGAAGGTAACGCTGCCTGGTTCTGTGCTGAACTCACAATTGTTCCCGTGCCTGGAAATAGACCTTCTGAGAATGTTACTCAACCCAAACCACGCATCTGATATGATGTTTTGTAGCAAAAAATAAGAATTGTGAGGCTTAAAGATAATTTTATTTACAAATGAGAGAAATGTTTCCAGGACATAACAAGAGAAATAAAATAAGTATCAGCTTAGAAAAACTGAAAATGAGGGTTTAAAAAGGCACTTAACAAAAATAGACTATCTATAAGGGTAAAGTAGCTTTTAAATATGCTAAGCTTCATAATATTCAAATAAGTGAAAACATTTTAAAAAGTCACTCATTCTACCGGCAAATGTCAAAAACAATGGTCCCACTGGTGTACAGTGGCAGTGGGCGAGAGGTCGTGTTCATAGAGTGCTGTTGACTGCATGAATGGCACCGCCTCTCTGGTTGTCCTCAGGTTTATTCTTGGCCAAGCAATTTCTTGAACATACCAAGAAAAACATTAGTGATGTGTGAAAAAAATTATACTCAAGTACTCCTTAGGGTACTTGTTCTATGTCCGATAAACACTGTTATAAGTATTATACTTTATATTACAGTGAGAAAGTATTTAGTAGTGATTTCTATATCCATAGATTGAGAAATACATATTAAACTGTTGTTGTTGTTGTAAAGCTTCCTTGAGTGCGTTCTGACCCATAGCGACCCCATGCACCACAGAACAAAGCACTCCTGGGTCCTGCACCGTCCTCACAGTGGTTCCATGCTTGAACCCATTGTTGCAGCCGCTGTGTCGAGCCATCTTCTCCAGGGCCTTCCTTCCTCTTTGTTGGTGTCCCTCCACTTTAACAAGTACGATGTGCTTCTCCAGGGACGGGTCTCTTTTGACACATGTCCAACATATTAAGACAAAGTCTTGCCATCCTTACCTCCAAGGAGCACTCTGGTATTCCTTCTTTCAAAACAGGATGATAAATCTTTTTAGCCATCCATGGTATTCTCAATAGTCTTCTCCAGCACCACAATTCAAATGCATC
>NW_022106435.1:0-1367 GCF_000313985.2 Echinops telfairi | reverse complement strand
AGATACAGTATATTTAAAAAGTAGATTCTAAGAGCATTTAAAGTATTCAGGCTCGCTCTTTCTAGTAGGAACATGCTTGGTATCAGAGGGGATTAGTAAGAGCGATAAAGCAAAATGTTTGGATTGCTACGTCATGCTGCATATGCCAACAATGAAAGGACTTTCAAAACTAAATGGAACTAAAATTTAAAATAGTTCCTGTTTTTGTTTTTTCAAAAATCTCTTTAAGATAAGCAACAGGAACTACAGTGTAGAAAAAACCACTCATCTATCATTTTGTCATACTGCGATGGCTTGCGTTTTGCTGTGGTGCTGGAACTAGGACACCTGTATTTACAACACCAGCAGGATCACCCACAATAAACAGATTGCAACCGAAATTCCAGACTAAGGCAGATTAGGAAGAAGACATACATGATACCCTTCTCAGGACCTAGCCACTGAAAAACGTATGAATAGTAGCTGAACATCATCAGCTATTACTCAAAGGTGAGCCCCTCAGGTAAGAAGGCACTTAAAATACGGCTGGAGAAGAGCTGCCGCCTCAAGGAAGAGTCGACATTCGTTTGTTGCTGGGGCATGAATCAAAATGAAAAGAAACAGGTGCACATAAGCATTCATAAGAAAACCAAAGTCAAAGTGCTGTCATCAAGTTGATTCCAATTCATAGCAACTTTGCACTTTTAGAATAGAACTGCCCTTCTGGGTTTCTGAGACTGTAATTGTCTATGGAAATTCAGAGCCCCATCTTTCTCCTGAGGAATGGCTGGTGGATTTGAACTGGTTTGCAGTCCAACACATATTCCACTACCCCACCAGGGCACCTCCATTAATAATAAGAAAGTGTAGTACACAAAGCATGCTTCTAGGAAAATTGGAAGTCATCAAAAATTAAATGGAACACATCCAGATCAGTAGCCTAAGCACTGCCTGAAAATGAATGGTATTGGCTATTTAAAAATAGAAAATTACAGGTTTAGTATTTGGGAATGACAAATTTGCGAAAAATGGTGTCATATCCATCTTCAAGTATGATGCTGCATGGGATAGGATAATACATATATGCCAAAAGGAACATAACTACTATTCAAATTTATGCACCAACCACTAAAGCCAATGACAAAGATTTTAAAGAATTCTACCAACTTCTTCAGTCTGTAATTGATCAAACAGTCAAGATTCATTGATAAATACTAGTGATTGGAATGCCAAAGTTGTAAAGCAGTGGTTCTCAACCTTCCTAATGCCACGACCCTTTAATACAATTCCTCATGTGGTGGTGCCCCCAACCATAAAATTATGCTCGTTGCTACTTCATAACTGTAATTTTGCTACTGTTATGAATCGGGCAACCCCTGTGAAAGGGT
>NW_022106434.1:2454-3915 GCF_000313985.2 Echinops telfairi | reverse complement strand
CATATGTTGCCATTATCATTTTCTAACCATTTACTTTCTAGTTGAGTCCTTGGTATCAGCTCCTCTTTTTTCCCTCCCTCCTACACTCTGAACCTCATGACCCTTTGGTAAATTAAAAATTATTATTGTTTTCATATCTTATACTGACCATGGTTGCCCTTCACCCACGTTTCTGTTGTTCATCCCATTGTAAGGCTCGGTCACTGAGTTGAGGCCGTTTGTTAAAACACAGTGAGGCTGGAGCCACAGAGCCTAAACCATGACTTTGGGCTTGCATCTACCGTGTGCATCAAAACACCAGATCAAACCTGCTGCTTCTCCAACTAAGGAAATAATGCAACGAATAGCACAGAATGGGAAAACACACACACACCTCTTCACTGTAAAAGTTGAGTCATTAGTATTATCTTTCGACTGTACAAATTGTTTAGAGACCCTATTCCAGTCATAATAGTTTTTGTAATTACCTCTGTTATGAACCATCCTTCATCAGCCACTAGGGTCAAAGGTGAGACGAATCTCCCTCTCTTGTAATAGAACCTGCTGGGTATGGCTTCTCTCTCGTAGACGGTCATGTGCTCCACTGCCCTCAGTGCGTGATAGACCTGCAAGGAGAACCGGAATGGCCAGTGTCGCACTCTTTCTGAAATGGGTTCGAATATTTATTTGACCTAGGCAGGGAGGCCTTTTAAAAGCAGAGAAAGACACGCCAGAAAACCAAAGTGCAGAGAGATTTGATTGAATGAAAATGAGAAATATTTTTAGGACTTCTGATTGAGTAAGACCAGAGGGTCGCTGACTCAGAGGCATGGCGTTTGGGTTGAGTTTCAAGTCCCGCAAACCCCATTCTCTAAGCAGTCAGCTCTGAGGGGTAGAGGGAGGCGCTCTCACCTGTGCACACTGTAGACATGCGGCGGGAACATACCCTGCATATGGCAACAGCCCAAAGGCCCACCCACAGGGAGCGGGTAGATGAAGCTGCTGTGTTTCCGAAATGGAAGACGAGACAGCAGCGAATGAAGTATAGCTACATGGAACACAAGAAAAATCTCAAGGTGAGTTAGAAAAGATGTTGGATAAGTAAGAAATCTGATGACACATAATAGGTCTCACACAATGTTGTGCTCATCACATGACACATTGTCACGCACACATACCCCTGCTTTTGAAAAATCAACGAATGGCTGTAGGCTGCATTGAGCAGCCTGATTTCAACAACACCGTGGAAGCAGCTCTTCCCAGCTCCGAGGCTGTTGATGCTGAAGCCGTCTGCAGAGGGTGCTTTCCTAAGTGCCAAATTGGAGAGGCACACTAACTTCCTTGCCACAGAAATAGAACTTTTTACAAGAGGCCATTTACTATGAGACCAGACTACGTGTAAAACATGCGTCCTTGAGTTCACATGTGGAGAGGGACGTTGTACAAACACATTCCTGACCCTGGCGTCTGAGAGAAAAGATG
>NW_022106433.1:2923-3915 GCF_000313985.2 Echinops telfairi | reverse complement strand
GAAGCCATCATTCTAAATCAAGATTTCTAGAATTCTGAAAGGTGATGGTGTGTTAGACCGGGTTGACTAGAGAAACAGATCCAAGGACATTGATATATGTGAAGGAAATAGCTTTATACCAAAGAGTAATTCATATTAAGAAAACATCCCAGCCTAGTCCAGATCAAGTCCATAAGTATGATATTAGCTCATAAGTGCAATACTGGTCCACAAATCCTTCTTCAGACTCATGCAGTCACATGCAATGATGCAAAATGCAGGAAAATCATAGGCTGGTTGGTGAAAGTCTTGTGAATCCAATGGCAGTCCAAGCATCTCAGTGGCTCCCCCAGCTCTCTGAGTGTGTCTCCACAACAGGAAGGTGAAGCAGAGAGAGAGAGAGGCTCTGTAGGGCTCAGCATGTCTCCATGTGACTTGTCAACAGGAAAACGAAGGCAGAGAGAGAAAGGAAGTTCCCAGAATCCTTATGAGAAGGCCACACCCACATCATCAGGTTGTGACTTTGATTGACAGGCCAGACTTCTTTCCTCATCTCTCCCAAATAGTTTTACGTATGTGTCTAAAATATCATAAGTCTCCAAATAAAAATTACTGTAGGCAAGTTTAACAAGCCATAAAATGATGACTAGAGAAGCTAACGAGATTTGAGCTATGGATCACAAAATTGAATAGCAGTAAAATTTCCTGCTAAGTTCCAGAAGGGAATAGTTTATGTCTTAAATAGATGAACATGTCCATATTCAATGTCTTTTTTCATACAGAAGCTGAGGATTTTATGGAAGGTTGCTTCTACGGGGGTAATTTAGATATAGACACCTCATATTATTATTAATAACCTTATATATTATTTTCAAGAATTTGGCCTAATGTTGTTAATATTTCTGTTTTACCTCTGGTTTAATTCAACTTGGAATAACCAATGCGCAAAACATTTACCCTTAGATGTTCTTTATAAAATTTGGATCTAATCTAAAAAACAAAACAAAAACCTG
>NW_022106433.1:0-1015 GCF_000313985.2 Echinops telfairi | reverse complement strand
TGAGTGCCTCTGGATTTGTTTCTCTAGTCAACCCAGATTCACACATTATGGTAAGTATCAAGAGAGGCAACAACCCTTCCACACATCTGTACTGATTTTAAATCATACAATAGTCCCTTGTTCTGTTTACACACTTGCCTCTTGATTTATCTATAGGTTCTGCACAATTCCCATTTTTTCAATGGTTATCCATAATTTGTAATTATCCACACAGTTGAATGCTTTTGCATAGTCAATTAGCTACAAATAAACATCTTTACGGTATTCTCTGCTTCCAGCCAAGATCCATCTAACCACAGCAATGGTGTTGTCTACCGAGTCTGGCTGGAAGCTCTGAAAACTTGCTGTCAATGTATGACTGCAACTGCTGTTGGATCATCTTTAGCAACATTTTTTCTTACATGTGATATTAATGCTATATTTCTATAGGTTGCACATTGTGCTGGTCACCTTTCTTTGGAATTGGTATAAATATGGAGCTCTTCCTGTTGGTTCACCAGGTAGTTGTCTTTCACATTTCTTGGTATCTCTGAGTGAATCCTTTCAGTGCTTTGTTAGCTTGTTGAAACATTTCAATTGTTTTCCATCAAGTCCTTGAGTCTTGTTTTTGGCTAATGCTTTCAGTATAGCATTTTCTTCTCCCTTTAGTACCATTGGTTCTTACATAGATGCTATAACTTGAGATGGTTGCATGTTGACTAGCTCTTTTTGGCACTGTTACTTTGTATAGTCTTTCCATCTTCTTTGGTTGGTTCCTGATCTTTCAATATTTATCTGAGAATTGTATTTTAATTTACCAAAAAGGAAGATAAACTATAACTTTAAAAATAAAAATGATATTATTACCATTTTAAGGCTATGTTTTAGGTAATTAGAAGCATTTTTTGAAACAAGAACTAAGAAAAGTTCAACAATACAAACAAATTTATGAAAATCAATTTAAGAAAATGAGATAGTTTCTACAGAAAAAGAAATGATTCTGTACATATTAGACAACAAGAATTCTTGGGATTTG
>NW_022106432.1:2282-3904 GCF_000313985.2 Echinops telfairi | reverse complement strand
CACACACCACACAACTCACTCATACACACACACTCATACACACTGACATATACCACACACCTCACTCATGCACACACACACTGACATATACCACACACCTCACTCATGCACACACACACTGACATATACCACACATCTCACTCATGCACACTCATACACACTGACATATACTACACACCTCACTCATGCACACACACACACTCACATCACACACACACATTGACATATACCACACCTCACTCATGCACACACACACTGACATACGTATACCACACACCTCACTCATGCACACACACACACTGCATATACCATACACCTCACTCATGCACACTCACACACCACACACCTCACTCATGCACACACACACACATTGACATATACCACACCTCACTCATGCACACTCAAATACACACTGACATATACCACACACCTCACTCATGCACACACACACTGACACATACCACACACTTCCCTCATGCACACACACATACTGCATATACCACACACCTCACTCATGCACACACGACACACCTCATTCATGCACATGCACACACCACACACCACTCATGCACACACACACTGACATGTACCACATACCTCACTCATGCACACACACACCACACACCTCACTCATGCGCACACACACATTCACATGTAAACCACACACACCACACAATTACATACACACCTTATAAAACCACACACACTCACATAGACCACACACGACACTCTTGCACACACATATACATGCCACTAAGATAAGGTGACCAGATTTTAACATTGGTGAAGCAGGACACCATTGATAAAACTCATATCCTGGCGAAATAGCCACATGCCAGCCGAAAACCATATACCCTAGCTTGTCATGCATTCTTTCCAAAAATCGGGACTTTTTAAAAATGCAGCGGGGTGCGAGAAAAATTGTTAAAAATCGGTACTGTCCCGCCAAAAGCGATCCACTCACACAGATATCACCCCCATACACACACACACACACACACACACACACACACACACACACACACACACTCTTGCTCCTGTTGTCCAGCGGGCGCCCTAGCCCTTGTCCTCCCTTGCTGGGCTTAGCTCTGCCTTTCTCCCGTGGCCCGGACCCTCCTGGCCCATCCC
Organism: Echinops telfairi; assembly: GCF_000313985.2. Lineage (NCBI taxonomy): Eukaryota > Metazoa > Chordata > Mammalia > Afrosoricida > Tenrecidae > Echinops > Echinops telfairi. Next base: position 2,776 of record NW_022106432.1, on the reverse strand, counting down.
CGGGGAGCACTGACCACAGTCGGGGTAGGCTACATAATCTGTGGCGCCCAGTGCAAAATGAAGACTTGGGGGCTTTGCTCAACAGTATTACAAGTATCTGTTGACATCAGCAGGGCAGAGCATTCAAGCAGACGCATGCCCTCCAGAGCGTGAGGTACTGAGCAAGCCCGGGGTCTATGCATGTGTACAGGCCGCAGGCCCGCAGAGCCAGCCGGCCCCCAGTGCCCCACTGGCCTGTTAGAGCCCCACAGAACTGCCCACCATGCCCTCCACAGTACACTTGCCCTTGTCTTAGCAAATGAGCAAGTGGCTGACTTTAAGTCAGAAAATGTTTCACAGGAAACGCTGAATATATGGCTTTTCTTTTTTAAATCATTTTATGGGGGCTCGTACAACTCTTATCACAATCCATCCATCCATCGTGTCAAGCACATTTGTATATTTGTTGCCATCATCATTCTCAAAACATTTGCTTTCTGCTTGAGCCCTTGGTA
>NW_022106432.1:0-1216 GCF_000313985.2 Echinops telfairi | reverse complement strand
AGACCCAGACCAGCCCCACTGCCCTTGAGCTGACTCCGACTCCTGGCGACCCTCCGTGGAGTTTTGGAAGCTGTAGACCAATGACTCTCAACTCAGGGGTCGTGACCCCTTTGGGGGTCGAACAACCTCTTCACAGGGGTCACCTAAGACCATCGGAAAACCTAAGTTATTTCACAATATATAATTACAAATTTTTTTGTGATTAATCACTATGCTTTGATTATGTTCAGTTTGTAACAATGAAAATACATTCTGCCTATCAGATATTTACATGACGATTCATAACAGTAGCAAAATTACAGTTATGAAGTAGCAACGAAAGTAATTTTATGGTTGGGGGGTCACCACCACATGAGGGACTGTATGAAAGGGTCGTGGCATCAGGAAGGTGGAGAACCACTGCCATGGACCTTTACGGGAGCAGGTGACCTCAAATGTTTCTAGCTGCTGGGCTGGCAGGTTGGATGGAGTCTCCAACCTTCGGAGGCGGTCCCACGTGTACTGGGCAGTACCACCAGCGCACCTTTTCTAGGAAAAGAACGAGCATCCTAAATTAGTCCTGACACCAGACCTACTTAGCAGTGAGCAATACCCATCTTATTGGTGAGTGCCTGGGGGCTCAGAGAAGAAGGGCGGCTTGCTCAAATTCACACGCACACTGGTGGCGCAAAGCCTGAGCTCTGCAGCCACCACTGACTCCTTAATGAACGAGCCCCTCGGAGGTGCCGAGCCATGAGCCAGGTCAGGGCCTTAGCCAGGTCATTCGTCCATTCTCCCAATGACTGCTCCGGGCAGGGGACCCAGCAAGGAAGGGCTCACTGGGGGACCGTTGAGGGCCTAGATGCAAGCCTACAGAATCCCAAGGGCACACGGAGATGGATGCTGGGCCCCCACTTAATTCCAGCCCCAATCCAAGAACATTCAGTTCTTACAACACCGCTCTGCTCGCTGTCATGCAGAGATCCCTGAAGATGAGGGTGCTCCAGCAAAGTGTGGTGAAGAGAGCAGATGGTGCCCGGTGATCAAACAGAATGGGGTCTGGGGCCTTAAAATTTGTACTCAAACAAGTAGCCATCTAAGTGAGGCGTCAACTACGTCTACATGGAAGAAGCATACCAGTCTGTGTGGTCCAAAGAGGAGAATGACAAAATCTAGATATGATGGAGGGAAAAGTAGCAGAGCTGACATTGTAAACACCCAATTCACAGAAGGCTAC
>NW_022106431.1:2786-3858 GCF_000313985.2 Echinops telfairi | reverse complement strand
ATCCATCCATCCACTGTGTCAACCACACTTGTATATATGTTGCCATTATTCTTTTTGAAACATTTTCTTTCTATTTGGTATCAGGTCCTCATTTTTTCCCTCCCTCTCCCACCCTCACAAACCCTTGATTAATTATAAATTATTATTTTCATATCTTACACCATCTGCTAGCTCCCTTCACCATGTCTCTGTTGTTTGTCACCCGGGCAGGGGTGGTGGAGGGGGGGTGTTATACATCCATCATTGCGATCGGTTCCCCCTTTCTCCCCCCACCCTTAACCTAGCCTCATGGTTATCACTATTCCTATTATTGTTCCTGAGGAGCTTTTCTGTCCCAGATTCTTTGTGTCGAGAGCTTTTTTCTGTACCGTCCGTGTACATGCTCTGGTCTAGTCAGATTTGCAAGACAGAACTGGGGTCCTGAAGGCGTAAGGGGAGAGCCTTAAAGAACTAGAGTGGCAGGATACAAGATCAACAAACAGAATTCTATGGGACTGTTATATACATTGGATGAGACCATGGAAAAGGAGATAAAAAAAGACAGTACCCTTTACAATAACCAAGCACAAATGGAAATAACTAGGGATATACCTAACCAAAAAAATCCAAAAGATTTTTATGGGGGAAACTACGGAACACTATTACAAGAAACCAAGAGTGACCTCATCCAAAGGAAGAAAATCCCATTCTCCTGGATCAGAAAACTCACTATCTGTAAAGATGTCAGTCCTGTCCAAGGCACTAAATAAGTTTAATGCTAACCCGATACAAATAGCAACATTTTTCTTCAAAGAAATGGAAAAACTGATTACCAACTTCATATGGAAAGGGAAGAATCCCTGAATTAGAAGAGAACTCCTCAAGAAGAATGATACAGTGGGAGGGCTTGCTTTACCTGACTTTAGCACATACTATACAGCCACAGTGGTCAAAACCGCATGGTATTGGTACAATGACAGATACTCAGACCAATGGAAAAGAACTGAAAATCAGAAATAAAATCATCAGCATACAGACAACTGATCTTTGATAAGGGCCCAAAAAATATCCAACGGGAAGCAGATGCCCTCTT
>NW_022106431.1:0-1288 GCF_000313985.2 Echinops telfairi | reverse complement strand
ATGAGTTTGAAATATGTTTCCAAGAATGGAATTGCAGATTTGACAAACGTATTAAGTGTAATGGAGAGTACTTTGAAGGTGATAAGGTTGTTTTGTAAACAAATATAAATATATAGCTTTGAAAAGAATTAATTCCATTTTGTTTGGGGTTTTTTTAGGTACACCCTCATAATCAATACAACTCACCTTTGTTGGCTTATTGTTTTAAAATGCGTATTATCATGACGTAAAATGTTACCTATGAACTGACACAACATGGGCACATTTTGGTCTTCACTGTAACTTTCTCAGTTGTCCCTGTCTAATATTCAGATCTGGTCTAAGACCATGGCTGTGCAGGGTAAATCAGTCCTTGGTCAGACCCCTCATTTTCTTTAGTTTTGATATCTCCACTCCATGAACAGGATTTTGGTACAAGATTTCCCTTTGGGTTCTGTTCGTCACTTGGCTGTGATCCAGGAGGCACATGATTTAGCTTCCCCAAGTCTCCCAAATGTTCTGTCATGGAGAGGGTTAAAGGCAGAGGGAACTTTCTCTTCTTTGACCATGAATGCGGAAATCACAATCTCTTCGTCACTCCTCTCTGCGTGTTAAGATGCAGCAAGATTGCTATTCACTTCTGCTATCTCAAGAAATTCTGCCTACCGATAGTTAACACATCAGATCAAGATATTTTCCTAGGAGAAATGAAAGAAAGGTCAATAAGGCAGGTTTTGTCTCTAACAGACTTTGGAAATTTATGATGATGTTTTTAGTTGGAGACACTAGAGTGGGAAATGGCACTGAGTAGCTCTGTAAAGAACTGCTTCCTATCGTGTATGATTTTTGAATGTTATGACAGATATACACAGAGGTGAAACAACTTTTAAAATTTATTTTAGGAAGAAGCCTAATCATATATAACCACAAAGTTTTTGACATGGTTTAACTTCAGGATGAAGTTTCCAGAATGGTACCGAGGAAACTGAGCAAAAAGAATATATCCTTTTATGGTTTAAAATAGATAAAAATTGGCTAGTATTTTGGAAGATAACTGCAATGGAAACCGACACTCCATTGGCTTCCCCAGTGTCACAAGGCAAGGGTGGGATAAGTCTCCATGTTCCATTCTTTTTTACCTATTCTGACAGCAACCATCCTCCCACACCACTCTACATCTATGCTAAGTTCGTACTTCATTGTAATTGGCCACACAGAACTCACAGACAACATTCATAATAAGAGAATTTACCAAAGCCCATCTGCAGGCAACTATACATCCCCTTATGGAAGGGTTACAGGGAGATGA
>NW_022106430.1:2380-3884 GCF_000313985.2 Echinops telfairi | reverse complement strand
TTTATGGATTGGTGTTGGACTTGTGGGCTTGGGCAGCACTGGGTTGGGATATTTTCTTGATGCTCACTGAACCTTTATATAAAACTCCCTCTTCTACATGAATTTCTGTGGATTTGCTTCTCTAAAGGACCCAGACTCACAGAGGCATGATGAAAAAGAAACAAAAGAAATCTTCCAAGAAACGTTCTTGTTCATTTATGTTTTTCTCTCCAATATATTTTTCAATTATGTATTTTCTTCATATGAAGTCCTCATGTTCATCCTGCAAAAACATTGTATCAATATTACCCCTTAACATGCCCCTAAACAGTTGAGGCAATCTATCTGCCATGAATTTAACTGGGTCAGCAGTTTTGGGAAGGTGACTTTGGAAGTCACCTTTTTTATTGGAATTCTTTCTATGTCTATACATTCAAGATTTGTTCCTGATATTACCTCTGAACCAACTGATCTTTGCTCAGTGCTCTTGGCACCCAAGTCACTGAAAACTTGGTGAGTGATTTTTCCCTTAATATTGAAAATACCGAATGATGTGAGCTCTCAACTTCAGTAGTTCTTATATCAATGATACTTTTACAATCATATTCTATTCATTTCTAAACTCCAACCAGAGTTTCTACATTTATGAAGTTTACAGTCTTCAATTTCTTGGCTCATCTCTAAAGTAGTCCTGACTTCCTTAAAATCATTGACTTGAAGGCACTTTAACTACTAAGACGTATAGATTACTGAGACAAACTCTCAAAAGCCATTCACTGATCATGCTTAAACTACAGCGTAACAACTATCAAGTGACCTTGAAGAAACTTATTTTCATAGGAGTAAAGTCTCCCATGGGTGGAGCAAAGAGTTAAAGTCTTGACTACTAGGTAATCAAATTCCCCTTGCTGAATGCACCTAACCCATGCCTTGGGAGGCAATGCCCTGCTTCTGATACATGGGAGCCTGGAAAATCCTGTGGTACAAATCTACTCTTGCACATATGATATTACTAAATTGGAACCAATTCTTCTCCAACTAACAAGAACAAACATCCAGATATGTGAAGAGATGGAGATGTATTTACATTAAAAGAGAAAGTTTTCAATGAGCAATAATCGCACCTTGAATAAACCTCACTGGCTATGATAGTGCCACTGTATGGAAGATGTGAACAGATAACTTATAGCTGTTAACATTTGCTTGCTCATGGGAAAGGGTTGGAGGAAAGGGGCCAAACACTGTGCATTACTTTTCCTTTATGCAACTCAATATTTGTTTAATTTGTTTTCAAAAGTGTGTCTTAATTTACAGAAACCTGCGTGAAGGGAGACAGCAGATGATGTGAAATATGAAAATTGAAAATCATTTATGAATTATCAAGGGTTCACAAGGGTGGGAAGGGGCAAAAAGAGGAACTGATACCAAGGGCTTAAGTAGAAAGAGAATAATTTGGAAATGATAGCAACATATGTACAAATGTTCTTGATACAATTGATGTGTGGATTGTTATGAGTTGTAAATG
>NW_022106430.1:0-1097 GCF_000313985.2 Echinops telfairi | reverse complement strand
TTTAATTGCAAGCACATAATGATAAAAAATTAAGTTGATCCTCTTTTTTCTTTGATGTTATCTTCTGATAATGGTCTCCCTATTGCTTGCACCTGCCTTTCCTACATTTGCAGCTAGTTTTCAGATACAAATTGTGGATGATGAATATTCTTTAACTGACTGAATGAATACATGGTTCTCCATAAATATGAGGGCAATTAAAAAAACATATTGCTATTAAATCACAAAAATTTTACTGAACAAAAATATTGAAAAGTGAAGCTTTGTGGTTAGACTTTCACCAGCTAGGTCTATGCACTTCTGAAGGGCGTGTTACCATTGTAGTGGTTACATATTGGGCTGCTAACGACAAGATCCAGCTATTTTAGGGGAGAAAGACGCGGCTCTCCAATCCCACAAAGCGGCATCATCCTAGAACCCCTCAGCGGCTGGGCTGCATGCCTCTCGGGTTACTGTGAGTCAGAGGCGACTTGATTGTAGGGAGTTTGGATTTGGGGTTTAGAACCCTTCCCCAGATAACTCTGAGTTTTTCCAGTTACACCACGGTCAAAATGGCAGCTTTCACATCTTCCAGTGATTCAACTTGTGCTCCTTTTTAGAAGGGCAAAATCGGTCTTGAAGGGTGCATGGGGCCAGGGTCCCTAATGAAATTCTCAAAGGACAGCCATTGCTACCCTTGAAGAATGAGAAGCCATGTTGTCACCATGGAACAGTATTGCCAGTTTCCTGCCCTTTTCCTCTCTAATGATTTTTCCAATTTTTGAAAAAAAAAAAAAGTCTTCCAAACAAGACACTATGACCATCTAGGTCCTTCAAGAATATCTTCCCCAATCTCTCCCTTTGAGGATACAAAACATTGTTGCCACAATCTTCTGAGTTTACCTGTCTATATTGAGTTTAATTAGCCCAGTAGATCCCCTTGCAAGCCACTGTTTTGATTGGACCGATTTATTTCATTTTTGAAGGCACACATTTAATGAGACAAAAACAAGTGTATTCCTATGAGAATCTGTGTGCAACCCTTCACTGATAGCAGAGATGTGTTTAAACACATCTCGTTAGTAATAAAAAAAAAGGCATGTAGGAATTAGAACTCT
>NW_022106429.1:2610-3902 GCF_000313985.2 Echinops telfairi | reverse complement strand
GTCTAACACACCTGGTCATAATCCCTCAGAGAACTGATCCTGTAGGATCCCAAAAGAAACATGCATTCCAGCAAAGACTGCGCACCTGGAGAGAGAAACCGCATGGGTCCTAGGTGCATCCCTTGAACATTCATCTATGGAGGTGTTTTAGGATCCACCAAAAGCTAGGAATGCCTCCTCATCCTGTTGAAGGGTTTGCTGGATCCTCGTGATGCAGTGTGAAGGACATCCTGAGAGTCAACCCAACAGGATTCAAGGACAGGACTTCCCAGCGCCCTTGATCCCTAGACTCTGCCTGCATGTGCAATTCTTCCAATACCCAAGACCAGGGAAGCTCACTGGGGTGTGAGGAACCTGTTACCTGCCCCCAGGCCTCGGAGGGAAAAGCCGGGGCGTGTGCTGAGGAAGAGGGGAGCCCTCCTGAGCCATCTATCACTTCTCCTGGGTAACCACAGCCACTCACGTTTCCCTTTCCTTCCACCTGGGCTCTGGGCCACAGCTTTCTGCTGCTTTTCCAACGGACCCATGAAAACAGCAAGAGGCACATGTTAACATGGGGCTGTGTGCTGCAGACCTGTAACACACACTCTGGGAAAGGGCACGCGGGTCAGAACGATGCCCACAGGCTGCTAATCCCAGCTATTTCCCAGGTGCACGAAACCGTGTTTGGGTTGACATCAGAGGGCCTCAGGTGCACTCAAGGGATTTCCCCAATGGGTTCTCAGAATGGCAGGTGGGATCAAAATACCAAAGCTCTGTCCTGTTACAGCCAGCCCACGAGGGGCCCCAACATGTGGCGGCAGGGCTCCCCTCTCCAAGGTCTGTTTAGTCCATGCCTACGCGTGTCGAAAGGAATGGAGCCTCTGCAGGGCCCGTGGTGATGCAGGAACTCCACTGAGCTGAGCCTGCAGCTGAGCTGTGGAGGCGTTTCCAAGGGCAGAGCAGCCACACTTGCGAGGCTCTGGAAGATGTGGAGCTCAGAGGTGCTGATCCAGGAGGCAGCGGGTGCTGTAACGCAGGCCCCACACCCCTGGCCCTCCAGAGACTCGTCTAGACTCACCTGGGGAGATCTGAAGGCAGATTGACACCACTGCCCTCGGGGATGCTGCCCCAGACGTCGCACGGGTACCTGGATTCCGAGTTCTCCAGGTGGTTCTGCTGTGTTGGCAAGGGCAGCCCTGACTGTGCTTTGGGGACAACAGAGCTGGGACAAAGGTTGTTCCATTTTGTTTAAATAAAAGTTAAACAACTACCCAGGCCATCTCCCTGAATGGCCATAGCAGACCGGGGAT
>NW_022106429.1:0-1104 GCF_000313985.2 Echinops telfairi | reverse complement strand
GAGCTAGAGAACACTGTGCTTAGCAAATTCAATCCATCTTACAAGGATAAATAGTTACTATTATAAGGAAACACCAAGAAGAAGAAGTGTGGTTTATACACCGATTGACAAGACTTTGTCAACTATGAAGAGGCCAGGGACGGGGTGAGAGAGGGAGAGGGAGGGATGGAGGGGCAGAGGGCAGAGAAAGTGGAGAGTTTCACACAAGGGGGAAAGAAGTCATATCCTCACTTTAGAGATGCTGACTCTGAAGAAAATTACGTTCTAGAATCCATTAAGTCGGCTTCGAGTCACGCCCTTTATGCTCCCTGAGGAACGGGGTCCCCTCTGTCCCCAAGCTCAGTTCCGATGAAGTCCTAACGTGGTTGGTCCCAGCTCCTGGCGACTCCTTGACCCAGAGCCAACACGTGGCCTTTCACAAGTCAGCCGCTGGCGGTTTTCCAAGGCACCTCTGGGCAGCGCGAGCCCGCACGCCCTCTACGAGAAGGTGGGTGCTTGCCCTGTTTGCTGTGGTCTCACTGCAGTTGGCGTCACCCAGTGTGGTAAGTCAGTGTCCCTGTCCCATGGGCCTCCCCCGGGACCAGATCAGACGCTGCCTGTTTGTGATCCGTTGAGATCATCGAATGATCTGTGATAACTACCGAAGAACCGATGCATTTGAATCAGGGTACTGGCGAGAGATCTTGAAAGTACCATGCATGGACGGCCAAGAAACAAACCGATGTGCCTTGTTCCTAGAACGCAGGATGTGCCTTGTTCCTAGAACGCAGGATGGCGAGACTTTGTCTCGCGGACTGCGGACATGCTGTCAGCAGAGACCAGTCTGTGGAGAAGGGCATCGTGCTTGGCAAAGGAAAAGGGCAGCGAAAAGAGGAAGCCCTGGACAGGATGGGCTCAAACCTAAACAACCGTGAGGCTGGCACAGGCCGGGCAGTGTGTCACTCTGTTGTCCCGAGGGTTGCTGTGGGAAGCAAGGGGACAGCACTTAGCAACAACAACGCCGTTGTAAATGGCTTAAATGCAACATGGCTTAGATTATATGAATACAAACCGTGTTGTAAAATCTTTCACACTGAATCACAACATTATGGGTTGCAGCATCTT
>NW_022106428.1:2518-3875 GCF_000313985.2 Echinops telfairi | reverse complement strand
AACAAGAGCCAATTAAGTAATTTTCATCATTGTGCCTCCTATGCCAAAATATAAAATAAGTAATCCAATAAACATTTTGAGTATCCCTTCTAGTTTATCAATTTGGAAAGTAAGAAATAAGAACTCCAAGAGTGGTGACAATGTTTTACAAGGGATGGATAAGCTCTTCCTAAATTAGACTCTAATTTCCATCTCAAGAATTAAATTGCAATGTTATAGGTTGAGGCATGGTGGACTTGGCAGTCCCCAGGAAGGGTGCCTTCAGCCCATGAGGAGAGTCAGAATATCTCAAATCCTTCCAGCCCTCACAGGGGATTTCAGACTCCAATTTCCTATATCTGGCCTGATAGGCAACCTGAATTGCTCACGTTTTAAAGCCTGCAAGAATTCGGAAAAATTTACTGTGTCAGAATTGCCTCTGAGGAAGCAGGGAAAATATGACCACCAGATAGAACCTCCTATCAAACTCGTCCAGCCTCAGCCAGAATTTAACAGGTAGGGACCTGTACCCTGGGAAATTAACCATTCAACCTGAATGCTGGATGCTTCAAAATTAATTTTATTTTTACTTATATATTTTTTGTTGGTAACAAACAAATAAACAAAAAACCCACACAACTCCTTCGCCTTGCGCTGTCCCCAACCCAGAACCTGATGTTTCCCCATCCACCATCTCTGTGACCTGCCAGTGCCAGTACTTACCGCCTACTGACCTCCTCCTGATTAGAAGTCCCTCTACCCCCTTCCCTCCATTCCAACTGCCTATTTATCTTCTAGGACCCCAGCACAGAGAGCAGCTGGCGTGGCAGGTCTTGGAATTGCCATACGTCTCCACTTTCCCCCCTGACACCCAAGGCACCAGGACAGAAAATACAGAAATAAAGGCATCTACTTAAAGACAACTGGTTTTCCAATAAGGCACAATAGATATTAAAGGGGAAGTGGATCCCTATTGAAAACATAGTGCTAGAAAAACTGGACACTCATTTGTAGAAAAATGAAAGAGGACCCATACTCACCCCATAAACTAAAAACGAACTCAAGGTGGATCTGATTCCTAAATGCAAAACCCAAAGCTATCAGGATCGTGAACAAGAATATTGGGCATATACAGGCTACCAGATATAACAAAGGAAGCACACATTTGGACAAAATAGATGACTGGGACCTATTAAAAATAAAACCCTCATTTACAAAAATATCTTTTGTGGTCATTACATAATCTCATGTCAACTTGGGGGTACTAAGAATGAAGGAGCGGAGTCTAGCCTGTCAATCAGGTCACAGGCTGATGATGGCTCCTTAAGGGCATGACCTTTTCATGAGGATTCGCGGAACTTTCTCTCTCTCTCTCTCT
>NW_022106428.1:0-982 GCF_000313985.2 Echinops telfairi | reverse complement strand
ATTTCAGTAGTATTTTTATCAAGCAGGAAGCAAAATTTTACAGCTGCATGATGTTCTCTTAAATTGGCCATCTGTTTAAAAGGCCAACCAAAAAACAAGGTTTGAGCAAAACTGCTTTCACCAAAAATTCAGTGACCAGAGAGAACTTCCCAGAAGATGCCACTGGGTGCACTAACTCAGAGTGAGTTGCTTGATGCTCACCTAGTGGGGAAAAATGTGTACTACAAAAGCTCCACTTTGTCCAGAGCAATCCTGGGTTTTGGGAGAGTACCTCCTCATACATAAATCCACTGTGGAACATGATAGGGTGAGTCCTAAAACAACTAGAAAAAGAAATACTATACCATTGCTGGGCATATATCCCAAAGAAATAAGAGACAGATCCCCTACAGACATATGATCCCCCATGTTCATTTCAACACAGTTTACAATAGCAAGAACTTGGAAGCAACCCAAATTTCCATCAGTAGAAGAATGGATTAAAGGGAAAATAAAAACTTTGGTATATGCACACAATGTAATATTTTACATTTGAATTGTGATACTGGAGAAGAATATTGAAACTACTGTGGACTGCTAAAAGGAAAAATGATTTGTATTGGAAAAAGTAAGATCAGAGACACCAGCACATCTTTTGATATCTTAACTGATGCCTCTATGAGCATTGGTTGTGGATCTAAGCAAGACAAAAGCCTTGACAAATTTCAAACTTTCCTCCATTTACCATGATGGCAAGGATGGCAAGATTTCATCTTAGATACTTTGGACATATTGTCGGTTGAGAGCAGTCCCTGGGAAAGGACATCTTGTTTAGTAAAATGGAGGGGCAGTGAAAAAGAGGAAGGCCGTCAAAGAGATGGATTGACATAGTGGTTAAATCAATGGGCTCAGGTATAGGGACAATTATGAGGAGGGCACAGGACCCTGCAGTATTTCATTGTATTGTGAATAGGGCTATTAAGGGTCAGAGCTGAGTCAATGG
>NW_022106427.1:2581-3869 GCF_000313985.2 Echinops telfairi | reverse complement strand
CCCCCCTTCACAATATGATTTTTTGTTCTGATGATGCCTGATACCTGATCCCTTCAACACCTCATGATCGCACAGGTTGGTGTGCTCCTTCCATGTGGGCTTTGTTGTTTCTGAGCTAGATGGCCACTTGTTTACCTTCAAGCCCTTTAAAACCCCAGAACCTTTATCTTTGATAGCCAGGCACCATCAGCTTTCTTCACCGGAATGCCAGTTTAATAGAACAAACTGTTCTTGCATTGAGGGAGTACTTGGGTAGAGGCCCAATGTCCATATGCTACCTTAATACTAAACCTATAAATATATGCAAATAAATATATTTCTCCATCATCGTATATAAATATAATTACATTTGTACAAGCCTGTATTTAGACCTTTATAAACATCCTTTGCCTCCAAGTTCTTTCCTCTATTTCCTTTGAATTTCCTCTTGTCCCACTTCATGCTCAGCCTTCATTTGTGTTTCCATAATTCCTCTAGGTTACATTGCCCTTGATCAAGCCCTAAGCCAATCTTTTTTATTTAAACCACCCCCTGCCTTGCCAGATTATGAATGAGACTGGTCAGGGCTACTGTCCTTTCCTGTCTACCTTGGCATTTTCCCTTGGCAATTGGGAGCAATGTACCATAAACTGTCAAAAGAACCAACAAATATGTCTTAGAAGTATAGCCAGAATGTTTCTTAGGAGCAAGGATGGCGAGATTTTGTCTCATGTACTTTGGACATGTTATACCAGGAGAGACTAGTCCCTGGAAGTGTTAGATCTCTCTGGGGATAGATATACCTCGGTCCGTGGCTCTCCACGTGAGAAAGACTTCACGCTGAAGCCTGGTTTGTGATCCAAGGGAGTTTTAGGAGCTTTAGAAGAAGTTTCAGGTTTACACAGGCACCCAGAGGGCTCTTCACGAACGTGCAGCCTGCCTGGAAACTGCTTGCAAAGTCTCGCGGTTTACTCTGAGCTCCTGCCTTTTCAATGATTCCGCAGGTAGGCCTGGTGGACGACCCTGGTCGACCCCATTGGCTGAATTGAATTAGGTGGGCCAATGCAGGTGCAGCACCCACCCACACGTACCTGGCGGGAAACCTGAACCTCTGAGCATGTGCAGTGTGCCACTCCTTGGTTTCTGTAGCTCGGGTCAATGGGCGTCCCAGCCCGATGCTAGCCTGCCTAACAGAAGGAAGTCATGCTTGGCAATGTAGAGGGTCAGCGAAAAAGAGGAAGACCTTCCATAAGGTCTTGATGCCGTGACTGCAGCAATGGGCTCCAATAAAACCGTTTTGAAGAGGGTG
>NW_022106427.1:0-997 GCF_000313985.2 Echinops telfairi | reverse complement strand
AAGCAAAGAGCCAAAATCTACCTGGGCCATTTCTGTGTCTGAGATCCTTGGGTTGAGAGCACTCCTAATGACTTCCTACCCTGCCCAGACCTATTAACCACCCAAGACCAAGAGGGGGGAAAGAGACCCTCTGAAACTGGGGGGTCAATGACCCGTTGGGCCCTTGGCCAACAATGAAAGAACAAAAGTAATCTACAGCCCCAAGTTTGGTGGACGCCGTTTGTGAGGGCTGAACTCATTCTCCCTCAGGTGGAAACAGGCTGCAGAATGAAGCCCTGGCTGGGTAGAAATCTTCTCCTCTGGCTGCCCTGGATAGTATATGGTATTTTCCTGCCAAGGTAAACATGGAATGTCTGTATGGCACAAGGAGGTAACAAGGCCCGAAAGACTGTCTTTTCAGAGTTCCACAGTTTCACCCCCTTCCAGAAAGCAGGGCCTTCCTCTCTGCCAGAGGGAGAGACTGGTTTATAATTGGCAGTAGACTGTAATACGAACCTCAAGGCTAAACTATTAATTTAAAGTAAGAAATAGAGCTGTCAAGCAGATGTAATATTTCTCACCCTGTTGGAAAATTGACACAGAAAACAAAATTGCCATCTGAAGGCTCCTTGATGGGTGTGTTTACCATACACCCAGCTCTACTCCTACCAGCTGTGTGACCCTGTTATTTTTCGTTGTGGGACTAGATAAATATCAAAGTGTTTGTCAATTCAACATTAAAAAAAAATAATTTGATTGGGGGCTCGTACAGCTCTTATTACAATCCATACATACAATCCATACAATCTTGGCACATACATCCATTGTGTCAAGCACATTTGTACATTTGTTGCCATCATCATTCCCAAAACATTTGCTTTCTACTTGAGCCCTTGGTATCAGTTCCTCATTTTTACCCCTCCCTCCCCAGACCCCCCTCATGAACCCTTGATACTTTATAAATTATTAGTATTTTGCCATGTCTTATACTGTCTCATGTCTCCCTTCACCCACTTTT
>NW_022106426.1:2582-3811 GCF_000313985.2 Echinops telfairi | reverse complement strand
TGTAATGCTTGTTGACCACAGTAATATTCAGTCCTGTGAAGACTCTTGAAATGACAAACATAACCGCAGGAGAGGCAAATCAGAAGGGCAGCCCATTTAGAAGAGAAGGCTAAGCACCAGAAGGATAATTTCTCCAAGAATCTCTTGGAGTTAAGCTTTTAGCTAAGATATCAGAAAGTGCTTGAAGCACCATTGAACGCATGTAAAAGCAATTCCTGGTGGAAAGATGTGATGAAACACCTCACCTTTCCTCACATAAAGTTTCAGCGGAAGTTAAGCATTCTCATCTGGAAATATTGTAAGTATAGAAAAATGTGATGCTCCAGGAAGTAAAAATGGCTAAAGATGTGACTGAATGGAGGGTCATGTAGCTACGTGACTGTGATAGTCTGGGAAATTTGGAGAACCGAATTCACAGAACTTTCTGAATAAAGAGTGTTTTATATGAATGAAAAGTGCCTCCCAACAAAGCATCCTACCCATAGCTACCCAAAATTCAAAGTCCAAAATTATCCCACTGGACTGATCTACAGGAAGCAAAAGACCTGATGGTAGGCAAAGCCACTCTTCCTCAGCCTAATCTGAAGTCCCTTGCAAGGCTTAAGGAAAGATTACGGTGAAAGGCCTGCTTCCCCAGACTGGCAGGAAGTCCAAACCCTTGGGTTCATGGAGATCTCAGGCAAAATCTCACTTTCCCAAACTACCCAGAACTCTGTTCCATGGGCTTCAGGGAGGCGCCAGGCTAATCCTCATTTCCCCAGCCTTCTCTGAAGTTGGGAGGTGGAAGGTTGGGAGGTGCTGGGCCAAGCTCGCTTCCCAGGTTGACCGGGAGTCTGCCATGACCTGAATGGAGACGCGAAAATTTTCTCGCTTCCACAGTCTGCTGGTAAGTCCACTGGCGGTCTTTGGGAGACGCAAGGCAAAAGCTAACTTTCCATTCTGACAGGAAGTATTTTCCATAACTTTGAGTGAGACCCAGAGTGAAGCATAATTGCCTCATCCTGACCAGAAGTCCCTTTGCTAGTATGCAGGAAAATGCCTGGTGGAGCCTAGCTTTCCCAGCAGTCCTGGGAGTTCATTTCCTGGCTTTTGTGGTGACTCAAGGCCAAGGGACATTTCCCCCGCCTGCCAGTAAGTCTTTTCCCTGGTCTACTGGTAGACAACGGTCAGAGCCTCACTTTCCCAGCCAGCCACGTGCTTGCCATGCTAGCGGGGAGACACCAAGGAAA
>NW_022106426.1:0-995 GCF_000313985.2 Echinops telfairi | reverse complement strand
CCCACCCCTAAATCTAACCCTAAAACTTATCCTAACACTAGGCCTACCCCTAACCCTAAAAATAACCCTGACCCTAAACTTAAACATAAACCTTAACCCTAGGCCTAACCCTGACACGAACCCAACTCTAACCCTAACCCTAACACTAACCCTAGTTCTAAACTTAACGCTATGCCTAACCCTAAACCTAACCCTAACCATAACAATACCCCCAACCGTAACCCTAGGCCTAACCCTTCCACTAAACCAAACCCTAACCCAAGGCCTAACTCTAACCCTAAATCTCACCCTAACACTAAGCGTCCCCCTAAACTTAACACTATCCCTAATTCTAACCCTAACCCTAGGCCTAATCCTGAACCTAAATTTAAACCTAGGTCTGATCTTAAACCTAAACGTAACCTTAGGCCTAACCCTAATGTGAACCGCCCCCCCTCCCCCAATTCTAACATGAAACCTAGGCCTAACCATAACCTTAACCCTAACCACAACCCTAACCCTGAACCTAATACTAACCCAAACCCTAAACTTAACCCTAGGTCTAACACTCAGCCTAAGCCTAACCCTAAACCTAACCATAGGCCTATACCTAAACTAACCCTAACCCTAAACCTATCCCTTACCCTAACCCTAACACTAATTCTAACCCTATCCTTAATCGTACATCTATCCCTAACTCTAACGTTAATCCTAATTCTAGGACTAACCCTACACCATACCCTAATCCTAACCCTAGCCCTAACACTAACACTAACCCTAACCCTAGGCCTAACTCTAACCCGAACCGGAACCCTAATCATCAGAATAACCCTAACACTAATCCTAACACTAATACAAACCCTAGACCTAAGCCTAATGCTAACCCTAACCCTAACCATTGGACTAACCCTAATCCAAATGCTAACTGTAACCCTAACCCTAAACCTAATCCTAGGCCTAAAATTAATCTTAACCTGAGGCCTATCCCAACCCTAACCCTAAACCTAAACCTAATC
>NW_022106425.1:3285-4385 GCF_000313985.2 Echinops telfairi | reverse complement strand
CCTTGTATCAGTGATTACCATTATGCTGTCGCTCCTCCTGTGCTTCAGAGCTTGAAGACCCAACAACAACAAAAAAATACAAAATCTCAATAAGGTAGTAAGGAAACAAATATATTAGTATAAAGACGAAAATACAATTAATGCATAAGAAGGAAAATACCCCCAACAATATTCCAAAAGCCAGGGAAGATATTTCTGTCATTGAACCAGTTAGAAATAATTGCACCAAGACTAAATTGAGGTCGCATCGATAAGTAGTCAACTGGCCAAGCATTTCACAAACTTTCAAAAACTTTCTCGTACATATGAGCACTGGAAAATGCGGAAGAAAACAGAATTGGTTTGTTTTTATATAATCTTGGAGCAAAATATTAAATGTACCATGGACTTCCAGAAAAAATGCATGTCTTGGAAGGGAAAAAAGATTTTGTCTTGCTTACTTTAGGACTACCATCAGGCAAGAGCGGTCACTAGAAAAACAACATCATGTTCGGGAAACAGGTCAGAGAAACCAGGGAAACGGTCGAAGAGATGAGTTGATTCAATAGTCACAAAAATAATCCAGACATGAAGGTGTTAGGAGGATGTCATGCTATCAGGCCATGTTAAATTCTGTAAAACATAACAGAAGCAGGGGGTGCTAATTGAGGACAATCAACACCAACAATTCAGTTTCTTCTGAATTCAAACTCTTCTGATCTTTATATAATAAATTGACATGCAAGGAGGTTCACAACAGACCTCAGCCTGACATTAACCCTTTTAAGAAGGACACATGAGTGCTTTTGTACACAATGAAGGCCAACTCTGACTTAACTCTGCAAACACTTCTTATAATAACAGTAATTTTCAGTTATTCAGGTGGAATTTTCAGCCAATGTGTTGTATTTTTTCTGTCCATCTCTCTTTCATATGGACGACATTTACTGAACATTGTTATGTAGAATACAGCATATAATTATGCACCTCTTATTGTTAGGAAATTGTTACCTCTTAACTTTAGGCACTTGATATTCTAGTGTAAAGAGGCAGTTTTCAGTTAGTTCTCAAGATTCATGATGGCTTACTTACTGTGTTCGTCTGGGTAAACTAGGGAAACA
>NW_022106425.1:1597-3185 GCF_000313985.2 Echinops telfairi | reverse complement strand
CAACCACCAGCCAATCCACAGGAGAAAGATTAAAGTTTACACTCGCATAAAGATTTACAGTCTCAGAAACCCACAGGGCAGTTCTACTCTGTGTAAGATCTCTCTGAGTCAAATGGCCAAAGTAAAGAACCATAGCACCTCTTTTGGAAGAAATGTTAATAGATATTTCTGAGAAGGAACTCCAAAACCATATAGAGGGCCTTCCAAGAAACTCTGAAAATGACTAAACACATGATGGAAAACATAGACAGTACTTTAGAAGAATTCTTTCAAACAAGTTAAGAAATGGACTAACTAGAACATTAGAAATGGTATAAAAACAAGTAGAAATCCAAAAGATTAACAGTAACATTTCAGAAATATATAATATAATGGAAGCCCAAGTGAATAGAACTGAATTCTTTTGGCACACATATGTTGGAGGCAAAAATCAGGAGTAAAAAAAAAACAATGAAAAACAAAGAAAGAAGAGTAAGAATTATGTGGGACATGATTCAGAGTAAACATTTAGGTGTCATTAGTATTTGAGAGAAAGAGTAGGCAAAACACTTATCTAATATCAGTAGGTGTTACACCATATTCACCCAAGAAGTGCAATGAATCTCACATAGGGTAGACCTCAAAGGAGAGTGACTCAGACAGGTCATGATCATATTTTTCCAAAGCAAAGACAAAGAAAGTATCCTGAGGGTAACACTTCAGGAAAATAAAATGTATTTTCAAATGGAATCCAATAAGACAAATGCGTCCTTTCTTGGTAAAAACCATGCAGGACCTTTTTACAAAGAGGGTGCTGAAGGCAATAAAAGATGCCCTTGCCCCTCCCCAAATGGATACCAAAGCAAAGGTGTTAAAGGTCAAAAAGGGTTTACAGAAAAGCTTCCGTAGCCACAAAAATATGTGGGTACCATCCACCTTCCAGCGACCCAGGACCATGAGGCTAAGAAAGCAGCCCGAATGCCTAGGAAGAATGCCCTCAGGAGAAACAAGCTGGACCACTGTGCCATCATCAAACACCCCTTGACCATGGAGGCTTCCGTGAAGAAGATCCAAGCTATCACACATGTGTTCATTGTGGATGTCAAGGCCATCAAGTAACAGATGAAACAGGCGGTGAAGAAAGCTCTATGACATTGATGTAGCCCATGATCATGCCTGATGGAGAGAAGGCATATGCTAACCTGGCTCCTGACTATGAAACTTTAGATGTAGCCCACAAAATCAGGATCATTTCAACTGAGTCCAATTGATTAATGCTAAATGTAAACTTTTTCAATACATTAATGAAAAAGACAAAGAAACCATGAGATAAGACAGCAGTATTGCTGTTGTTAGGTTCAACTGATGAGACTCCGTGTACAACACATGGAAGCATCATCTGGCCCTGGGCCATCTCACAATTTGAGCCCATATTGCAGGCCCTGTATCAATCTCTCTTCTCAAAGGTCTTCCTCTTTTGACTTCTCCTCTAGTTTACCATGGATGGGGTCTTTCTCCCCAGACCGGTCTCTCCTGGCTTATACAAAGAATGAGACAAGCTCACCATCCTAGCCTCTAAGGAGCATTCTACTTGTACTTCTTCCAAGAA
>NW_022106425.1:0-899 GCF_000313985.2 Echinops telfairi | reverse complement strand
CATGAGCCCCTAATAAAATTATTTTTAAAAAGGCAAAAAGAATCACCACATACTTTTAACATAAAGATGAGGATAAGCTAAAAGTCAAAGAATAGAAAACAAATGAACATCAAGCAAATATCATCCAAAAAGAATAAGATTGCACCACTCATTTACTCTATGACAAAAGCCTGTACATGGGTAAAGAAAGGGAATTCTGTGAAAATAAATAAGAAAGTGTCATTACAAAATGTTGGAATTGTTTATTAAATAAAAATAACATGATGTGAAGACATTGTTTGTTGAACATATATTCTCCAAGTCTGTACATTTCTGAAGATGATGTTTCCATCTCTGACATCACTTTGTGGAGAACTATGGGCTCTTTTATTTATGGCATGTCAAAATAAGCTTTTGTGCATTCCCAAGGCACTGAAACCATGTTTCTTTGAAATATTCTTTGAATTTGGGGAACAAAAATTAGATACTATCAATTTTCCTTCAAATGGCCATATCAATTTACTTTTGCACTAGCAAAATATGAGGTCTCAGGACTCCAGCCCTGTCTATAAGTAACACTGATAAGAGAAAATGTTTTGACATGTTCTTTCAGTACATGTTTCTTAGAATTCTAGTGAGTTTAGGTCTTCATATACTTACGAGGTATTTTGTCTTTCTTTTCTTCAAAGTACCTGTTCATTGCCTTTAACATGTTTGTACTGATTTGTTTTATTTACTGATTGATTTACAGGGAATTGTTTTTAATAATTGCTCTATTTAATCTTTTGGAGAGCCTACACATTACAGATGTTAGGGTTGTTGTTGTTGCTTCACTTTATGGTTGTAAAAAATGCAACAAGAAACCCACCTCGTATAGGTCAACATATCAATCTTATCTTTAAGAACAAAGGGGTGATGTG
>NW_022106424.1:2616-3794 GCF_000313985.2 Echinops telfairi | reverse complement strand
AATCCTAAACCTAACCCTACCACCAAACCTAACACTAGCACTAACCCTAGTCCTAACCCTATCCCTAACCATAACCCTAAGTGAGGTAGTTAGTTAATTGTGCCAACCTGGCTGATAAACACATGTAGGGTTAAATGAAGGGTGGAAAGATAAATGGCTCGGTAAGCTGTGCCTTTTTAGTTCTCGGGTCTCTTGCTTTCTGATGGTGGGACCAGGGTTCAGCTGCCTTAGCCAGTTCCCTGCTTCAACTGACAAGGCCCACTTCCTGCAAGACTTCCCAAAGGAGAAGCAGCATGAATTTACCCCAATGCAGCCATGGGTGCTGCAGCAGCCGTGAGGAGACCCCTACCAGCACTGAGATTCTTACACGTTCACGGATTCGGTTTTCCTCCTGCAGTCAGAGTCATAGTGTGTGTTTTGTGAGATGGAGGAGGCCTTTGTGGATTGGTATCAGACATATGGGTTAATGTTGAACTTGTGGGCTTGGGCAGCACTGGGTTGGGATGTTTTCTTGATGTGCACTTAACCTTTATATACAACTCTCTTAAACATGAATTTCAATGGATTTGTTTCCTTAAAATACCCAGACTAACACACTAAGCCTCACCCTCATCCTATCCCTAAAGGACACCTTAAACATAATCATAAAGTTAACCGTAAACTAAAACCTATCATCAAACCTAACACTAACCCTACCCTAATCTTAACCCTAAGTCTAAACCTAACTCATTCACTAGCACTAAGCCTAAACCTAAGCCTCATCCTCATCCTAACCCTCAATGACACCTTAAACATAACCGCAGAGTTAACCCTGGCCCTAACCCTACCATAAAACCTAACTCTAAACCTAACACCAAGCCTAGCCCTACCCCTAACCCTAAATATAACCCTAACTTTAACCATAAACCTAAGATTCACGCTCATTCTATCCTTCAAAGATACCATAAACCTAAACCCAAAATTAACCCTAACCCCAACCCTATCATCAAACCTAACCCTAGCCTTAACCCTAACCATAAACCTAAACCTATCCCTAACCCTAACCCTCACACTAACCCTAACCCGAACCCTAACCCTAAGCCTCACCTTCACCTTATGCCTCAATGACACCTGAAACCTAATGACAAAGTTAACCGTAATCTTAAACCTTTCATCAATCCTAACTCTAACCCTACCAC
>NW_022106424.1:0-1186 GCF_000313985.2 Echinops telfairi | reverse complement strand
GTTTTCAGTTCTTTTCCATTGGTCTGAGTATCTGTCATTGTACCAATACCACTCGGTTTTGACAACTGTGGCTGTATAGTATGTGCTAAAGTCAGGTAAAGCATGCCCTCCCACTGTGTCCTTCTTCTTGAGGAGTCCTCTGCTAATTCTGCGCTTCTTCCCTCTCCATATGTAGTTAGTAATCAGGGTTTCCATTTCTTTGAAGAAAGATGTGGGTAATTGTATCAGGATTGCATTAAACTTATATAGTGCCTTTGGGAGAACTGGCATCTAGGCTATATTGAGTCTTCCAATCCATGAGCATGGGATAGTCTTCCATTTGTTAATGTTGCTCTTGGTTTCTTGTAATAGTGTTCTGTAGTTTTCCCCATATAGACCTTTTGTTCTTTTAGTCAAGTAAATCCCTAGATATTACAATTTGTGTTTGGCTATTGTGAAGGTTACCACCTTTTTGATCTCCTCTTCTGTGGTCTTATCCGATATGTATAACAGTCTGATGGACTTCTGTTTGTTGGTCTTATATCCTGGCATTCTGCCAAACTCCTTTATTGCTTTCAGTACTCCCCTTGTGGAGCTTTTGGGATTTTTAAAATATAAAATCATATCATCTGCAAATAACGATAGTTCAACCTCTTCCTTCCCCAGATGAAACTTTTGATGTCTTTTGTTTGCCTTATGCTGTTAGCTAAAACCTCCAGCACGATATTAAATAAGAGTGGGGATGAGGGGCATGTTTGTCTAGTCCCCCTTTTCAGTGGGATTGTGTTAGTCTTTTCTCAATTAACTACCACGTTTGCTGTTGGTTTTTCATATATAGCTTGTATTGTCTTGAGGAATTTCCCTTCCATTCCTATCTTCTTAAGTGTCTTAAACAGGAATTGGTGTTGGATGTTGTCGAATGCGTTTTCTGTATCTATTGATTTTTCCATGTGGTTCTTATAGTTTTTCATGTCATTGTGATGAATAATACTAATGGTCTTTCATATGTTGAGCCATCCCTGCATCCCTTGTATGAATCCCACTTGGTCATGGTGAATTATTTATTTATATATTTTGTTTCTGTTGGATAGAATTTTGTTAAGGATTTTTGCATCGATGTTCACTAGGGATATTGGTCTGTAGTTCTTGATTCTTGTGGGATCCTTGCGCGGTTGTGGTATCAGAGTTATACTAGCTTCATAGGAGT
>NW_022106423.1:2548-3920 GCF_000313985.2 Echinops telfairi | reverse complement strand
TTATACAGAAGGCCTGTAGGATCTATTTGATAATATTTGAACCACGCTGTGTAAAAAGAATCAATATTCCCAAGGATCAGCAAATTTATTTGTAAAGGGTCAAATAATACACTCACATGTATAGATAGTCCCTGTGTAATAAACATCCAATTTATATATTAAAGAAAAACAAATTTAGCACCTCCCTGGCAATTAAAACTTTTGTAATCTAAGAGAATGTGTAGGTACCTGCGTTTTCACACACTCCCACCCCCGAAATCTTCAGCACTCTCGGGGGACAGTGTTGCCTGCTCTGGGAAACACCGGCCTAAACCTTTTCCCTCTGCTTGCCTTCCTTTTTTGGCGACAATGGTGTTCACTGCCTCTCTACTTGGAACCTACGACTGCGTTCTGTGGACCTTGATTTCCTTTGCTGTGCTCTGGCCTCCGCAGGGGCCAGTTGGTGGTAGACAGTCAAGGGTACCTCAAGGCAAACCACTCTCTCATTGTGTATCAGCATGAAAGGTCATCTTCAGGGAGAGGAGGGTGAACCGTGTGTCCTTTATCTGAATAGGTATCTTTTCTTCCTCAAATGCTATGAATTTTCTTTGTTTTTGTTTTGTTCACAGCATTTTTTTCTTTTTCAAAATAGTTGTAAATTTAAATGTAGTAACATTCTTTAGAGTATGTTCTGAATGTTTTGACTCTGAGTTAACATCACAACAATCAAGGTGTAAAGCAATTCCATTCACCTGATTTCCACATGCCCCGTTGTAGTCAACCCTTCCCAATGCCCACCTCTTGCAAGACTGATCTATGTTCAGTCTTGATTTTCCTTTTCCAGAATATCAAATAAATGGATAATACTGTATTCTGAATCCTTGACATCTTCTATATCATAAGATGCCTTCAAAATTAATTTGGAAATATTATTTAATTCCTCTTCATTACTGAGTGGTATCAGGTTGTATGATGATAGTACAATTTGTTTAGCCATTTATCTGTTGGTGACCATTTAGCTTTATAGTACTTAGCTGTTACTACTAAATCTACTGTTAACCTTAGCGTGTAGATTTTTGTCTGGAAATACATTTTTTATTCTTTACTTAGTAAGTAACCAGAAGTTGGACTGCTGTATCATCTTCTAGTGTGTGTTTGTGCATGTTTAACAAAAATGGATGGTTTTTAGTGACTTATTTGGTGTCTCATCTGCAGGGTAGGAGGGCTCCAGCCGCTCCCTGTCCTCACTAATCCTTTTACAGCTTTTAAGAGTCTAAACTTTATTTTTTAAGTTTTCACTGTGATTTTGGTGGAATTTTATATACAAATTAGTTTTCCATTTAACAGTTTGTACACTTTTTGTTTCAACACACTGACGACAATACACACCATC
>NW_022106423.1:0-1053 GCF_000313985.2 Echinops telfairi | reverse complement strand
CATGGGTGACTGCTGATATTTGAAACACTGGGGCCATAGGTGTCAGCATCAGAGCAACATGCAAGCAGAGCATGGTAAACTGAGTGGTGGATATACACACACAAGAGGGCTTTAACATTTCATGGAAAAATCGATTGACACAATAGTGGCATTTTTAATGAACTTTTTGAAGCCCTTTCATTTAGAAGTAAACAAACTATGTAAATGTTTGTCTACATATATACCCATAAAAGATACTTAGGACCTAGATTATGGGAACGAACACATTACCAGGAAAAGACACGTTGAAGAAGAAGACCCTGAGTCTGTGGTGAAGTGAAAAGTGAACAGCCAGGCCTGCTTTTCCAAGCGGAGGGAATGAGGGAAGGTGGCAGGAATCAGATACTTTGGCCACCCAGGAGCCTCCTGTGGGCAGAGAGACAGCGGTACAGATGGAAGGTTCTCCTGGATACGGGAAGAACGTGTGTGGGAAAACACAGTATTTTGAATACTGACTACAATGGCACACTAATGGTGGTGGGGACTCAGAGGCTAACTTGTCTACTGTGAGTCCTGAAATATGGGATAAAATCAGCATATAGTGAAATAAAAGCTTTTATTGGAATGCGAGGAACCTTTCTGGTAAAGCTAATGCTTGTCTATACTCATGAGGATTCTAGATATGAGATAAAAAACAAACAAACCATCGCACACATGGGGCCCTGCTCCAAGCCCCATGCTGAGCACAAGCATGCAGAGTATGTCCGTTGTTGGTGGTCCTGTCTAGCAGCGTCTGGGTTCCTCTGAGCAGAAAGCTAGTCACACACAGGACGGTGCATCTCACCTAGGGAAACAAGATTCTCATGCACTTAAGACAGGATGCTGGAGCCCTTCATGTGTTACCCTGGACATATATTCATGATATGTATGTGCTGGCCTGGCGGTATCATGGCCTACTTAAATGCATATAAAGAGAAACATGTAAGAATCATGTCAAATTTCTAAGTTCTACTGGAGGTTAAGATTGGCCAGGGATGGTAAACTATCAATTTTACGTTTAATATCGAGGATGGT
>NW_022106422.1:2775-3898 GCF_000313985.2 Echinops telfairi | reverse complement strand
CAAACTCACTCCCAACAAGGGAATTCTGGCTTCTAGCATCCCTGTAGGACAGGCTAGAACTGCCCTTGTGCATTTCCAGGACTGTATCTCTTTACGGGCGTAGAAAAGCCCACCTTTCTCTCTCAGACTGGCTGGTGGTTTCAAACCTCTGACCTTGTGCTTAGCAGCCACTCTGCCACCAGGGCTCCTTTTCTTGTACTTAAGTGAGGCTAACTGAGAACCGGAGGCCCCTGTCTCAACTTATCATCAACGCTAAAAGACCCAGGGACGAATACCATTTGTGACCCAGGGCCTGCCATACAAAATCACTTCAAAACGTTTGTGGCAACATCCTATTATCTTTCAATTCTGTTTTCCCACAAACTGTTGGAAACCCCTCATATATGAAATAAGTTGATTAACAAAACTAATTCGTCTCCACCGAGTACCAAAAGGAATGGATATGGCTCAGCAAAATGCGTACGTGCGTGCCCTGAAGCGTAAAACCGGCAATGGAAGGACAAGACGGAAGGAATGGAGCAGCGGAGGAAAGGACAGCTTTTGTGGTGGTGGCTTCCCTTGTTTAATTCTGTTTCTTTTTTTTAGTTTTAAACGGCTAAAGATCAAGTGTTAAACTATTCCCCCAGAGGATTTCTACATAGGGACAAAGCTTACTGCATTGTGGGAGAGAGCTGCTCGGTGGACTCCGTCTGCCTTGCGCGTCTTCTACTTGGATGCTACTGAGCCTGGCGAGTAGTAACTCTCAGCGGTAACCATCTGACAGTTATTTTGTGGCTTCCGGAAAATGGCTTGTGGTCACAGTCCAATTGCTGCTGGACAGGTACCCACACCATCAGAAACCGCCACTAAAATTGGCATCCAGATGAGCTCTTCTTGGCAGCAAAGTGAGAAGGCCCGAGTCAGCATTCAGACGCCAGCGCCCTGACCGTCTCACCTGGTCATTCAGGGTCAGGGCTGAGAAGGGAGTCTTAGCAGTCTTAGCAGGGAAAACACAGGAGGGTTTAAGCGCGTATTGTCTGATGGTTTGGTG
This sequence comes from Echinops telfairi, assembly GCF_000313985.2. Classification (NCBI taxonomy): domain Eukaryota; kingdom Metazoa; phylum Chordata; class Mammalia; order Afrosoricida; family Tenrecidae; genus Echinops; species Echinops telfairi. The sequence continues at coordinate 2,868 of NW_022106422.1, read as the reverse complement.
GCTTGGTGGTTATAAGTTGAGCTGCTAACCAGTACGTCAGCAGTTTGAATCCAGTAGCCTCTCGGTGGGAGAGAGGTGATACTTTCTACTCCC
>NW_022106422.1:0-1067 GCF_000313985.2 Echinops telfairi | reverse complement strand
ATTTGGATCGCTTGTTGTTCCCTTGTCCCTGTGTTTGTTATCCCGCGAGCAGATTCTATAGACAATTGCCAGTTAGAAGTGTGTTCAATGCTCAGGGTTGTTTAAAGCGCAGTCACTGCACCCAGAGAGAGAGCTCACCTTTTCACAGAATGACAAAGTGGTGATGAGGAAAAGCCAAGAAAGCCTTGCCCAAGGGTCATTCAGCGTGCAAGCGGGCCTTTAGTGCGCTGGCAGGAGTCCCGGTGGTTAACTGCTGACCAACTCAAGGACAGCAGAGGCACGAGGCAGCTATTTCCACACAGCTGAGTTCCCAGGGCCTCAATATCCTGAAACTCGGCTTCCTAATGGGCCCTGCGATCTACCACAGAAACACAGATGGCTTCTTCTTCCTGCAGGAGCTGGACAAATTTTGTTTCCTTCATGTTTCTTTGCCTGGTTATTTTTATTCGCCACACAGTAAAATACATCCTTGAGCGGAGAGAGCCTACCCACAGAGCAAAGGTGTTTGGAGGGCATGGCTTCTTAATATACCAACAGGAGGACTTACCTGGCCCAAGAAGTCGAGCAGTCATTGAACAGGGTAGGGGTGCAGGGCACCGAGGAGTGCTGTAGCCTCAGTAGGGTGGATGCACCTCCTGCCGGTGAGTAAATGAGGTAACTTTAATGGCAGCCTTTGAGGTTGACCAATGGAAAACACAGGAGGGTTTAAGCGCGTATTGTCTGATGGTTTGGTGGCTTGGTGGTTATAAGTTGAGCTGCTAACCAGTATGTCAGCAGTTTGAATCCAGTAGCCTCTCGGTGGGAGAGAGGTGATACTTTCTACTCCCGTAAAGAGATACAGTCTTGGAACTTCAGTTCTGCCCCGTCTTATCGAATGGCTAGGAGTTGGATTTGACTTGTGGCAGTGAGTGGATAAAATGATGATTCTGGTTTCTAACAGTTTTATATGCATAAGTTCATCAAGAAGAGGAAATGTTCCCCCTTTTGTGGCTTATGATCTTTTATCAACCACGATTAAAAACAAAAAAAGCGCGAGCAGATTCTTTTTTTTTTTTTTTAAACATTTT
>NW_022106421.1:2715-3920 GCF_000313985.2 Echinops telfairi | reverse complement strand
GGGAAAAGGAAAATGAGCTGATTCCGGGAACCCAAGAGGAAAGCAAATTTTGGGAATGATGAGGGCAACAAATGTATAAGTGTGCTTTACACAATTGATCTATGTATTGTGATGAATTGTATGAGCCCCAATAAAATGATTTTTTAAAAACCTGTGCTTTTGAGCTTCCCTGATAATTAAGACTATCATATACTTGCTATTTCCATACACTTTTGCCTTTTATTTCATATCTTAATGCTGGAGATATCATTTTGTCTTGGTAGTGTGTGTTATTAAAACTTTTGTCTTATGTCTAACCCTCATTGCTTTCTTAAAGTGTTCAGTTACTTTCATTTTTAAACTGTTTAAATAAACTCCCATGTATTTAGTGTAAAATGTATATGTACATGCATTTGTATCCCTTTTCTCAATAGTACTTAAAATGAAATACAATGAATATTTATTTAAATTATTTATGTAAATCCCAATAGCACTTTAAATTAAAAACCATTGGCTGGATTTACATCATTATTAAAATTACATGATGTTTCATAGAGGTTAATTAAATTAGTTCTCAACAAGCTGTTAATGTTGCCTTCAAACTGGACATGTGCATATATCTAAACTTGAGATAAATGAATGGATTTTGATCTCACATTTCATCTTAAACTCTAACAAAAAAACAATTAGTTCATTCTTAAGATGTGGCCCTGATCAATAATTGACCTCATGAAGTGATCACTGAAGATATAGGTGCTACATGTAGCGCACTATGGCAAAGAAATCAGATGGTGCTTAACTATCAGAAAGAATCATCTGGGATTTTAAATGTGTCTTAAAGAAGCAGCCACCTAAGTGAAGTGTCATCAAAATTTACATCAAAGGAGCATAACAGCCCTTGTGATCCAAGCATTTCAAATAATAAAATTCAAGAGTAGAAAAAGCTATTGTAAAAGAGCTTAAATTTTGAGCACCTGCTTTACAGAAGGCTATGAATAACCTTTAAAGCCCAAAATCTATTTGCAGAGTACCCACGTGGATTAAGCTTCCAATTCATTCCCTCAGACCAGCCCACTCCAACACAGATGCCAACTGGAGCCCCCTGGAACAACACATATGTGCCAGCCAATGAAACAGAGGGAGAAGTGAGATGCTGGGAGATCACAGTCTGGTGACACAGAGTCAGGTGGAGCCAAGTTCCCCTGCAACATGGCAGATCTCAGGGT
>NW_022106421.1:0-901 GCF_000313985.2 Echinops telfairi | reverse complement strand
AATAATTTAAATAATTCTTAAGTTCTTGGCAACTTTGCACAAACACACACATGTAATACAAATGCACACTGACACACAATTATGAGAAGACATGCAAAATCCAAGTGTACATTACAGCTTCTCATTAGAAGAAAATATCTTATGTAAGAAAAATCTATTTTAACCACCTTTGTATTTCTGGCATCTAAACTTACTGCTAAAGAGTCAATGGTGACTCACAGTGACATCCTGTGGGTGTAGAGACTGTAACTGTTATGGGAACAGGTAGCCCAGTCTTCCTCCCACAGAGCAGCAGGTGATTTTGATCTGCAGACCATATAGCTCGCAGCCTAATCTTAAGCACTACACCACCTGTGATATAAAGCACTGCTAATGAAAGCATTGCATTTTAAAACTTTGCTAAAAGTTTGCATGTGAAAGAATTATTGCATAAGACATACAACGTTTTTGTATTAATTGAAGGTGTTAATTAAGAAATATTTAAATAATTAAATCTCAATAGAGCTGCCAAAAAAGGCAAGCATACACACACATATGTGCATATTTATAGTGAGATATTCAGAAACTCAAAAGAAACACTGTCATCAAGCCAATTCTGAGGCTCAGCCAAAACACCAGGTAGTAGATTTGGCCCCTTGGGTTTCTCCACTGTAAATCTGAATGGGAATATTAAAATGCATCCCTTTCCCATGGAGAACCTGGTGTTTTTGAACTGCTGGCCTTGCACTTAGCAACCCAGCACGTAACCCTTGAGAAAAAATTTAGCTCCAGAGAGTATTTTAAGAACACAATCCTACTTGTACAGGAACAGGTACAAAGCCTCCAATCCTAGGACTGCAGGCTTAGCTTAGATTTATTGTGTCTAGCGACCTTTACATATGCACCCACTAATAATGTTTGT
>NW_022106420.1:2398-3770 GCF_000313985.2 Echinops telfairi | reverse complement strand
ATGGCATCTCCCTGGCAGCATGCAAGCGATTTGCTGGCAGGGTCGGAAAGTGAGGCTCCGCCTGGTATCTACCAGTAGGCCAGGCAAAAGACTTCCAGGCAGGTTGAGGAAATGGGGCTTCGCCTTGAGTCACCATACAAGCCAGGGAATGAACACCCCGGACTGCTGGGAAAGCTAGGCTCCGCCAGGCCTTTCCCTGTAGGACACCAAGGTACTTCCCGTCAGGCTGAGGAAGTTACACTTCACTCGGCATCTCCCAGGAAGCCAGGCAAGGGACTTCAGGTCAGGCTGGAAAGCTAGGTTTTGCCTTTCGTCTCCCAAAGACCAGCCAATGGATTTCCCAGCAGGCTGTGGCAGCGAGAATACTCTGGCTTCTCCATTTGGGCCACTGAAGGGACACTCGGTAGGCTGAGAACGAGGCTTGGCCCAACGTCTCCCTGCAAGCCAGGCATTGAACTTCCGGTAAGGCTGGGGAACTGAGGATTTGCCTGGCACCTCTCCGAAGGCCAGGCAACAGAGTTCTGAGTAGTCTGGGCAAGCGAAATTTTGCCTGGGGCCTCCACAAACGCTAGGGAATGGACTTCCTGCCAGCTGGTGGAAGCGAGGCTTTCACCAGAGTCTTCCCTTAAGCCATGCAAGTGTCTTCAGACCAGGCTGAGGAAGCGCAACTTTGCCCCGTGTCTCCCCACACAATCCAAAGAGTAACTTCTGTGCATGCCGGGGAAGTGAGGCTCTGCCCCATGTCTCCACAAAAGACAGGCAAAGGACGTCCTGGCAGGCTGGAGGATAAAGGCATTCCCTGGCCTCTCCCCTTAAGTCATGCAAGGACCTTAAATGAAGGCTGAAGAAGTGGGGCTTCTCCCGGCATTTCCACACAAGTAAGGCAAGACACTTCCGGACATGCTGGCGAACCGAGGCCAAAGTTACATCTGTCCTTTCAAGAATGACCCTAGCACATACTTTTTCTATGGTCAACAAGCATTCCCATTTCCCATATTCATTAGGATATGGGAACCTGAACTCAGCAGTTTCTTGTGTCCTAACTACTTTAAACAATGGAGCTTTATGTACCTTCCTGTGTTTCTCAACAAGGTTTTCTCTATGTGGTTGTTACCTTTTCATCGCAAGCTGAACCATAAACACAGGTGGGGTTAATTGAAGAGCGGAGGGTTACATGGCTTGGTCAGCCTCACTTTTCAAATTCTCGGGTCTTTCGCTATGTGAAGGTCAGTCCAGGGGAAAGATGCCTTAGCCAGCCAGATAACTTCTTTTGCTTCCAAGGCTCACTTCCTTCAAGACATCTCTGAGTAGAAGCCACATGGACCTACCGTGATCTAGCCTTGGGTGCAGGGGAACCGTCTGGAGACCCAGG
>NW_022106420.1:0-1343 GCF_000313985.2 Echinops telfairi | reverse complement strand
GTCTACCGGTAGGCCAGCAACAGACTTCCTGGAAGGCTGGGGAAATGGGGCTTCACCATGAGTCACCACACAAGCCAGGAAATGAACTTCCCATACTGCTGCGAAACAAGGTTCTGACAGGCGTTTCCCTGCAGGACACCCAAGGGACTTCTGGTCAGGCTGAGGAAATTAGGCTTCACGCAGCATCTCTCTGGAAGCCGGGCAACGGTCTTTCTGTCAGGTTGGAAGTTTTTGCCTTGCGTCTCCCAAAAGTCAGCCAATGGACTTCCAAGACGGCTGTGGAAGCGAGAATATTTTGGCCTCTCCATTCAGGCCACCGAAGGGATACCCAGTCAGGCTAAAAGGGAGGGTTGGCCTAGCATATCCCTGCAATCCAGGCAAGACACTTCCGGGCTTTCTGGTGAAGCGAGGCCCAAGTTACATTTCTCCTTTCAAGAGGGCCCCTAGTACTAACATTTATTATGGTCATACATGGCTTGTTGTGTGTATAGAAAAATTTGATGCTCAAGGAAGTAAAAATGACTAAAGATATAACTGAAGGGAGGTTCGCGCAGCTACGTGACTGTGATAGTTTGGGAAATTTTGAGAACCGAATTCACAGAAACTCGTGAATTAAGAGCGTTTTATATAAATGAAAAGTACCTATCAAGAAAGCATCATACCCATAGCTACCCAAAATCAAATGTCCAACATTTCCCCCCTGGACTGACCTTCAGGAAGCAAAAGACCTGATGTCTGGTGAAGTGGCGCTTCGTCAGCCTGGTCTGAAGTCCCTTTCATGGCATAAGGAAAGACTCCAGGGAAAGTCTCGTATCCCCAGGTTGGCAGGAAGTCCGTTTCCCTGTGTACCTGGAGACCGCAGGCTAAGCCTCGCTATCCCAGACTACCTAGGACTCATTTGCCTCGCCTTCGGGAAGGCACCTCGCAACTGCTCACTTCCCCAGCGTTCTCAGAAGATCAATGCCTGTCTTCCTAGGAGACACTGGGCCAAGCTGCACTTCCCAGTCTGTCCGGGAGACCCTTCCGTTGCCTGAATGGAGACGCAAAACTATTCTAACTTCCACAGCGTTCTGGAAAATCCATTGGCTGGCCTTTGCAAGACGCAGTGAAAAACCTAACTTTCCAGCCGGACCAGAAGTCCTTTGCCTGGCATCGAGGGCGATGCCAAGGGAAGCATAATTTCACCAGCCTGACCAGAATTCCCTTAGCTGGCCTGCTGGGAAAAGCCTGGCACAGCCTAGCTTTCCCAATAATCCAGAAAGTTCATTTTTTGGCTTCTGTGGTGACTCATGGCGAAGACCCACTTCCCTAGCCTGCCAGGAAGTCTGTTGCCTGGCCCACCG
>NW_022106419.1:2526-3921 GCF_000313985.2 Echinops telfairi | reverse complement strand
ACCCAAGAGAATGCCCAAACTATAGAACATGCCAGTACATTTTGCTGAAGATCATCCAACAATGGTTACAGCAGGTCATTGACAAGCCAGGTGCTCAGGCTAGATTTGAGAAGGGGATGTGTGACAAGGGATATCCTTGTTGATGCCAGATAGACCTTGACTGAAAGCAGAGAATACCAGAAAGGTGCTTACTAGTGTTTATGGACTATGCCAAGGCATTCAACTGTGTGGGGAATAGCAAACTATGGATACCCTTGAGAAGAATGGCAATTCCAGAACTCTCCTTTGTGCTCATGTAGAAGTTGTCCGTGGATCTATGGTTAGTGGTGTTAACAGGACAAGGGATTTCTGTATGTTTTCAAATCAGGAAAACTGTGCAACATGGTTGTATCCTCTCATCGCATTTCTTTAATCCGTATGCTGAACAAAGCATCAGGGAAGCTGGCTTTTATGAAGAAGAACATGGCATCAGTCTTGGAGTTTGAAGTTGTCAAGGATTTCTTCTTATTTGCATCCACCATTAATGCTGGTTCAAGCAGCAGTCAAGGAATCAAAAGAGGAGTTGCATTAGGGAAAGCTGCTGCACAGGGCCTCTGTAGAGTCTTGAAAAGCAAGGATGTTATTTTGAGGACTAAAGTACATCCAACCCAAGCCATAATGTTTTCTAGCGCTTTCTATGGATGTGTGGTAGTTACGCAATCTTGTGTCAACTTGAGGATATTAAGAGTGAAGGGGTGGAGTCTAGCCTGTTAATTAGATCACAGCCTGATGATGCCTCCCTGTGGGTCTGGCTTTCTCATGAGGATTCTGGGCACTTCCTCTCTTTCTTTCTGGAGTGGGGCCACACACGCTCTCTCTATGCCTTCATCTGCTTGTAGTCAACCCATGTAGTGTTACTCTGAAACTTGAGAGAGCCATGCAGTGGAGACCTGCAGAGACAGCCCTGTGATGCCATTGGATCCACAAGAATTTTCACCCATCTGCCTGTGATCTTCCTGTATTTGGCATCATTGCGAGTGGCAACATGAGTCTGAAGAGGAATTTATGGATGAGTACTGGACATATGGGGTAATATTGGACTTATGGACTTGATCTGGAATGGGTGGGTGTGTTCTCAGGATACCATTGCTCTTTGATATAAAGCTCTCTCTTACATACATATGAGTATCCCTGGTTTTGTTTCCCTAGTCAACCAGTCTAACACTGCATGTGGAAATTGGACATTCAATATGGAAGACTGAAAAAGAATCAATGCATTGAATTGTGGCGCTGGAGAAGAATACTGACACTATCACGGATTGCAGTAAAGGACAAACCAATGTGTTATGGAAGAAATGTGGTCTGAGTACTCCCTAGACTCAAGGATGGTGAGAGTTGGTCTTGCATATTTTGGAC
>NW_022106419.1:0-1204 GCF_000313985.2 Echinops telfairi | reverse complement strand
GTGCCGCAAACCGTCCACTGGGGAAAATCGCAATGTACGTGAAGTGCAACACAGGGAAGCCTGGCTGGTGGACATCATGCCGTCGTGCCGAAGCCAATGAGTGCAAGGTGGAGACTGCCCCAAATGCTTACGGAAGTAAAGCAACTGCCAGATCTCAGATTTATTGGCGTCTGCTTCTGTAAATACTTACAGCTTTAGAAGCAGAAACCCTTTGGAGTACCTGTATTTTGTTCTACAGGGGCACTGCGAGTTGAAATCAACTCGATGGCAATGGGTTTTGGTTTGGGGGTGACCCTCAAAGCAATCCCATTATAAAGTAACAATTTCTCTGTATTTTTCTATTGTTGATAAGTGCCACATTCATGCCAACTGCCCTGAATTACAGCTGGCTACGTGTTACTGGAACATTGTGGACCCTGGTTTTACAAATGTCCGGCCTTAAAGAAGTCTTTAACATCCTTGTTCTAACTATATAAACCTACTTCCAGTGGCCACGTGTTTCTACTTATGGGGGTCTGCTTCCTGAATTACTCGGTCCTCTTGCACAGATACACTTATACCCTCTCTGATGTGTTCTTGGACAAGCCCCAGCGTTCTTCAGTTCCTCGGTGACCTGGACATGGCCCCTCTCTTCCCGGGATGTGTTTCCTTGTTCATGTTGCTGCTACTTCTTACAACTCAGAAATAATTACGTGTCGGACCCACCCTGCACTGATGTGGCACCTCCTTCCAGACTGGATTGCATCTACAGTATGATGTTGCTATAGACGGTTGAGTTGATTCTGAAGTGTAGTGATGCCATGTGACAGAGTAGCACTGCCCCATAGGTTTTCCTAGGCTATCATCGATGGGACCCGATTGCCAGGTCTTTTCTCCTGGGGAGTGACTGGGTGAGTTTGAACCACCCACTTTTTGGGTTAGGGTCCAGAAGCACACTTTTGAGAGACACAATTCAATCACTAACCAGGGTATAGAAATATTATTTAGGAATATGGGGGTCAATAGGGGAGGGGAGTGTTGAAGAATTGAAAATGTTTCTTTTTGTAAAGTGGATTTGGTTAAAGAGAGGTGGGGCAGAAGAACATGGTTTTGGGTCAGCAACACTATAGAAGGTAAGCGATGAAGGTAATCAAGCGGCCATCAAGCTCAGAAGCAACAAAGCCCACATGGAAGAAGCACACCAGCCTATGCAACCACGAGGTGT
>NW_022106418.1:2635-3853 GCF_000313985.2 Echinops telfairi | reverse complement strand
TCTAGCAGAGCTAACTAGGAAAACAAACCAAAACCTAGAAATGACACAAATTACTAAGATTAGGTACCAAAAAAGGTCATCACTATTGATATACAATACAGTAATTAAAATAATATATACAAATGTATGTCAAGAAATTTAATAACTCAGAGTGGATAGATATTTTTAACAGAAACAACTACCAAAACTGCACAGAAGAATGAGATAATCTGAATTTGAGTAGTCATACATATATTTTCACTATGAATTAATAAGTAATAACCTCTCCCAAGGTTCCATATAATTTCACTGGTGAATTCCATCAGATATTTAAGGAAGAATTTACATTTTTCTAACCGCCTTTTCTAGAAAATAGAATCAGTGGGAAATTTCTTAAATGATTCTGTGAGCCAGCATTAGCTAAGACCCAAAGCATTAAAGGCTACAAGAAAGGAATAATATGGACCAATATTGCACATAAACATGGATATAAGAATTCTCAATAAAATATTAGAAAAACAGACTTAATATGCAATGAAATAATAATATGTCCCTATCTAGCAGGATTTACTCCAGGTGTGCTTGACTGGATCAGCATTTGAAAGCTGATCCAACTAGTCCAAAATTAAATAGGCTAAATTGTAAAAATCATACACTCCTATCGATTATCATGGATAAAGAACTTTACAAAATTCAACAGACATTCATGATAAAAACTTTCAGCAAATTAGAAAGAGGAGACTACTTCCTCTAATTGATGAAGACTATGAAGTGACAGGAGACCTGGTGGTGTGGTTGGTCACACATCGGCCTGCGATCTTCAAGGTCAGCAGTTGGAAACCACCAGTCTCTCCAGGAGAGAAAGATGGAGTTTTCTACTTGCATAAACAGTTAGAGTGTTGGAAACTCACAGGCGAAGATCTGTCCGTCTTACAGGATGTCTATGTGTTGACTTTAACTGTGTGGCAGTGAGTTGAGTCGAATTAACATTTTCTCCTAAGACTGGAAGAAACAAGGATGTCCTCTGACTACGCCATCAACCTTGTACTGAACATTGTATATAAATAGGACAAGAAATATGAATAAAATGCAGAATGAAAAGGAAGAAGTAAAACTACTTATGTTTTCAGATGAGATGACTATCTGTGTAGGAAAAGACCAAATCTTAAAGTAAAATACAAAAAGAAAGGAATGGGAAAGATCTCCTGAGATTAATGAAGGCTTATGATATGTTCACAA
>NW_022106418.1:0-1115 GCF_000313985.2 Echinops telfairi | reverse complement strand
ATACATAGGTAAGCATGCATACACATATTTCCCTGCTCTGTCAGCTGAAAAGTCTACAGCCTACCATACCTAAGTAGCATTGAGACTAGCTGTGTATTAGTTACACACACACACACACACACAGAAACCTATATAATATTTTCAATCACCTAGTATGCTTGTGAAACTTGCATATTGACTAAGAAAACTGAAGAAAAATCGATGCATTTGAACTATGGTGTTGATAATATTGAAGGTACCATGAACTGCCAAAAGAACAGATAGATCTATCTTGGAAGTACTGCCAGAATATTCATTAGACAAGGGGAAAGGATGGTGAGACTTCATCTCACATCCACTGGACGGTTTTCCAGGCGAGATCGGTCCTGGGAGAAGGACATCATGCTTGGTAAAGTAGAAGGGAAGCAAAAAGGACGGCCCCCCGATGAGATGGACTGACACAGTAGTTGCAACAATGGGCTTAACCATAAGAACAGTTGTGAGGATGGTACAGGACTAAACGTTGCTATGAGAGTCAACTTGACACCGCCTAACAACAACAACAACAGCATATACTATACACCCTTACATTGGTTTCCAATGCTATTCACTGAGAAAAGAAACGAGAACTCTAGGGACAAATGTCTGATTATAGGACTGGCTTTCACAAAATTAGCCGCTGGATGATTTTTTTGTAGTTCAGTAGTAGAAATCTCACCTTCCGTGTTAACAATCTGAGCTTGAATTCTAGCCAATACAGCAACATGAACCACTGCTGATCTGTCAATGGAAGCTTGCATGTTGCTATGATGTTGAATAGTTTTACTGAAACTTCCAGACAAAGACACCCATAAAAATGGCCTGACGATCTTCTGAAAAATCACTCCAAGTAAATCCTTCAGCTTACAGCAGCCTATTACCATTATGCCTGGGTCACCATTAGTTGAGGGTCACCAACTTAATGGCAGCTAAGAGCAACAGCACCATATGTGCTGTACAGAATCTGGGTATAAGGTAAATGAAGAAAATGAAAAGGTGAATGTTTTGCATGTATATCGTTGTGTGTTCACCTCGCTGATACAAGTGCTGAAGACAAATGGATACATAAGTAAATGTGGTGAAGAAAGCTGATGGTG
>NW_022106417.1:3032-3922 GCF_000313985.2 Echinops telfairi | reverse complement strand
GGCTTTTCCCCAGCTTTGTCTCCCCCAAAGATATGCCAAATATTAGGGGCTATTTGCCAGCAAGTGGTGGGAGGTCAGATGCATTCAGCCTCCAGACTACTACCTAGCCCCACCACAAGAGGGGCCCACTCCCTACGGTTAAGGACAATGGATTAGCTCTCACTGAAGGCTCTGGGCCATCAGTCTGGTCCCTGTAGGTGGGGTTCGCACCCTACTGTTAATGGTTTCCATAGAGAGCCAGAGAACATGTCAAACTGGTTCAGTGACATCTAAAATTAAGCTGCCTCCCTGAATCTAGAATCTGCCCATCTTGTCACATGTATGCCCCTAATACCTCCTATTCCTATGGTGTGTATACCTCTGGATTGTCCCCCTCTCATTATTGTATTACTTATAGCACAACCCCTTCTTGTGATGTATGTCTTTACCTGTAATTAGGGGGCTTCCATGCCCCCCAAAGAGATATAAGGCTTGGTGAGCAATAAAGAAGCTCTCCCTCATCCTCTCTCCTCCTCTCCCTTGCTCCTGCAATTCCCACCTTCCACATCTCCATGTGAACCTCTGAGCAGGGCTGAGGTGAGCATGGTACCACGAAATGTGTCTGACTCCATTATTTCTATCTCCCTCTTCTATCTCTCCTTATTCTCTATGACTTTACTATAATCTTTACTTATTATTGCTGTACAATTGCACCTACCAGACCCATGATTTGTTAGGGGCTGGCTTCCCTGGCAATCAGTGGTAGCTATTCAGAAACATTTTGAACTGATGATGCTGGTTTCAATTGAATACAAGTTAACCTCCAAGAAGCTGCATCCAAAACAGAGGAAATTGATTAGAGAGAGCTTTAACGTAAAGTCTTAGACAAGAAAGGGAGATGCCAGATGACT
>NW_022106417.1:0-997 GCF_000313985.2 Echinops telfairi | reverse complement strand
CTCATATTGACCTTCTCAGACAAGGAAGAGCTGCCCCTGTGGGTTTCTGAGTGGGTAACTTTTTATGGGTAAAAAGCCTCATCATTCTCCCCAAGTTAGCACTTAAAAATGCACTGCCCTCAAGTTGATTATGACTTCTAGCAGTCCTACAGGACAGAGGAGAATTGTAACTGTGGGCTTCCAAGACCTCACATTTTTATGAGAGTAGAAAGCCTCAGCTTTCTTCTCAGGAGCAACTGGTGAATTCAAACTGCTGACCTTGAGGTTAACAGCCCAACATGTAACCCAGTCTGCCACCAAGACTTTCCTCCATACTTAGTAGAATCACTAAACTTCCTGCATTCCAAGAAATCCTGCCCTAGAGTGTAAAATGTCCTATATTTTGGTGATGAGTTTAGAAGTTTGATGGAATTGTATAAAACTCATAGTGCAGCCCCAAATAATAGTGACTGAATATTATCACTGTGCTTTCCTTTAACCCGATAAGGGCAACCGTGATTTGTGCTTCACAACACCGTGAATCTTGCAATCATATTTTCAAATTTTAGATAATAGAAATGAGAACAATTCCAATGCCAGTGGCATCATTACTCCAATTAGTTTCCACAAAAGAAGGAGAACGGCCACATTATCATGATGAAAATGGAGAGACATATATAACTATTAGGTAGTCAAATGATCAGAACAGAATATAGAGCACAATATGTATACAATAATTATGACATAAACAATGGGAAAAGGTGTGAAAGGACAAACTGAATATCAAAAATTCAGGATTAGAATTACAAGCAATTCTAAATCAAGCAAAAGTTTCGTTTTTATTTTGTTTTGTCTAAAGTTTCCTCCTTTTGAACAGACAGCAGTAACAAGTTAAAAGTAGCAGTCACTGTATTTGCATGGGGACACCACATGGACAATGAGCCAGGTGCTACCACAGTTAGGGGTTAGGCTTCTAACCACAAAGGTTGAAGTATTGCTGCCTAGAAATGCATATAGC
>NW_022106416.1:2280-3873 GCF_000313985.2 Echinops telfairi | reverse complement strand
GAGCCCCCAATAAAATAATTTTAAATAAATAAATAAATAAGAAAGGATCTGACAGTCTCATCCTGCACCTCATCTTTGGCCGGGTGCCCTTTCTTAGTTAAAGAATGATACATTATCTAAAGAAACTAAGAATGCACAGTCATTTTATTTCCAAATCTAACAAGTCCCAGCTCCTTTATATTTATTTGCTAGTTCATTCTTCAGCTCGTCTCACTCCTACTTTTTATCTCAGACAGTTGGAAGTATCCATTTGGTACTTTCCATACCCTCCTGAAAATCCCTGCAGCCAGGGCATTCATTAGGAACTCAGACAAGTCTCCCTCGGGTTTCCTCCAGTGTACAAGAAGAGTCCCCTTTCTGCAGCTTCCAGTAGCATTTTCCTAAAGTTCTTAGTTTCTAACTCCTTCATGTCTCTTATTGTCTTAAATGGCCTCACCAACAGCTTATGCAAGGTCCTTTAGATGTCTCACATTACCCTCCAGGTCCCACCATATCCTGCCCTCCAAATCCACTCACATCATTTGCATGGTCTCGTGATGATGCCACCCCACCTGCTCACACAAAGTTCGGTCTCTTCCAACTCAAATTACTCCATTAAGACCTACCTTCTTACAGGGTTTTTGTGAGGATCAGTTAAGTCAATGCCTGCAATGTGCTTATGGCACATAGAAAGGATTCAATAAATGTTTTTGTTATTTAAATATTTGTTACATTCACTTCTATTATTTAAAAGTATATAATACTGCTTTCAAAGACAAAAAGCAAATGTTATGAATAAAATCCATAAGCTATATCAAACATATATAGGGGGGATTTCAAGTAAAAATGGAACTAATACATATATTAAAATAAATTAAAATACCACGATAATTAATATATTAATAGAATATGTTTTATATATTAATAATATATTATATAGTATATATTTCTGATTCCATATCTTATTAATATATATTATAATACTATATTGTAGTATATAATATGTATAATCTATATAATCATATATCTATACTATATACAATCTATATAATTATATATTAATTATACAATATATGATTTATTACATTATTGGTATATTTATACATTAATTATATATACACACACACACTGTGTTTCTCAACATAAGTTCCACCAAGTTCAAGATACTTTTGTAAATGATGATACCAGCCATTTAGTGTATCCCAGAAGAACCAAGGGTCCTGGGAATTGAACCACGGCAATGCAATCTTTTTTACATGATTACCTGAAGAAATACAGGTGCTCTTTAAAGAGATTTCTAAAGATCAGGTAAGAAAAAGAAGTCAGGGGAGGCCAAATCAGAAGTGTAAGGTAGATGCTTAATGATTTACCATCAAAACGCTCACAAAATCACCCATTGGGTGAGGGGATGGAAAAAGATTAATCTCTCATGAAGATTTTCCTGGGGTCATTCTGCTAAAGCTTTACATTTTCTGAAAGCACTCATAATAAGCAGGTGTGATCATTCTTTGGCCCTTGAAAGCAAGTAATGCTTTGAGTATCCTAACAAAATGTTCCGTGACCTTTGTTCTTGACTTGAACCATTTCCACTTCTCAATAGCCATTGTTTCATTG
>NW_022106416.1:0-850 GCF_000313985.2 Echinops telfairi | reverse complement strand
GGCAGATCTACCCTGTCCTATAAAGTCAATATGAGTTGGCCGACTCATGCGGATTTGATGGCAGTGGGTTTGGTTTGGGTTTTTTATTGCATTGGGCAAATCTGTTGCAAAAAGACCTCTTTAAAGTGTTAAAGAACAAAAATGTCACTTTCAGGACCAAGGCCTACCTGATCCTATTTTCAAGTTCCTGTACGTGTGAAAGCTGGACTCTAAAAAGAGGAAGACTGGAGAAGCACTGGCGCGTTTGACTTGTGGTACTGGCAAAGAATATTACCTGTGCCGCGGAGTGCCACAGAATGAGCCAATCTGCCTCAGAAGTGCAGTCTGAATGCTCCTGCGAAGAGAGGGTGGTGAGACGTTGTCTCGTGTTCTTGGGACTTGTTATCACAGGGGCTAGTTCCTGGAGAAAGACATCATGCTCGGTAAAGAAGAAGATCTTCTAGAAAATAGGAACGTCCTCCACGAGAGTGAGTTTCATGATGGCGGCAACAGTGGCTTCAAACACAGGAAAGACTGTGGGGTGCAGTGCAGGACAGACAGTGGTTCACCCTGGGACACTGGGTTGCTGTAGATTGGAACTGACCAGAGGGCACCTAACGGCAACACTCTCTAGAGTTATAATAGCATTTGAGAACAGATTTCCTTGTTATGTTAATGAGGATATATGTGTGATATAGGCATATCTTTTGAGATCTGAAAAAGCTGAGTACAGGTGGAAGGGAAGCTATGACACACAATCGCCAAGGACTTCAGTAACACAAGCAGAAAAAGACAAGAACCCTGCCTCCGAGCAGACAGGAGAGCCTTCCCCTAGAGCTGAAACACTGAATTTGGACTTCTAGTCCCTTAA
>NW_022106415.1:2597-3922 GCF_000313985.2 Echinops telfairi | reverse complement strand
TCTCCGCACACTCAACTCCCACATGTCCCGAGTCTCTCTTTACTTTGGCTTCCACCTTCCGGCAAGAAATGGAGTGAGCTCCTTCCTCTCCCAGCATGCCTTGCTGCCTCTGCCTTTTTTGTTTGGTCACACCTTGGGCTGCAATGTGCAAGGTCAGCAGTTCGAAACCACGTGCCACTCTGTGCACAAAAGACGAGGCTTTCAACTCCTGTAAACAGTTACAGTCTCGGGAACCCCCAGAGGCAGTTCCGCCCTATCCGCTAGGGTCGCTGTGGGTCTTCCTCCGCCCGATGGCAGTGAGGTTGGTTGAGGTCTCCGGTCTCTTTTGCTTGGGGTGCAGTCCCTGGGACGGCCCCTTAACCCTCCAATTCCTTGAAACCTTTGCCCTGGTTCCTCTAGGAAGCCTTCTCTCCACAGCGGCACCCTGCTGTGGTTCACTGGCTGCGGCCCAAGGGGTAATCCCAAGGGAGGAGCCAACTTCTCCTGCCTACCACCAGTCCATTAAGGGCGCTGTCTCCCCCACGCTGACCTGCGCTGGGCCGTGCAACCGGGCTCAGCAGAGAGCTCCGAGCAGATGGCAGAGTTACCCCAGCCAGCCTCCCTTTCACGGCGTGGTGATTTCCCTAAAGTGCGGAGAATGCCGCGCGCCCTTCGGGGTGAGGTCCAACTTCTCCCTGAGCACGGCTCCCCATCACCCCGCTGTGTGCTTGCTGCACTCCCTGCTCTCTGTCCCCTGATGCACCTAGGCTCCTCCACGTCCCCCCACCTCTGCTAGCTCAGTCACACCCTCTTTCTGCCTTGAAAATCCTCCCCTACTGTCTGACAGAAAACACCCCATCTTCCCCCGGCCCCCCACCCCCCAGTCAGCTCATGCATCACCTTTGAGCCCTGAGTCTGTTTGCCCAGCTGTCTGCCTGGCATGGGGATCGCAGCAATGGCTCCTAACTCCCTGAAGTACAGACCCGACTTGGGACCACCTCTAGCCCGCAGCTGCAGGGGGTGGGAGGGGGGAGAGGAGGGGCAGGTGCTGTGTGGCCACAACCCCTGCCTCAAAACAACTCTATTGGAATCTGCCCCCAAACCCAATTCGGCCCCTGGCAATCTTCACCCCTCTCTGGATCCCCAGTCCCTCTCCCACGCACTCTCTCTGACTCCATGCCACCACTGTGCCCTCCCCAGAGAGGCCACCACCCGCCCACTCTCAGGGACCTGCGGGCAGAGTAGGCCTGGCTGCACCAGCAGTCCCCAAGGCTGCCGTCTTCCTGGGTGCAGGCGGTTCGTCTTTCTCACAGAGTGGAGCCGGCCGAACCACCGACCTCAGGGTT
>NW_022106415.1:0-1314 GCF_000313985.2 Echinops telfairi | reverse complement strand
ACACCCCTGACCCGTGGCCACCCCACACACAAGGCCAAGCAGAGCTGCTCCAGAGGTTAAGGCTGTGACCTTTCAGGAGCAGGTCACCAGGTCTGTCTTTCGAAACGCTTCTGGTGGGTTAAACTGACCGCCTGCTGGCCAGTCACTGAGGGCTGAGCTGTCTGGCCGCTTGCTCCTCAGCAGCCAAACCAAAAACCAAGCTCTGTGCATGGGGGGGTGGGGGGGCTTCCGACTCACTGCACCCTCTGGGGCCGAGCAGAACTGCTCCTGTGGGTCCCCAGGCTGTCCGGGTCTGTGGGAACAGAAAGCCTCGCCGTACCCCCACAGAGTGCTGGTGGTTTGAAGTGCCGAACGCGTGACCCACTGCACCGCCAGAGTGCCTTTCATTCAGGAATGGGAGCCCCCTGGTACCCAGGGGACAAACAGCTCCGTCCTGAGCAGTGTGGCCAAAAGCCCTGAGCAGCGAGGGTGGCCAGGTTTGGCCTCATGCACTTTGCTCATGTCATCAGGAGGGACCAGCCCCTGGGGAAGGACACCACACTTGGTAAACGTACCGGGGCAGTGGAAACGGGGAAGGGCCTCCCTCAGCGAGATGGACTGGCACAGTGGCTGCAACAGTGGGATCCACCCTATCCAGGGGTGTGAGCAGGACGGGGCAGTGAGCCCAGCAGCAGTGTGTGTGCTTAGTGAGGTCCCAGGGGGGAACCGTACCGGGGCAGTGGAAACGGGGAAGGGCCTCCCTCAGCGAGATGGACTGGCACAGTGGCTGCAACAGTGGGATCCACCCTAGCCAGGGGTGTGAGCAGGACGGGGCAGTGAGCCCAGCAGCAGTGTGTGTGCTTAGTGAGGTCCCAGGGGGGAACCGCTGGGAGCAGGGCAGGCCCGAGCCCGCGTCCCTGCAAGCCGACGCCCACAACGGCAGAGGCTTAGGCTCCACGCACCTCAGGGCTCATGGGTGCCTCTGTCCATGCCTGCATCAAGACCTTGTTGCACATGGGTTAGTGGACACTGGGGACAAGGGAGGCAGACGGCGAGGACCCACGCTGGCCCTGTGGGGGCAGAGGGGCTTGCACACGGTTCTCAGATGGTGGGAGCTGGCTGCAACGCATAACAAGCCTCCCCTCCTTGCTGTCTTGTGACAGCCTTGGCCGAAAAAGAGAAGTCCCTTTGGGTCCCCTTAAGTGTGACCCCTGGCTGCCAATCAGCTCCCAAAAAAGAAGCCGAGCTGAGCTGGTGGTGTGCGTAATTCGGTTACTGAAACAGTTGCCAAATTGATTGGTGACACCTAATAAGAAAGGGAACTATGTTCCAACC
>NW_022106414.1:2600-3861 GCF_000313985.2 Echinops telfairi | reverse complement strand
GGTGTATCCTGTGGAGATATGCGTAGATTTTCATGGTCCCTGGGAGGAAAGAGTTCCCAGAGATGACCCTGAGCTGTATCTCAAATAATGGATAAGTTCATAGGCTGATAGTTTTATACAAACTATCTTTGGCTACAAACTATCAGCCTATAAAACTATCTCAAATAGTGGTAAGAGGGCTGAGCAGAAGCCAGTGCATGGGATAACCTTGCCAAAATGGAAGCCGCTGAAGCCTGAAGGTCAAGGCAGCATGGTGAGAGCAGCAAAGGGCCATGAGTGAGATGCTCAGATTTCTCTGGAAAGCAATGAGGAGCTGCTAGAGACCTATGTTCAGCATGAACCTTTGTGACACCAGGACCGGGAAGACCAGCCAGGAAAGATGGTGTTGTGCTGGTCTAGCTCTCCTTTTCCAAGCTGAAGCCAACTCCCCCCCTAAGAAATGAGAGACCCTGGAGCAGACGGAATCTACCAACTGCAATGTGCAAGTTCCCAGTTCCTCGGCAGACAGCATGCTCCCTCCCTCATTCAGGCGACTCTACAGGTCTGGAAGCTGGTGTGTACAGTGTCTGTGGAACACCCCCAACTCAAGGAGGCTGGACCTTCTCTTCTACACATGCCCAGAATTCATAGGAAAGCAGAGGTTCAATCTACAGCCCCCAGGTGCCCACACCTGTGCTCCTCTTTGGCTACTAATGGATTTCTACCTTCCACAGTTCACATTTCATACAACACCATGGGCGATTGCTTCAAAATCTCAGAAGACGTCCCAGATGGCCAAAATATGCTCCAGAGCAGGGAAGCTGCTAGCCCAAAGTCACAGCAAATTAGCAGCTGACCCCAGAGCAGAGTCCAGATCTGACCCAAAGCCCAGGGCCTATAAAACTATCAGCAAAGGGACGTTTTTCAGGCTGGCATTCCAGTGGGAATATTCAGGGCATGCAGCTCCCAAGATCTGCTGGCTGTCGTATGGCGAATAGAAAGTACATGAGTCTGGTGGTAGCAAACTGGGTTTCCAACCCTGTTGTAACATTCTTCCATGACCTTGAACAAGAGGCTTGCGTGCTCACATGTTTTTGTTTGTTTGTTTTTCCTTATTTGGAAAGTATGGGCAGTAACTGGGTCACAGAGGTGGAATGAACTGTGGATGGACCCAGAGCTAGGCAGGCCATCAGAGGCCACCAGTGTTCATTCCCCTGTTAACTTGGCTTCTGTGGAAATTGGGAGACTCTGTTCAAAAGCCCTTTTGAAAATCCACGTGAAC
>NW_022106414.1:0-1221 GCF_000313985.2 Echinops telfairi | reverse complement strand
CAGGTGTTTGGGGAGGGATGTTTTAAACGGAGCAGTTGATGGCACATGAAGAAGGAAAGAGTGTTCTATTTTGGACCGTCTGCCATCTGGAGAGATGGAGACAGGGACTGTTCCTGGCATCAGGGAGAGGGTAGTGTGGTCGTCATGTTCACCTCCTACCATGGGGACTATTTAAACTCCATACGTCTGCAGTGCTAGAGAGGCACTTGAGCAGGCACTTCAGCTCTGGAAAGCATGAACATCCAGGTGGGCTCTGAAGCACGGGAGGAGTGGATGAGGAGAGACAGCCCTGTAGAACTTCACCAAGGGGACACACAGGAGACGGAGAAGGACCAAACGCACAGGTAGAGGAAACCAGTGTAGCATTAAAACCTGAAATCCCAGGGACACAGGGTTCCCCCCCAAAAGGAATGGTCTACATTTTGGGGTTTTTCTTTCCCATAAGCCGGGGGTGGGGGTGGGGGGCCAGACCCCCTACTGGGGAGCCAAGTGGTAATCCCAGGGAAACCACAAGAGGGCCAGTCACACAACAATGAGGATCTTGGTACTTGATGGAAGTGGGTGTGCACGCACCAGAACTCAGGGTTTTGGTACAAGCATAATATAGATTTGGGATTTTGTGCTATGAACAATGAGAAGCCAAGAAAGGGCTTCAAACGTGTGAGAGAGATCATTCATCGTGCTATTTTAAAGAAAGATCTTTCTGGCCTCCGTTTAGAGAACAGATCAAGGAGGGCAAGAATGGTTCAGGGCGACTAGTTGGGAGACAGTTGCCCACTTGAGAAGCGAGGGCGGCCTGAATCAGAGGGGCTGTGGTGATGGAGACAATAGGAGGGGGCCCAAGGTCACAGGTAGAACATGAACCTGGTTTATTGCTCCTCCAGGAAGTTCTGAGTTCCCCATGGTCAAGATGCCACGTGGTGTCTGGGGTGAGGGTTGGGGGGTCCTGAGGTGGGGAACACTATGGAGTGGACCTCGATCGATTATGGGATGAGAGGGGGCAACCCAACTTCCCTGGGGTCCTCCAACCCAAGAGTGTGCAAGCTGTGAACCCCACTATGTCTCTCTGAGAGGAAGTGCCTCTTCTCACACAGCCTGGGCCCTGAGCCTTGGCCTCCAGGCCTCGCCTGGGCACTTGCCAGTTCCGTTCTCCTGGGCCTGGCTCTCCTGGCAGAGCTGAGTGTGCGGCGGGGTGAGGAGGCTGAGGGAAGGACTGTTCTG
>NW_022106413.1:2806-3913 GCF_000313985.2 Echinops telfairi | reverse complement strand
TTTGGCACGCTAATGGAGGCGTAGTCAATGTTAGCATCCTGCTTGGTCTAAAGTGAGCCACCTCACTATCAGCAAGAGAGAAGAGCTAAAAGTGGAATTCATTTTAGGCCCCAAGTGTCCTTGGGCACTGAATTCCCTCGATCCAGGAAACAACTGCCTGCGATACCAGAGGAACAACAGGAGAAGCAACAGAGCAGCAGCAGCCAGATCCCAGAACCAGAGCAGGAGCCAGGGCCCCGGAGGAGAGAGTGTCCGGGAGGGACTGCTGTTGTCAGAACTGGCAAATAGGTTTGATATGGAGACATGTCTGGCCTCAGCCTCATAGAAATTGACCTGGGGTGATGCTGTAAGAAAGCTGAGCCCTGGCTAGGATTACTCTACATTAGGATTAGTAAATCTTTTTCAAAAATCCTCAAATTGGACCAATAGTGGAAAACATCAAGATAAATGGAGAAGAGATTGAAGTTGTCAAGGATTTCTTCTTGCACAAGGATTTCTTCTTGTGGGTCAAGGATTTCTGATCCACAATTAATGATCATAAAAGCAGATGTCAAGAAATGAAATGATGTATTCAATTAGGAAAATCTGCTGCACAATATCTCTTTAAAGTGTTCAAGAGCAAGGATGTTAATTTGAGGACTAAAATGTGCCTGGCCGAAGCCATGGTATTTTTAATTGCCTCATATGCATATGAAAAGGCAATATTGAAAAAGGGAGACCAAAGAATAATCAGTACATTTGAATTATGTCATTGGTGAAGTGTATTGAAAGTGTCATGAACTGCTAAAAACCAAATAAATCTGTCTTGGAAAAGGTACCATCAGGATGCTCATTTGAAGCCAGGATGGTGAGACTTTGTCTCACATACTTTGGACATGTTTTCAGGAGAGACCAATCTCTGGAGAAGGACATCTTGCTTACTGAGGTAGGATAGTGAAAACGATGAAGACGTTCAGCAAGATGGATTAACCCAGTGGCTACATAGGTTCAAACATTGTGAGAATGGCATAGGATCTGGCAGTGTTCCCCCTATTGTATATCACAGCAGTTCTCAAGCTGTGGGTCGTGACCCCTTTCGGGGTCAAATGACCCTTTCACAGGGGTCGC
>NW_022106413.1:0-843 GCF_000313985.2 Echinops telfairi | reverse complement strand
TCCTGTCCTCTGTAGCATTGTAGGTCAGTGAGGGGCATTATGTCTCACGCTGGGACTGACCCTACAGGCCTCTCTATGCATTGGTTTCTCTGAGTAAAGGTGTCACCCTCAAGGCTTGGTGAGCCAAGAGGATGTCCACTCTCTCTCTTTTTTCCCTCTTAGTTTTCTTTCATGTGGACAGGACAGACTGGCCACACTCCCCCATCTATATCTTCAGTAGTGTCCTCTATAATAAATTCTTCTAGTGAGTGTGGGGGGAGGCAGTGGTGGGGGACAGTCAACATAACTCGGATTGGGGCCAGCCCCACAGCCCTCTCTGTTAATGTGCTGCTCTGTACATGTATGTTGTCCTCAAGGCTTGACTCACAGGTATGAGGTCTGGTCCCTTTCTCCCTTCCCTATGGGGGCATAAATAATACCCTTCCTGTGGGTAGATTAGTGCCCTGCTTCCCCAATGCCATTGTCTTTTTTTTTCCTTCCCTAGTCCCTCTGTGGTCCTTAAGGACATGAGAGAGGTGAGAAAGAGATCTTTCAGCCCCAATGTTACCTGGATCATGATAGTATTATTGTATTTTTATTATTTATTTCTCTCTCTCTCTTTCTATTTGTTTATTTATTTATCACTTCTTTGGGGTGTTTTCCCTTCCTTTTAGTTGGATACCAGATGCATCCCTGCCTTTGGTCTGACCCCTGCTATAGGGCCAGGTCCTTGGCCTGGCACTTATGCATTAAGTTATTTTTTGCTGATGCCCATTGTGCTGTTTGGACTTACTGCCGTAGACTCGTGTACTTGTCCTTAAGTGCTTGGCTAACTTCACTTTGTATAATTTCCTCCAGCTCTTC
>NW_022106412.1:3102-3922 GCF_000313985.2 Echinops telfairi | reverse complement strand
GGAAAAATTATTAAAAATCAGGACAAAAGCGGGACATCTGGTCACCTTATACTATGCAGACATGGAAGTCACTGAAGAGTGGGACTGGTATGACATCAGACACGAGAGAGGAGAATTAAAAACTCAGAAGCAAATCCATCTACCCACAGACAGATGATTTTTGACAAAGGACTGAAAACATGAAACATGGAAGGGCGGGTCTCCAACAAATGGTGCTGACATAATTGGTAACCCACTTGGGGAAGAATGGAACAAGTTCCCAAACTCACACCATATAAAAGAATAAACTCAAGACCTAAATTTAAAACCTAAAACTATAGTAATAATTGAGGAAAAAATAAGGAGTACACTGGGGAGTGTGGGGGGCACCTAGGTCATAGTATAAACCCTCTATCAACTATAACTGGAAATGCACAAATGCAGAAGATAAACTAGATGACAAGGGCCTGCTAAGAAATATCTTAATATCAAAATATCTTAATATCAAAAGAGTAAAATGAGAATGCACAGGCTGGGAGTGGAGGTGGATTGACAGCAACATATCAGGCAAAGAACTAATCTCTAAAATATATAGGGAATGTCAACATCTCAACGACAAAAAGGCAAATGACCCAATTACAAAGTGGACTGAGCAGGGTGCAGTGTAGCACCGATGAAACACACAACTCTCCTCTAGCTCTTTGGTGCTTCCTTCCCCCCACTGTTATGATCTCAATTCTACCTTACAAATCGGATTAGACCAGAACATGCACACTGCTACAGACAGGAGCCTGGAACACAGGGAATTCAGGATAGATAACCCCCCCAGTGCCAACAATGA
>NW_022106412.1:0-1482 GCF_000313985.2 Echinops telfairi | reverse complement strand
TAAAGGTTGTTAGTTGCTTGTGATTCATTCCTTGTGGCCTGTGCACAACAGGATGAAACACCGCTCTTTGCTTTAAAACTTGTACTGAGGAAACCTTACACTTTGGAGCAGAAACAAAAAAAGCTGATTTTTTTTTTTTAATTAAAGGTTGTTAGTTGCTTGTGATTCATTCCTTGTGGCCTGTGCACAACAGGATGAAACACCGCTCTTTGCTTTAAAACTTGTACTGAGGAAACCATACATTTTGCCATCAGAATCCTCAATGATTCAAATCCCTCTTGAGAAATGTCAGAATTCAGCTTTCTTTCCACGAGGAATGCTAACTTCCATCTTTTGGGTTTTATGAGTATTAAGCATTTCTCTTTTTGTGTGGGCTACCAGGAAGCTCTGAGCCAAACATGAAACTGTGATAACAACTGTGCTAGCCCTCTGAGCGGTATATTTGGGCTCTTTTCCCTTGTGTTGGCTTCCTATCTTCATTTGTGTTTCTTTGGGGTTTGCTTTTCTATTATATCCTCACTTGACATTGTCGGTGAAATGAGCTCTCGTATGGAACGAAAGGAACTATTATACCCAAGCAAGCCAATGTCCCCTGTTCCGGACTCTGCCTTAGTCACCTGCCTCCACGTCTCAGCTTGTCCACCAGCTTTCATGATTTAGAGCTGCGGTGATTTGCAGGCAGTGGCCACCGCACGGAGCCCTGATGGCGGAGTAGTTACGAGCTGGGCTGCGAGCCTCAAAACCACCAGCTTTCTACTCCCATAAAAAGTTACTGACTTGGAAACTCACAGGGGCAGCTCTACTCTGTCCTGTGAGTTGGCATTGATTCGATGGCAGTGAGTTTTTTCTTTCAGCCATCACATTATGGGAGAAAAGTAGCGTGACCAGAATCACATGATCCTAATCCATTTCTAGCAGGTCATCATCAGGTGCTCCTACTGAAGTAACTGCTTCTCTGGCCTGGTTTCCTCTATCCCAGAAGGTCACCGTGGAGAGCAAATGCAACAGCAAATGCCCAGGTGTGAGGCTCAGGTTTCTCTGGTGTTAGAATGATTCCAAAGGCGTCTATTACCACAGTCCTTCCTTGGAATTACAAAGACCAAAATGTCAACCTGCTTCTCTCGCTACATTATTTTGCTAGAGTGGACTTTGCTTCAAGTCTTAGTGGTCACCGCATTTCACCTAAGAGAGCACGGGAGAGGATGTGATACCAGGCCACCTTACTCACAGAAAGTGCCAAGTCATGAGCACTGGGAATATTATTGCTAAGCACTCCTTAGGCGGTGAGGATGGGGCCCTTTCTTTTTTTTTTAGATGATCTATTTTATTAGAGTAGACGGATCACACATGGTCCAAGAAAACTCAAATAGCAAACCAAACATAATCAGATGTTAAAGACTGGTCTTCAAACATCATAGCCAATGATGCCTCGTTTGCCTATGATCTCGCCAATGTAAAACCACATCCACACCTCAGTGGCCA
>NW_022106411.1:2810-3922 GCF_000313985.2 Echinops telfairi | reverse complement strand
CTCACTGGGCAACGCCAAAGAAGTTGGAAGACAGCGTCGCTCAGGACCCCTCAAGAGCAGGTGCAAGAGAACATGGACCGGACACTGCCAGAGACACAGGCTGGATTCAGAAGAGGACAGGGAACAAGGGACATCAGTGGGTCTTGGCTGAGGGCAGGGACACCAGAGTGAGGTTCCCTTGTGCTTCATTGACTCTGCAAAGGTGTCCGGCTGTGTGGGTCATAACCCACAATGGGTCACCTGGAGAAGAAAGGAAATTCCAGAACACTTCGTTGCATTCATGCAGAAGCCGTGCACGGACCAACACGCAGTCACTCGGACTGGGAAGTGAACACCATGTGATGTACTAACACCAGGACGGGAGTACGTCAGGGTGGCATGCTCTGCCCTTACACTGTGCTTCAGTGCAGACATCGCCCTTGGGTTGTTATCGGTCCAGGGTCTTCGAAGAAGCAGCGTTTCTTGGAGCCAGTCTGCCCCTGCCCTTTCCCAGAGGCCTGCACTCACTGTCTCAGCACCCTGTGTGGGCACTCTCACAAGCTTCCAGGCGTGTCCTCTGCCGATACTCGCCTAAGGGTCCACAGCCACGTTGCATACACGGTGCCACTCCACCCTACACCTGTCAGGTTTTAGGACATGATCCACATTAGTACAGTCATCTAGGACCAAAGACAGGGGCATCGTCCAGTCTGGGCGCATGGGGCAATGCCCACGGGTGCAGCCACTGCCTGTGCGCCCCAAACACCTTGAGAACCCCACCCTCCCCAGAGGCCGGGGGAAGAGCTTGGTCCCCAGCACGTGCAGTGGAAACTGCACTCCAGTGCAGGGCAGGCAGTACACACAAACAGGCTGCCCTGGGCCGGGCCGCCACGGCCTGGGCAAAGTCCGGCCAGGCCCTGCAGAAGCCGAAATGAACACGGATGCGCGGGGCAAGGCTGTGATTTGAGACAGAGCCTCCAGCCAGGCCTGCATGGCGTTCAAGGCCACGTTCCCGTCGAAGTCTTCCCCAAAGAATGCTCTGTTGTTTGGTGTGGGGCTTGATCCTTGTATTTCTATTTATTTTTGCTGTGAGTGAGGCAGGGATATGGTCCCCCACCGAGCAACTAACCGCG
>NW_022106411.1:0-1331 GCF_000313985.2 Echinops telfairi | reverse complement strand
GGGTGGGGTCGGGGGTCATCCTCGTCAAACAGGCCTTCCCATCTTCATGAAAGGCCTCCTGAGATGGCCACCTTGCAAAGGTGAGGCGCAGACAGTTAGGGCCTAGCTGCTCACAAGCCGCTGCCACTCCAGCCCACGCAGAGGTGCCTAGTCATTGACTTCCAAAGGCCATAGCCTTGACCCGCGACAGAGCCTGGAACATCTCCCCAGGAGGCTGCTGGGGATCTGACTGGACCACCGTCAACGGCTTGGGGGGGTTGGTTGGTTCTGTTTTTGTTTTCTGACACGGATGTGGCTGTGGCTGTGAGCTGGGTCTCCCGGGGAGCAGATGGCCAAGCTGTCGGCTTCCAGCCCAAAGGCGGATGGTCCTGGAGCAGTCAGAGGCCTCTCACTGCTACACACACCTGCCCAGCTGCTCCCGAAAGATCCCAAACTCAAAAACCAACCTCCACGGCCCACGCGTTGACATAGACCCATCTCGACCCCACAGCACGGGGTAGAACTGACCCTGGGGGCTTTCTGAGACTCTAACTCTTTACCGGAGCAGAAAGCCCCGTCCCTGAAAACCCTCTGGGCAGTGGGTCTCTGTGAGTCCGAACGGAGTCCTCCGAGCTGGGAGGGCCGTAGCCAAGCGCATCTTGAGTCTGAGCACTGAGTAAGCGCCGCAGAGGGTCTTCCTCTGAAGACCCCACCTCTAATGCACAGTCCCATTTGGAAGGAAAAGGAGAGACACCCACTCTACCCCCCCCCCAGTCTCCACCCCATCAGTTTCTTAGCCAACTCCTTCTGTGAAGGCCGTGGCGAAGAGAGGGGTGCGTTGTGCTTCCGGCCTGGTGGCATCTGCATCCACTGCAGGCCCTGGTACCTCCTCCATCTCATGCTGAGCAGATGAACGGAGAGGCTGGGCTCCAGGATGAAGAAGGAGGTGTCCAGATCGGAGGGTGGCTTCTTAGCAACCTACCACGTGCAGGCGACACAGCCTTGCTTGCTGAAAGTGAGGGGACTTGGAGCACTGGCCGGTGAAGATCAAGGACGGCAGTCTTCCCTGTGGATGACAACTCGGCGTAAAGAAGGCTGAAATCCTCACAACTGGACCGAGGCACAATATCGTGGTAAACGCAGAAAAGCTTGAAACGGGCAAGGAGTTCATTTTGCTGGACCCACGGACGATGCGCAGGGAAGCCAGCATCAAGAGGGAAACAGCGCCTGGCCTTGGGTCAGTCCGCACCCACGGCGCCTCTTTGCAAACTAAGGTGTGCCTGACTCGAGCCATGGTATGTTCCGAGAGCTGGACAGTGAATAAGGAGGAATCGATGGGTCAGTGCGAAGGT
>NW_022106410.1:2710-3875 GCF_000313985.2 Echinops telfairi | reverse complement strand
TTAGCTGGGATTCCCTATTTGGAGGGCAAGCCTGGTGGCCCTCTCAGGGCACACAAGTGGCGCAGTTGTAGGCAGCGAGTGTAGCTCTGTGTATGGGGATGCTGGACAACTGTGGGTGAAGCCTCACTGCCATGGCCAGGGGTGCCAAGGAACGGTGGGTAAAGACCTGCTGCCACTGGTGGGTGCCAGATTACCACAGAGAAAGCCTCCTTGCTACAGTGGAGGTGTTGGGAAAATGTGAGGAATTCCCTGTTGCTGCAGGAGCGAGTGTCGGTTAATGGTAGGAAAACCCCTACTGGCACAGGGTGGGGTGC
The DNA here is from genome assembly GCF_000313985.2 of Echinops telfairi. Taxonomy (NCBI): domain Eukaryota; kingdom Metazoa; phylum Chordata; class Mammalia; order Afrosoricida; family Tenrecidae; genus Echinops; species Echinops telfairi. The sequence continues at coordinate 3,561 of NW_022106410.1, read as the reverse complement.
TGAGCATCGGTTGGGGAAGCTGCCAGTACGTGGGCATTGTGTGGACATGAGAGAGGCCAGAGAAGCATTTGGCCATGTGGGCCGGATGGTGCTGCTCTGCATAGGCTGGGGAGGCCAATGAGGTGCTGGGCCGAGGGGCCTAGAGAGACCGGGGAAGCACCGGGTCACGTGAGCTGGGGAGTGGCCGAGGTGCCATGGGCCTGGGAGACGTGGCTGCTGCAGGGTCAGTAAAGTGTCAGGCACTGGTTGGGAGGTGGATCCACCACCACATTGGGAGAGGGGAGCCTCAGGAGAAGGGAGCAGCTCACAATGGGGAATGCCGCATGTGGACAATTGCCTTGTGGGCTCCAGCTGGGGACTCAGCAGGGCAGCTGGACAGTCCTTGGCATGGTGATCAGGCTGTGGGTGGGTTGCATCGACAAGTCATGACTGCAGCAGCATCCAAAGTATCACGGCTGCTCCGGGCCAGGGAATCTATGGGAACACGTCACAGATCCCGGGGCTCTGGAGCAAGGCTAGATTAGGGGGAAGGTTGATTCCCGGATGGAGGAAGTACTCTGGGTTGTCATGGTTTTTTTTCTTTCACTTAGCAGAATCCCCCCCACTCATCCTCCTGGACACTGGGCTCACTAATTGCCATGGAGCTTCTGATGTGGACTGCTTACCTGGGTGCCATTTTTGAGAAAGTGAGACAGGGAAGTAGTCCTTGCTGGAGAACACCAGCAAATTGAAATTTGGGAAGAAAGTGAGAATTCTTCCTCAGAAAGGCACAGGCAAAATATAGGCCATCTGCTATAAAGTTTAAACCTAATAAAACTCAGCCATCATTAATAATCACTTCTAGATTCTTA
>NW_022106410.1:0-1203 GCF_000313985.2 Echinops telfairi | reverse complement strand
TGGTGGGCTCAAATTGCTGACCTTGAGGTTATCAGCTCAGTAAGTAACCCACTATGCCACCAGGAGTCTTTTCTTTTGCTAAAGTAAGGCTGAATTAGGAAAGAAAACCACATATTCCATTTTCTCCTTAGCTACAAATTCAACTTAAAGATATTTAGGAATTGATCTCACTTGAAACCTGGTGATCACTTGTATTTAATTTCTTTGATTTGTTATCGAATTGATCTCACTTGAAACCTGGTGATCACTTGTATTTAATTTCTTTGATTTGTTATCTTTAAGTATGGTAACATTTTCATTTTTGTTTTACTAAAATGATTTTTATAAAGGAGACATATGTTTTCTTACCATATATATTTGGCATGAAAAAAATTGATGCATTGATCAGTTTTTGCCCAGATACAGTTTTCTAAATACAGTTCTGTCATTGTACGTTTTCTTTTTTTATATTTAAAAATATCTAATTTTATTTTCTTAGGCATATTTTTCAAATGTAAGTTTTGTTGATTGAAATTTCAACTGCTAATTTTATTTTGGCTGATTATTTCATCTAGTAGTATTAGGTAGGATTTGGATAATGGCCTGGTAATTGATTTCTTAGCTAATAGGTGAGAATATATATTTGAATTTTTTGCTAATTAAACTGGATGTTTTTTACTGTGAAATACATAGGATCTAAATAGTTTGTCTATTTTCAAGCTTGACCCATTGGAAACACCCATAACTCCTCTTAACTATTACAGGATAGATCTGCTGTGTGGGATTGATCTACTTACTGTATTATGAATACAGTTCTCTCAATTTCTCATTTTATGTTCCATATATTATTTATGGGAGAACAGAACAAATATTTTTGTCTCAATGTTCTTTTTTTAAAAATCATTTTATTGGGGGCCCGTACAATTCTTATCACAATCCATACATACATCCATTGTGTCAAGCACATTTGTATATTTGTTGCCATCATTGTTTTTAAAACATTTGCTTTCTGCTTGAGCCCTTGGTATCAGCTCCTCATTTTTTCCCTCCCTCCCTGCTTCCCCCTCCCTCATGAACCCTTGATAATTTATGAATTATTATTATTTTGTCATGTCTCACACTGCCTGACATCTCCCTTTACTCACTTTTTTGTTGTTCATCCCCCTGGGAGGAGGTTATCTGTAGATCCCAGTAATCGGTTCCCCCTTTCTACCCCACCCTCCC
>NW_022106409.1:2355-3871 GCF_000313985.2 Echinops telfairi | reverse complement strand
GTGAAATGAGGACTCATCAGGTTGAAAGCGCAGGAAGTTCCTATAAATGCAAAGAGTTGATACTGAAAATTCATATTTTCTTCCAGTGATTGATAGCATATAACATATAACAAATGTTATATGTTCCTGTCTGGGTATTAGTCTGTGGATAATATTATGAGGAAAGTTTTGCTGTGACTTAGTATATATGTAAAAAAAAGGCCAGTTGGGGATTCTTTTGTATATGTGGTTGGTACTGCAGCAGGCTATTTAATGACCTATGACATATATAGCAGACACTTGCATTTACCTCCTCTGGAGTTTACTGGGCAGTTGCTCTCCCACTGTCAGTGCATTGCTGAAATTACTGTTTTTACAAAATACTCTCCTTTTATGGGTTGATTCAGCCCGGAGGTTTGATTTTGCAATAGTACCCTCTCTTTTGTCTTTTCTTTAACTAGTTCATAAGGCTGATAAGTATATTTACAAAATTCTATGTATCATTTGGAAGCTGCTTCTCTTTTGATGATTCCATGCTCATATGGATATCACATTCTCATATGCTTTTAATTTCAGGCAATAATAAAAAAAATAAAAAAGATAATGTAGAGTCCAAAAGAACATATTTATTCTATATATCTACTTCTGGAGTCAAAAAGTTCTGGAGTCCCGAAGTATGTGGAGTCCAGAGTCAAAAGTGTGCTCCACAGAATCCTAGCCATGAGTTGAGAGAAATATTTGTGTCCTACATACTTCTAGCCCCACAGTCCAGGGAGATATGTGTCCTATGAAATATGGATACAGTCATTATTTTATTAAAATTTTGAGAAATGCTCATGGATTCTGTATGCCTTCCTTTAATTAAACATATGACATTAACAAAAAATCAGAAAGTCAATGAATCATAAAAGTTTTGAAAAGCAAATATGTCACCTGAGGTCTAAGGTGTTCCTGACCCAAAGCATGGAATTAACTCCAATTGTTTCATATGCATGAAAAATCTAGACAATAAATGACCTACACTTAAGAATAACACTGGCCAGGACATCCTTTGTGGCCTCAACTGTTACATTTGCTTCTGGATGATTTGATTACAAAATGTACCAGTTTCCCCCTACAAGCTCTAGTTTTTAGATACAGACCATATTTCATATATCACTCTTCTCTTTGCCTATGCATACAAAAACCAGATTGCTTTTGTAGTGTTAGCTGGCCCACGATGAAAGATCTATCATGCACCTATCAGCTCATTTGTTTCTTACCACAACTGAGTGGGGTAGGTACAACTGTTATCTCCAGTGTCCAGAAGGAGAAAGGGAGGTCCTGAGATTTAAGTACATGACTATTTTTTTTGGTTGATCTCTTTTGAATCATTTTATTAGCAAGTGCTTTACATATCATGAAAATCAGTAGTTCAATCAATTTTAGAGCTTTCCCTCTCCCCCATGGTTAAACCGCCTTTAAGATGAATCATGCAACAGAATCTGTTGTAGTACTTCCTCCCCTTCCTGTCTTCATTAGTTACTCCCCAAATCCT
>NW_022106409.1:0-1009 GCF_000313985.2 Echinops telfairi | reverse complement strand
AGACGGCACATCTCCACTTGTGTACAGAAAATCTTAAAAGAGAAGTTAGAATTTTTTATTAAGGAGACAAATCAACCTCACCTCTGAAACATGTAACATGAATTGTCCGTTGACTTCTATATATGAAAATGTGTTCTGAAATGTTTGCTGCATAATTTTAAGCAAAAATTATAGCTTTAAAATATTTACAAAATTTGCTATGAAGTTTTCTGTTTTCAACATTTTAAATGGCCCTCATACCTTTCACATATGTGGCTTTTAAATGTTCTTTTCTGCTCTAATCAAGCTGTGGTCTGGCTTTGAAGTACCCAACTTTTAGTTTCTGTTCTTCCCACAACAACAACAACAAAGAAAACTGCTGCCATCAAATTGACTCTACCTCATAGAGACCCTGTAAGAGAGAAGAACTTCCACTTTGGGTATCCAAACCTTTAGATCTTTTAAAAGGTTGCAGAGTGAATGGTGAGTTTGAATCACTCACTGACTTCCTGATTGGCAGCTCAATGCATAGCCAACTAGGTACAATTGGTTAGAGCTAAATCTGTACATGTAAATAATTATTGTATTACAGTCCAGCCTATATTTGCATAAGTTTGTTCTTTGAATAGTCTCTTAAATTCTATACCACCAGTTAAATTAACTCTATCAGTAGAATTACCTTATGCCCCGGGAGGATGATTTATAATGTTCTCTATCATAAAAATGACAGTATCTCTAAAATGACCAGAGGCATCAGAGACATATATAAACCTTAGATAGATGGACAGATTTAGGAATCACACTTAATTCTAGCCCCAATATAAGAACAATTAGTTCTTATGACATGGCCCTACTCAGTACACACCCTTATGAAGAGGTCATTGAAGACAAGGGTGCTAAATGTGATGAAGAAAGCCAATGGTGCCTGGTTATGAGAAAAAAAAATAGAGTCTAGGCTCTTAACGGCTTTTTAAAAAATAAGCAGCCATCTAAGTGAAGTACCAACTAAGACCACCTGGAAGAAAAACCC
>NW_022106408.1:2775-3925 GCF_000313985.2 Echinops telfairi | reverse complement strand
GGGTGAACTTTACAGCCACATCGTTGAATGTCAGTGATTCCTGAGCCTGGGTCATTTTCTTTGGTCCTTAGGACACTGCCAGCATCTGGGATACTCTATGTTTGTCTTATGTGATCAGCTCTAATGATGCTCACAAATTTCAATCTCTCTTGAGGACATCCAAAAGTAATCATACCAGGCACTTCTTCCTCTATGCTGCTGCTGATGCACCATCTGCAGGCCTGTTCGGAGTCAGGTGAATGGATTTGGTCACAATCCAGTCAGAAGTTGAAATCCTTCCTTGTGATACTTCAGTGTACAAGACAGTAGTATCAGATTTCTAGCTCCCTAGACTGGACCGTATTTCTCTGTGGCAAATCTCTGTTCCGTGGAAACTCATGGGACGCTCAAATCTTTTTTTAACAATCAAATCTTTAAAAAGCTTTTGACTTCACTTTTTGTCATAAAGCATTTAACCCCAAAATTAAGAGAAATACAAATTAAAATAACAATGAGATATCACCCACCCCACACCGACTTTTGACAAAATTCAAGAAAATAAATGCAGGAGAGTATGGATAGATTTGAATGCATTCACATTACTAGTGGGGTTGTAGAATTCTACAGTCATTACAGAAATCAGTATGGTATTTTCCATAAACGCAAATCCAAGACCTTATGATCCAGCAATATCTCTATGGGGTATATACTCAAAAGAAATTAAGCACATCATACAAATAGACAGATGTACACCTATCTCAGCAATTTCCACAATAGCAAAAACAGAAACTATAGAGGAATGGATAAACAAATTCAGGTATAGTCATACTATGAAGTTTTATGCATAATAAAAAACAATGATAATTCTCTTAAACACTGCAGGACATGGGCAAAACTAAGATAATATTATGCTTAGCAAATTCAGTCAATCTTAAAAAGATAAATATTTAATATCACTATTGTTATAAGGAAAAACAAAGAGGAAATATGGTTTATACATCAATAGACAGCATTTTGACGACTATGAAGAGGCTAAGAATGGGGAGACACAGGGAAATGGGGAGACAATGACAAAAATTGGAGGGTTTAGGCAAGTCCCACCACGAAACACAACATTCTCTCACAGACCCACAGCGCAGCAGGGGACTACACTGGAGACACAGTGCGGGAA
>NW_022106408.1:0-932 GCF_000313985.2 Echinops telfairi | reverse complement strand
TGAAAGCCTAATTGTTTCTTTAAATCACTGGCCTATGTGGCAAGGGCAAGCAAATTTACACTTTATCACCATAAAACCAAATTTCAAAGTCAACATTCCCAGAAGCCTGACTTGGCTATTTTCCCTTAAAGGATTACTTGCTTACATAACCTAAATGTAAATACTGTTGGGTATTTGCTGGTCACGTTTTTTAACTCATTGTACTTATCTCTAGAGTTAAAAAGCACTGGTCACATAAAGAGGGAAAAGTTAATGTGGAAACAGCTTAATTACAGTAGTCACCAAATTGAAATGGCAATCTTAAAAAGCAGAGATCCAAATAAGAAATAATTAAAAACTAAAAATTTGTTGAATGTGTACTGAGCAAGAAGCAGAAATACATAATTTTTAATTCTAATATTCTTTCCTCTGCTAATATTCTTAATAAATGCAAAAGACCCAAACACATTATCAGGATCCTATACTTTAAATTATAGGCAAGTACCTTAATGTCTACTGCATTTACTATCAATTTGAAAGTAATGAAAGAAATTTTCCTCGAGTTATAGCTTTAAAGTTACATTTCAAATAAGAATCTAATTGATCCATATAAACATAAACCATCTTACCTCTCCACTTTTTCTGCAGAGGTAGAAGGAGCTGGAGCATCATCTTCAATTCTATAATAAAAGAAGTAGACTCAAAATACAAGATATTTTGGGCCACATTTTAGACTTATTTACTACCAACTTTTTACCAAAAATGAAAACAAAATTGAGTTTCGATTTTGAAAAAAATTCCTATTATCTTTTTGACACATACTGTAGCTATCTTGCCTGAAAAGGCCTAAAACAATGGTTCTCAACCTTCCTAATGCCGCAACCCTTTAATGCAGTTCATGTTGTGGTGACGCCCCCACCCCACCCCCGCACCCAACCATAAAATTATTTTCA
>NW_022106407.1:2769-3925 GCF_000313985.2 Echinops telfairi | reverse complement strand
GTTTGTACACGTTTCCCAATTAGATTGTAATCTGTTAGGGACAAGGGATGCCTTTTCAATTTATTATTTGGACCATCACTGACTCCCGGAGTTGGCAAATAGTTGGCCTTCAATAAACGTCACTCTGAATGATTTCTAACCCCCACACTAACCAAATAGGAACTTTATCTTGTGCTCAATATAGTTTGACCTATTGAAAATGATGGTAGTGGCATATCTCAGGTTACATCTTCCTGAAAATCAAATCATTTTTTTCCAATGAGTTACATTATCATCTCAGAGATACTCTATCTTCATTTCTTATGAAGCTTCAACTGGCAAAGGCTTCCTTACCTTTAAGGCTTCCTGTGTTCCTCTTATGCTGGTAGCTTATAATCTACAAATATTTAAATGGCCAAGCAGCGAACCCAGCTAAAAGAACCTCCTGTAGAAATCATTTGTAAGTTGAAGAAGCCTCTAGTAAGGTGCATAAGCATTCTCTAATGTGTAGATTTTAAAATTTAATATTAGATTTGCCTACAGTGAGAGAGACCAAATACTCAGAATAAATATGAAAAGAAATGGGTAATGTGCTGATAGATTTTATGGCTAGATTTCAATGCTAGTTTATACCTTAAGTATTCTGTTGTTTTTCTGCTTGGTTGTCGGCACCGAGATAGAGAAAAGTGGTTGTTTTGCTGCAACTGCATTAACTCCTTCATAATTCAAAGGCAACCAACCGTATGTCATGGAGGAGTTATAAGGAAATCATTTCAGTAACAATTTTACATTTGAAACCTTGACAATAAAAATGCTGTATCCATGACATCATGAAAAATGCCTCAGAACCAAATTATTTCTGTGTCAGGGTTGCTCATTATACCTCTAGTCATCACACACCTGCTTTGCAAGGCCGGTTCCAATTGTAAAGATCTTGTCCCATTGCCTGATTTGGGGTTCCAAAATTATGGTCACTCTGACAGTTTTTCACAGGGTGAGGAAATGAGAAGCCAAGGCATAGTCCTTTTATTGTGCCATTTGGCGATTTACTTCTCAACCAGTGAGAATGGAGATCTTTCAAGGGCAATTGATCGAATTTGTTTCCAGCCTATAATTTTTCAAAAGAAAATTACCCTGATTATTGGAGGTAAATGTTCAACAGGGATGCTTGAAAGAG
>NW_022106407.1:0-1162 GCF_000313985.2 Echinops telfairi | reverse complement strand
TGTGAATGAGTCTCACTCAATCAGATGAAGTCCTTAAGAACAGAAAGGGAGAATTCCTGAGGGGGGACTCTGCCGGCAGATATATATATAAATACACTGCTGTTGTGATCTTTGGAGGGAATTTGCTAGACCATTCTTCTCTTAGACTATAAATCAACATCTTCCTGGAATTCCCTTTCCTCCCCACTACCTAATCTACAGTTAGGACTTTTTGACCTCCCACAATGGCATAAGCTATTTGCGCAAAATAAATTTCTCTCTATGCATTTTACTGGTTTTGTTTCTCTAGCTAAGTCCTGTTAAGACAGTCGTCTTTGATTTTTGTCACCAAGTGCTTCAAGTCCTCCTTAATTTCAGCAAGGAAAGTGTTCTCATCTGCTTATTGCAGGTGTTGACCAGTCTTCCTCCAACCCTGACGTCATATAGTTCAGCTTCTCAGATATCTGTTCAGCAAACAGACTGAATAAGCATGATGAAAGGATACAACCTTGATGCGTATCTTTCTTGACTGCAAACCCCACACTATCCCCTTGTTTTCTTTGAAGGACTACCTCTTAGCTTTTCTACAAATTCTGCACGAAGACAATGAGGTGTTCTGGAATTCCCTTTCGGCACAATATTATCTGTAATTTGCTACAATCCACATAGTTGATTGTGTTTGCATCGTCACTAAAACACAGATAAACAAACATCTTTTTCTCTAACTTTTGCCAAGGTCCATTTTATATCATCAACGATGTCCCTTGTTCTACCTCCTCTTTTGAATTGGGCTTTGAATTTCTGCTGGTGTTTTGATGGTGTGAGGCTACAACCATTTTTAAATGACTTTTAACAAAACTTATCTTGTGTTTGATATTCGTGATTCTGCAATTAATGATATACTGATAGCCTGTCACTTAGGATCAGGAAACAAGAACTCTAAAAGCAGATGTGCCCGAGTCAGCAGGAGCCCCGTTGGCACAGTAACGAAAGTCTTTCGCTGCTAACTGAGAGGTCAGGAGTTTGAAATCCCCAGCCATTCCATGTGAGAAAGTATGACAGTTAAAGATTACCACTTCGGAAAATAAATATCTTGAGTACTTCTACTCTGTCCTAGAGTATTGCTATGAGTAGGGAATCTATGTAGGTAGATTTGGGTTTTTTGGAGTTAAAGGGGAAAAAA
>NW_022106406.1:2155-3925 GCF_000313985.2 Echinops telfairi | reverse complement strand
CATATTTACTATTTGTGGTGGGTTGGTTTATTCTTCTAAATTCTTTGCCACCATGCCCCAACGAGCCCCCAACCCCCTGGGAAAGAATTACATATCTGCGTTATATGCCCTGTTAGTTTGGTCTAGCCTCTGCCAGAGAGGGGGAGTATATTTTCCTCTTCACTGCTGGTGGGCTGGCCTCAACACTGATTTTGCCCTATGACATGTTAGCTGAGGAGCCCTGGTGGTGCAAGGCCTAAATGCTTGTCTGCTAATAAAACAGGTCAGGAATCTAAGTCCCATAGCCACTCTCCAGGAGAAAAGATGTGCTAATTTGCACAAAGCTTGCTGTTCTGGTTAGGCACTGTCGAATTAATCTCAATAGAATGAAACACGGCCTGGGTCTGGGCCAGCCTCACAATTGTTGCTATTTTTGAGCCCCATTGTTGCAGCCCCTGTATGAATCCATCTTGTTGCAGGCCTTCCTCTTCTGCTGGGATTCTCTCCTTTACCAATGAGGCTTTTGTCCTCTATTTCCAAGGAACATGTGACAACGTCTTGACATCCTGGTTTCTAAGGGGCATCCTGGCTGATTTAATCATCCAACAGTCCTTCCCAACTCCACAGTGCCATCATCAATTCTTCTTTGATTTTTGTATTCATTAACTGACTTTTTCATGGACACGTGGTGTTAAAAACAGCCTTGTTTGGGACCCAGGAACATCTTACTGGCCAAAGCGACAGCTTTTCTTCCGAACAGTTCAAGTGGGTCTTTTGCAACAGATTCCAATTAAAAGTATGTAAATAGCTATCACAAATGGAAGAAAATATGTTTTCTAATGCCAGCCATTGAAATTTATGTAACCTTAATTCAACTTCTGGTTAAACAGACCAAGTTTATTTAATAGGACCAGTTTATTAAAAATAAGAAAATTATAATGTGGCACACTAAGGCTGACAACTTGGTAACAGGTGTAGATGGAGAGTCAGACATGGTTGGGGTTTACCTACCAAGTGCCTTCTCTGAGTTTTAGCCAAAAGGCTTTTTTTGTTTTTTTCTTCCTCCTCTTTGTCTTCTTTTAATTATATGAGAAAACACAGATTAGCTCATTAAGCAGTGTGGAAATAAGTATACCCTTACCTCCTCTCCCACGTAATTTGATTTTGGACAGAGACAGATACAATTTTGAATACCACCATTTATAGGATCTTATACAATTTTGAATACCACCATTTATAGGATCTTGGTCAAGTTATAAAACACCTCTTCCTCTCAATGTTCTACTTTCATAAAATTAGTAAAATATAGCACCTATTTTATAGATAATGGGGGTTTTAATAGGGATAATGCATGACAAATAGCTATAATGGTTCATGGTACTTCAGAAGGGCTCCTTAGGTGGTAACTCTTGTTTTGATTCATATTTTTATCTCTGATGACTTCAGACAAATGCAAATGTTTCTTCTAGACTTTGACTGCATCCAGCACGTGTGGCCAGTATCTGTGTCATATTCCCCATAGATGTCTGACAAATGGGGATCTTGCCTTCTATGTTTACACGCTGGGGGAAAAATAGTTGGGGTTTTTGAGTACAAATTCAGTAATCATATAATGAATAACTTTTCAATGAATGGCCCTGTTTCAGATATTCAGTAAAATTCAGTAAACAATTTTCTATATACCATATATACTCATGTATAAGCCAAGTTTTTCAGCACATTTTTGAATGCAGTTTTTGTGGTAAAATTAGGTGCCTTAGCTGATATTTGGATTGGCTTATACTTGAGTAT
>NW_022106406.1:0-865 GCF_000313985.2 Echinops telfairi | reverse complement strand
AGTAAAACCCAAACTCCAGACGCACAGTCTCGGTCGAGTCAATGCTGACTCAGCGAACCGCTGTCGTTTTCTCAGGCTGTAACAGTTTACAGAAGTAGAAAGCCCAATCTGCTGGAGGTTTCAGACTGCTGACCATGTGGGTCCCAGCTCAACTCTTAACAAATATTGCACCAGGCCTCCTAGTAAACCAAAGGATCAGTGAAAAGAGGAAGGCCCTCGCTGAGATGGATTGTCACAGTGGCTGCAACAGTTAACCTGAGTAACAATGACTTTCAGGATCGCCAAGACCAGGCAACACTCTGTTCTGTTCCACAGAGGTTCACTGTGATTTGGAATCAACTTAAGGGCACGTAACCACCACAGCAATGTGTATGCGTATGGAAGCTGAAGGCATGCTCTTGTTGTTGCTCTATGTTTCAGGTCTTTGGCTGACCTTTGCTCTTTGGTATCAATATCGGTAGTTGAGGGACTAAGAGCATTGCTTTACATAGTGATTAATTAAACTATAGTTCTTCTCATTTTAAATAGTTTCTTCTATGAAACACCAATAGGCCATGTTCAGAATAATCAGATAACCAAAATCTATTTGAAGGAATTGAAAAACTCTCCTAAATTCTCAAAAGTTTCTGAAGCAGGAAGATAATTCTCTATAGCGTTGGCTTCCCTGAGCAGGGCTAACACCTCAAATCATTATCAAACATTAAAACCACAGCCAAAGTGATTTCAGTCAGCGCTTTCCACTGGGGGAACTTCCAGAGGCAAGCAAAGACGTACGGGAGTACAAGAGAGAATAAATCCACTGATGAGCGCATTAGGTAAGATAGTGATTAAACTTGCTGAATGCTGACCACACAATCTGTATTGC
>NW_022106405.1:2506-3873 GCF_000313985.2 Echinops telfairi | reverse complement strand
TTGCTATTGCATCACTGTCATTTTGCTACTGTTATGAATCACCATGTAAATATTGATAGGCAGGATGTATTTTCATTGTTACAAATTGAACATAATTAAATGGCAAAGAAATGAAATTTTGTCTTGAAGCATGGTGTAGCATGGGGAACGGTCTTCAGGCCGGGTACTCATGTGGGGGTCGTGACCCACAGGTTGAGAACCGCTGCTATGACGTGTCCCAAGTCAGGCCACAAAACAAATGGATGGGAAACAAAGGACTTGGAAGATTAAACAGAGTCCAGCACTACTACGTTCCCTGAACAACTGAAGCCAGCTTTCCCTAAACTTCCATCAGAACACTTCTTAAACAAAGAGTCACTACTTGTAGGCTGAGGTGTGGGGACTCTACTTGTTCATAAGAAGTGACTCCTATAAAAGGTGAGTTGGGCAAAGAGTAGAGCAACGCAGCTCCCTGGGGCTGAAAAAGTAAAGGCTTCTAAGGCAAAAGAACTGGTTCCAACTCATAGCAACCCTCTGGGACACAGTGGAACTGCCCCCGTGGGTTTCTGGTGCTGGAAGTCTTTACAGGAGCAGAAATCCTCATCTCTCTATTAGAAAGCAGCGAGTGGTTTCAAACTGCTGACCTTGCATTTAGCACCCCAACAGATAACCCAGTATGCTACTAGGGCTGCTACAGATAACCCGGTATGCTACTAGGACTGCTACCTAAGGCAAAGACTTTCTCCCCAGAGCTACTCAGACACTAGGCTGCTTTCCCCAATCCTCATGGGCCCAGTGGGCCCTAAGACTCCCCGGGGCCTGCTGCCTCTGCATGCATGGCCCTTCCCCCTCCTACGACCTCAACCCAGAGCCCACGCACTGCCTCCCACTTCCACCTCAACTGCCAAAGGCCTTGGATGATCCCAGGTCCTGGCAACCCTGTCCTCTGGCCTGGTTCCCTACAACTGAGGGATGACAAGGAGATGAAGGCTTATTTTAGAACAAAAGAGCTAGGTATTCACCAGTCAGGTAGTAATTAAGGAATGGCTAGGGAGAGCTGGTGACATCATGTTCTACCTTTAGAGCTGCTGGGTCACTTGGTGGAAATAAGTTAGTCAGGAAGCTTCTATCTTCCAAATCTGAGGTCAGTGTTCACAGAGGGAGACACTGGACACCAACCAGGCTGTCGGAGCTGTAATTTCACCTCGGGCCCTTCTGATGCAAGGCAGGCAAATGAAGCCTGGGAGGTACTGTCTTCGGTGGGACCCTGGGCCTGCATACGGCAACCAGGTAGCAACGACCGCTCACCTTGCCAACAGCCATGCCACTTAACCCCACCACCACTTCAGGGAACAATGGACCAGGAGGGGTTGTGGAAAACTAGCTGC
>NW_022106405.1:0-1312 GCF_000313985.2 Echinops telfairi | reverse complement strand
GAATACCAGAAAGATGTTTGCTTGTATTTCATTGACTATAATAAACTGTGGATAATCTTGAGAAGAATGGGAATTCCAGAACCCTTCCTTGTGCTCATTCGGAACATGTGCATGGATCAAGAGGCAGTTGCGTGAACAGAACAAAGGAAGATTGCATGATTTTAAATCAGGAAAGGTGTGTGTCGGGGTTGTCTCCTTTCACCACACTTGTCCCATCTGCCTGCTGAGCAAATCATCAGAGAAGCTGAATTACAGGAAGAGGAGCGTGGCATCAGGATTGGAGGAAGGCTTACTAACAACTTTCGGTATGCAGATGGCACAGCCTTGCTGCTGAAAGTGAGGAGGACTTGAAGTATTTGCTGATGAAAATTAAAGACTGTAGCCTTAAGGACCACCCAGTCGTCCCTTGTCCGGTTTGTACGGGACTGCCTCTTGGGGCATGCACAGTGTCTGCTATATACTCCAGTGTGTTGGACGGTGTTTCACATGCTTTGGTAGGGGGTGACAGAAATGAGTGAAATGTGGTCCTTATCCCAAGCAGCTCAGAGTCCAAACGATACTTTCTTTTCTTGAGGGGGAAAGAAACCAGAGGGTTCAGCTTCAAGTCAGGTGACACTCCCTTCACAGCCAGGCTACGTGGAGGGGATGCACGAGCTGGAGAATGAAGGGCTCTGAGAGATCCATGGGGCTTGTTAGGCGGTGCTGGCAGGGGTGACAGTGAGTCGCTGCCTCTCTCCCTCCCCTTTAAGACATCATTGATTGTGTCCCTTGTTTCCTCTCCAGTGTCCTTCTGATTCCTTTTATTTGACCCCCCCCCTTTAGAAAAAGAGATCCTCATTGGGGAAATTTAGAAAGTGTCTAAAGAAGCAGGAATTACCACCCGTAATTGTCTGTAAGACTTTTTAAAACAATCATTTTACTGGGGGCTCATACAACTCTTATCACAATCCATACACACATCCATTGTGTCAAGCACATTCGTATATTCGCTGCCCTCATCATTCTCAAAATATTTGCTCTCCACTTAAGCCCTTGGTATCAGTTCATTTTTTCCCCTCCCTTCCCACTTCCCCTCCCTCACAAACCCTTGATAATTTATAAATTATCTTGTCATATCTTACACTGTCTGACGTCTCCCTTCACATACTTTTCTGTTGTCCATTTTCCAGAGAGGAGGTTATATGTATATCCTTATAATAGGTTTCCCCTTTCTACCCCACCCTCCCTCCATGCTCCTGGTATCATTACTCTCACCACTGGTCCTGAAGGGATTATCTGTCCTGGATTCCCTGTGTTTCCAGTTCCTATCTGT
>NW_022106404.1:2769-3926 GCF_000313985.2 Echinops telfairi | reverse complement strand
ATTGGTACCGTTTCTGCTGAAATGGCTGATTGTATCCAAAAGTTACTCATCCACGCCTAAAGACAGGGGCTGTCCAGCCACACCCTTGGCTGTGTTTCCAGTGAATGCTTCTTTTCTAGCTGAGGATGTTTCCAAATCAAGTACTGGAAACTTTTCGCTTAACAGTTCCTTTCTAAATCTCTCTTTCCGAGTGCGTTTTAGTATAAGCAGCAAGGAGAAACGAGGTCACCTTCTCCACCTTGCTTGGAAATTTTCACCAACGAAATTTCTAAATTCATTGCTTACAAGCTCCACTTTTCAGAGAACAGTAGAAATCACTCAGCCAAGTTCCCTGCCACTTTCTAACCAAGGTTATCCTTCCTCTAGCATCTGATGCCATCACTTCTCTCTGTCATATCGTGGTGGCTTGCGTGTTGCTTGGGGCTGGAAGCCATGTCACTGGTTTTCAAATGCCCCCAGGCTCATCCAAAGTGAGCAGGTTCTAGCAGCGCTTGCAGACCACCAAGAGCGGGCGACCACGAAGGGCCAGGATGTCTGCTTCGGAGCAACTGGCTGCTGGAACCTTCCGGATAGCACCGAACCTCTGTCAGCAAGCCCAACGAGTCTGCAGAGCCTGGTTCTAGACGGCACCAGAAAAGCCACCCCTCACATCGGAAGTTACTCAAAATACGTCTGAGCAAGAGCTGCCTTCTCAAAGTGGAGTCTACCACAATGACCTCGTGAACGAGCGAAGCCTTCGGGACCTTTACTTGCTGAAGGGACATGGTTTAAAACGGGAATCAACAGCTACGAAACCTACTCATAATCAGAACTTGGAAGGTACCGCGTACGGACCTAGGAGCTTTGGGAGTTGCTAGAGACGAAGCGGAGAGCTTCAAGTTCCATATCCTTGGCGCCAGGGAGTGGACATGGACTCGCCATGGCTCTCGGTGAGAGCGGCGAAGCTGGAGACGGCCTGCTGGAACGAGACCCACAACTCGTGCGTAGCAAATATCTCTTTCCAACAACCCACCGAGGGTTGCACACTGTGCCCGGGGCGTCTCCAGGCGGAGTGCCCAGCAAGCAAAGGGACCGCATCTGGGGACAGAGCGGTGGAGACACTCACTGCCTTCATCTGGGCTCCTCACCAGCATTGCTGCTGTCCACTCCCCACCTCT
>NW_022106404.1:0-1216 GCF_000313985.2 Echinops telfairi | reverse complement strand
GAGGAGCTGAGAAAGGCTTTGAATAATTGTGGTGCCACTTAGATAACTATAAATAAAAATAAATATAAAGCACCTAACTAGCCATCCTTTGGTTATACAAAGAGTTCAGTGCTAATTTACTCACTACAGGCTGGTGGCTCCCAGCCCCTCGGAAACAAGCTCTGCAGATGGACTTCGGAGAAGCCAGCTCTTGCAGGCTCCTGGAGAACAACACAACGTGGCGATGGGTCGGATGCTACGTGGTGACCACTGCGTTGCTTTGTTTGTTTATCTGTTTGTTTAACTAGGTGAATGCTTTGAAAAGAAGAGTGTTCTTTTGGAGGTAGAAAGTATCATTTGTTAAAAAATTCAGCCGGTCTTATGGCTTCAAAGCAATAGGAGTCAACACGCTTCCCATGTAAATATTTTAGATTCACCAGTCACGGGCCTCGGTTAGAAAGGACCATGACACCCTGCATGCTGGCAGCCGTAGACAATCTGTAAGTGCTCCTGGCCGTGTTCCAGTCAAGTCCTATTTGCAGAACTGCCGCAGGTCAAATTTGGCCCACGGGCTATTGTTTGTTAAGCGTTGTTCTACCGAGCTTGAAAAATGAATTATCCTCAACAATACTGTCTGTCTTTCTACCAAAAATATAGAGTCGAACCACTGCTTTCTTACAGCATCTTTGACACTAATTACCCCCTTTAAGGACAGTGACTTGCATCAAAGTAGAAAGAAAATGTCCCAGTAAGCTAACATAAAATTACAACCTGATTTCTTAACCAGTCATCTAGGGTTAAGTCCCACAAACTAAAGATTCTTAGGAAGAATTGGTTTCCATGTGCTATTAGTTCTTCTTTATAGGGGGACGTCGGGCGGAGGATGAGGGTGGGGGTAGGGACTTCATTGCCAATCAGCTGAAAGTGCTCACTTACCCACCGTGTTTAGTCTCGCCGCCGATGTTTCTGACCCAGTCTGCCCAGGCGCACGCACACCTGGAACGACCACACCAGGGATTTCAGGAAGATGGCTGGAGCCGTCCTTTCTGGTTCCCTAAGTCAGCCTCTGGGATCCACGTCAACTCTCTGGTGGTGGGTTTAGGCCTTCTTTTTTAAAGATATCCACTAATTTTGAAAGTTTGCTAAATTTTTTCCTATTTTATATTTTTCATGGCGTTGTAAATTGAATTGTTTCCTTCATATCATTTCAGAATTATTTATTGCTAGTTATAGACAT
>NW_022106403.1:2740-3926 GCF_000313985.2 Echinops telfairi | reverse complement strand
TAGAGAGAATTAAGAATCCCTGGTGGTGCTGTGGGTTAAGTGTTGGGCAACTAACTGTAAGGTAGGCAGTTCAAACCCACCAGCTGCTCTGTAGGAAAAATATGAGGCTGTGTGCACCCACAGACATTTATAGTCTCAAAAACCTTATATATGGTCACTATGAGTTGGACTCAACTAGATGGCAGTGGGTTTAGGGCAGGGAGAATTAATGGAGCACCCAATAAGACATTATAGTGCATGTGCTCACATGGACATTAAATGGATGTGGTATGTCAAGCCTCCAAATAACATGTTTAGCATCTCTACAGCATCGCAACAGTGGCAATATTCAATGGATATTTAAATGCAAACTGGCCTAGGAATAAATTAAAAACGCACTGGGAATCTATTATTCCATCAGTACTAAGCCACAAAGATCCTATCTAAGCCTCCCTGGCCTGGCCAGTATTCCATCCAATTTCAGAATGATAATGATCAAAGGGCAAGAGATGGATACTGTTTCCTTTATTGATGGGATTAAATCCTCTCCTTATGGTCAAATTGGTATACAGGATGACTGATCTCTTTAGCTCGCATAGTCATCCTCTGCTTTATCCTTCACCGACCCTCATTTCTGTTCATAAAGCAAGTACCACCTGAAAGACAGACATTCTTAACCAGCGTATCTCCAAAGACAAAGCTACCTCTATCCCAGCCACAGCATATTCAGGTGAATGTGAAGGAAAGAGAGAGAATTAGCGTTCTCCGTGAAGGACCTAGGTGAAAATAGAAGCAGCCTCATTCATGATCAGGTTCTACCACTGCTGAGATTGACCTCTTTTGGACAGTATGGAGACAGGCTATGGCCCCACGAACTGCTCACTGAACAACAGATGGAGTTAGCCCCTCAGCTCTCCTATTTTCAGTTATGTCCTAATACACTATGTGACCTTGTTCTGAAATTTTATTTTTCTTCTGTTACATTAATGAGGCAATACCAGGTTAGGTAGGGTCCTAAATCTAATCCCTTCTGTTGCAGTTACATAATCTCCTCTCAACTTGAGTGAAGAGGTGAAGTCAAGCCTGGCAATCAGGTCATAGCCAATGAGGCCTCTATGTGGGCATGATCTTCTGCTGAGGATTCTGGGAACTCCTGTCTTCCTCCCTGGAGGCAGGACTTACACACTCTCTCTGCTTTGTCTTCCTG
>NW_022106403.1:0-1121 GCF_000313985.2 Echinops telfairi | reverse complement strand
TAAGAGATCACTCTGTATTCTTTCTTAAAACTGTATATGAATCCATAATCATATCAAATAAAATGTTTGCTTTTTTAAAAATAATTAAATTATCTTAAGGCATTTGACCTAAGAGAATTGAAGCACAAGGAGTTCTTAGCAGTGCTGATGATGTGGTAAAGAAGAGAGAGAAAGAGTCATCGAGAACCAGTGTTAAATTCTCTAATGCTCCTCCGTTTCCAGAGGTAGAGCTCAGTTTCTCTCCAGGGACTGCCTAGTGAGTCCTTCCACTGAACAGAATAAGGTGGAAGTGATGGTCAGTCACTTCTGAGATGAGCCGGTCAGAAAGAAAAAAAAATTTCCCTCTGAAATTTAGGAGGGAAAATAAAAGACAGTTTGCTGCAACCTTTGCATGTGTCTCTTCCTGTTCCCTTAACATCACATTCAAATGTTCATCTGTCATCAAGCCATATTCTCAGTCCCCACAGTGACGTCACAGCATGGACACACCCACTGCCACGCTGCGCTGGCTCTTCTGATTCTGGAATACATCACACCCTGGATATTAGCGCTTCTTCTCAGACCTGGCTTCATTGTCTCCATCTAGCATCCGTACTTCTTTTACTTTTGAGCTAACGGTGAAATACTAAGGGTCTGATGTGAGAGAGTTCTTATTTTCACCCACAGGTAAATCCCTAAACTTCATCCTCAACAACCAGACTAGAAGCTTGCAATTCTCTTACAGCTCTAACTTAAAGTAAGCTCCTGAAGGGTTTTGTCAGTACATGAAAATTTATAAATTACACACAATGATACCTGGGTTACGGAATGGCTCCAAACTCGAACTTTCCACTACTTGAACAGTCAAGTTCCAAAAAATTCTCCTCTGTGTTCATAACTTTGCTTCATAGCCAAACCAAAACTCAGACTTGAAAACACCTGTAAGGGCCTTACGAATCACCGGTGATGCTTCCGTGTGGGTACCGCTCTGGCTCAGACAATGTACAGTGCTTGTGCGAGGGCATTAAAACATTGTGTTTTTTGTGTGTGTCTTTTATTTGCATAAAATATTGTAACCATGGCTCCAAAGAAAGTGAATGATGACTCGCAGTCAAGTTAAGAGGAAAACTGTGAGAACCATG
>NW_022106402.1:2242-3926 GCF_000313985.2 Echinops telfairi | reverse complement strand
CAATAACAGGGCCATGTGGTACATAACATCTACACGTAGAGACAAAGAATAGGCTCCAGTATAGAAGACACTACTGAAATCTCTTCTTAACCCAGAGGTCAGGTGTGCTACTTAAGCTGAGTTCTAAAGAACAAATAGGCTCTAAATTGGGGGACCAGGTGAGGGCTATGTTCTGGGCTAGGGAAGTAGGTGGTACAAAAGCCCAGAAAGAAAGAAAAGAGGCAATGAAAGCAGAGGACTTGAGTAACACATGAGGAGTGGCTACAGAGGAGAGAGAGGTGATCCAGACCCTAAAGGCCTTCTTGATGAGTTTTCAGAGTCTCTGCTTTACCCCCATGGTACATACTAGAGTATTGGTTCTCCACCTTCCTCGTGCCGCGACCCTTTCATACAGGTCCTCATGATGTGGTGACCCTCAACCATAACATGATTTTCCTTGCTACTTCAAAACTGTCATTTTGTTACTGCTATGACTCGTAATTTAAATATCAGATATGCAGGATGTATTTTCATTGTTACAAATTGAACATAATTAGACATAATTAAAGCAGAGTGATTAATCACAAAACAATATGTAATTCTATATCGTGAAATATTTATGTGTTTTCCAATGGTCTTAGGCCACCTCTGTGAAAGGGTCGTTCAACTCCCAAAGGGGTTGCGACCCACAGGTTGAGAACTGCTGTTCTAGAGGAATCAGGAGGAGTGTGTTAGGCTGGGTTGACTAGAGAAACAATATTCAGTGACACTTCTATGTGTGAGAAAAAGCTTTATATCAAGGAGCAAGAAAACATTCCATCCCGGTCTGCATCAAGTGCCTGAGTCTGATATTAACCCATAAGTCTGACACTTGATCCAATGTAGATCCAATGGTGAAAGAATCACAGGGCTGGTGCAGGAGAGAGTGTATGTAACCTGTTTCCAGGGAGAAAAGGAGGACCTTCCCAGAATCCTCCTGAGAAGGCCACACCTACAAAAAGGCATCATCAGAGTATGACCTTATTGACAGGCTAGACTCCACCCCTACACTTATTCACCAAGTTGACATGAAGCTAGGTAACTACCACAGTGAGTGCAAGTGAAATGTTTTTCAAGCTTCAGCTGCCAAATAGGTTATAATGAAATTTGCATTTTAAATTGTTCTTAGGACTTCTGGGTAAATTCCGATCTCCCAGAATCATATAAAAATAGCCGATATATTTTTTAGAAAAATGGAAAACATATAGGAGTGTCAAGGACTAGTAAGTGAGTTATCCACACCCAGCAGGCACATTCCATAAAGTTTGTGTAAATAATGGCATCAGATACAATGTGACATCATCATATATCTTAATATATACAGAATCACGCACTCTGTAAATAATCCTATGTTTTCTTTTGAAACATCTATGAGAAATAACTCTCTTCTAGGTTACCCAGAAATCCTCAATAATTGCAACAAGTGGACATTTTATAGGCTACATTCCTTGTAGAAGTAAAAAAGGAAAGCCATTTCCCCCCCTTTTTTGTAGAGAACTAAATAAAAAGCAAATAAAATCAATAACTACAGACTGTGTAGAGCCCATGGGCTCAGTTAAAGAAAATCAATTAAAGGATTATCTCCTGAGACATTTTACTGAAAATCAGGCTTAGAGGAAAGACTTCCCATGCTATTCAAACCATTTCAGAGCACATGAAGGGGTGG
>NW_022106402.1:0-1399 GCF_000313985.2 Echinops telfairi | reverse complement strand
AAAACAAAACAAAAGGGCCGAACTTTTTCCGACTCATGGCAACCCTATGTGACAGAATAGAATTACCTCTGTGCAGTTCCAAGACTAGACATCTTTTCAAACTACTGACTTTGTGGTTTGAAGTCCAACTTGTAAATCATTACACCCAACACCAGGGCTCCTTTTAAAATCTGATATCTGCTAAAACATACAATATATAAAATGAAAAGCAAGATGACAATTCTAGAAAAATATTTGGGCATGAATACTACTGTAGAAACTTTATTTTAAAAGAACGCTTGTTATTAATAGGTGCTATTAACTCAGTTTCTAATCACAGTGACCCTAAGATGACAGAACAAAGCATTGACCAGTCAGTCCTGCATCATCCTCACAGTGGTTGCCATGTTTAAGTCCATGGTTATAGCTACTGTGTCCATCCATCTCATTAAGGGTCTTCCTCTATTTCACTGACCCTGTACTTTATCAAACATGCTGATTTTTTTTCAGGGAACTGCCATTCCTTAGAACATATCCAAAGTATGTAAAGCTAAGTCTAGCATCCTTGATTCTAAGGAGCACTGTGGCTGTATCTCTTCCAAAACACATCTCCTTGCCCGTTTGACCATCTGTAGACATTTCAATATTCTCCAACAAGAACAAAGTTCAAACGCATCAATTCTTCTAAGGTATTCACTATTCCTTGTTCAAAATGCATGTGCATATGAAGCAATTGAAAATACCATGGCTTGGGTCAGGTGCTCCTTGTATTCACAATTGCATCTTCATTCTCCAACACCGGAACGAGATATTGTACAAATATAACGTGTCATGTGATTTCTTGACTGCTGCTTCCTTTAGTGTTGATTGTGGATCTAAATTAGATAAAATCATTGCCAAGTTCAATATTTCCTCAATGTGTCATGTGTGAGGTCAGGTGAGTAAGGTACATCGGGCAAGAGAGGCATGCTATTTTCTGCCAAAAACTGATGCACTGAGATGGCTGCATGAGCAGGTGCATTGTCGTGGTGGCAAAACCAGTCCCTCGTCTGCCACAAATCAGGCCTTTTTGTTGCACACTGTTACACAATCTTTTCAGAACATCTAAATAGGAAGCTTGTTTAACTGTCTGACCTGGTGGAATGAACCTCAAATGCACTACAAGTCAACATTTTCATTCATTCAGGAAGTGGACAAATGTCCAGAATGAGGTTTGTCATCAATTGACATTTCAACTTTTTTGAAATGAAAAAATCACTCGTACACTTGAGTTTTCCCCATAGTGTTATCCTTGTAAGCTGTGTTCAACATCACAACAGTTTCTGCAGCATTTTTCATGAGCAGTTAACAAAATTTCACAGCCACACACTGTTCTCTGAAATCAACCATCACAAAATGAGATTCAAGCAAAACTGCTTTC
>NW_022106401.1:2733-3822 GCF_000313985.2 Echinops telfairi | reverse complement strand
GAGTGTTTTGTTCCATTATATTTAGGGTCACTGTGAATTAGAGGCCCATTCAACACTGGCATTAAAGCAACCAATCAGAAAGATACAGGCTTCTCTCACAGTCCTGGACTGCCTGTCTGCCTCCTTCTAATATGGGAATATTGGAAAGGAAAACCCTGTGGACACAACAATCGAATCCACAGCTTCTAAAATGGCAAGTGCTTTTATGGCTTAAGCCACATAGTCAGGTTTTCTGTTATTGCACCCCAAAGCATTCTGACCTGATACAAAATACATTTTTATCTGACAGATCAGTGATCAGTGATCAGTGTCTGTCTCTGCTCTCTGGAGGCTGGGCTTCAGGCAAAGCGACGCTCATCCTCACAGCTGGGGCCACTGGTTGGCTTCCAGTACTCCATAAAAACCCTGTGTTGTCTGAGGCTGCGCTCCAGCACAGCCCTGGGAGCAGGAGGGCATATAAATAAAAGGCCTTATGTTTTATAGGCTAGTCAATATTTATTCAGCCCCAACGGAGCAGTGGACTGAAAGGAACAGAGAGCCTATAAAATGTCTTCTGTGCTGAAGCCTGAAATTGTGCTGCGAGAAAGGGGCTTCTCGGCGCTCTCACTGCCAAGCCGTCCTGAGTGGAGCTGAGAGTGTGCTCAGAGCCCTCGGAGAAGACGGGCTGGGTGGGCAAATGGGGACAGAGAACATGGAAACAGCAGCGCTCTTAGGGACTTCTGGTGGTGGTCTGGGGCCAACAATTTGTACTGGTGGAGCTGTGCCTCCAGGGGCCATTTTCACTTAGAGGGTCACATGAGGAAGCCCCACTTTCCAGGGCAGCAATCATGGGATCTTTATAAAGTCCTTTTAAGAGATGTTTGTGTATGTATTTAATGGAGGGCACATGCCCCCACAAACTGAACTGTGGCTTCTCCATTACCTTGGCTTTCCCCGATATGCAATCACTGCCAACCTTCTATGGCAGTGGTTCTCACCCTTCCTAATGCCTCAACCCTTTAATACAGTTGCTCATGTTGTGGTGACCCCCCAGCCATACAATTATTTTTGTTGCTACTTCATAACTGTAATTTTGCTACTGTTATGATT
>NW_022106401.1:0-1092 GCF_000313985.2 Echinops telfairi | reverse complement strand
GGATCATCCGCCCTGGATTCCCTGTGTTTCCAGTTTCTATCTGTACCAGTGTACATCCTCTGGTCTAGCCAGATTTGTAAGGTAGAATTGGGATCATGATAGTGGGCGGGGGGTAGGGGGTGGGGGGAGGAAGCATTTAGGAACTAGAGGAAAGTTGTATTTTTCATTGTTGCTACATCCCACCCTGACTGGCTCATCTCCTCCCCGAGACCCCTCTGCTAGGGGATTGTCCATGGCCATTTTCACAATTGTCTGAGGCCACTGTTGCGGCCACTCTGTCGGTCTGTTGTCTTGTTGGTCTTCCTCTTTCTCACGGACCGACTTCACCAAGCCCGAGGCCCTTTTCCAGGAACCGGCCTCCCTCATAACATGTCCCAAGTCTGTGAGATGGAAGTCTTGACATCCTCCATTCGATAGTGTCCAAGGCAAGATTTGTTTTTCCTTCCGGAAGTCCATTGAACTTTCAATCTTGTTCACCAACCCCATCATTCAAATGTCTTGTTTCTTCTGAAAGCTTCCTTATGCACTGTCCAACATTCGCATCCATGTGAGGTGATTAAAAATACCACCCTAGAGGGTAGAGGGCAGACAAATACCCCTGAGCCGATTCCAATTCCCAGTGATCCTAATGGACACAGTAGAACTGTTCCACAGGGTTTCTGGGACAGTAAACCTGTGTGGAGCAGACATGGGAGCCTTTCCCTGGTGGTGGACTGGGAGATTTGCACCACTGACCTTGTGCTTAGCAGCCCACTGTCTAAGTCACAGGGTCACCAGGGCTCCTGGAGTAGAGCCAGGGACCCTTCTAAATGTCCCACAGTGCTCAGGGCAGCTTGACAACAACGAATTATCTGGCCCCAAATATCAATCGTACCAAGCCTAGGAGTATCAATTTCTCAGGAGCAGAAACCCTGTTTCCTGCTATTTCCCCCCCTCAGGAGCATATATCTCATATCAGGGTTTAAGGTATCCAACAAAAGACTCAGATTACACACACACTCTATCATTGGGTGGAGAAATATTGTACTCAGAGAAACAAACTCACGATCTGTCTATCCCTTTAATACAGTTGCTCATGTTGTGGTGACCCCC
>NW_022106400.1:2774-3929 GCF_000313985.2 Echinops telfairi | reverse complement strand
GCAGTTGTTCCTACATAGGAACCCATTGTAGCAGCCACTGAGCTAACCTATCTCTTGCTGAACCTTCCTCTTTTTCACTGCTGCTCCACTTTACCCTGCATGTTATCTTTCTCCAGGTATTGGTCTCTCCTGACAACAAATTCAAAGTCTATAAGACAAAGCCTTGTCAGCTTTGCCTCGAAGGAGCGTGTTGGCTCTGTTTCTTCCAAGACAGATGAGCTTGTCCTTTTAGCAGTGCATGCTACTTTTAACTTTCTTAACTAGCAGAATTCAAATGAATTGACTCTTCTTCAGTCTTCCTTGTTCAATGTCTAACTTTTGTGTCCCTATGAGGCAATAGAAAATGCCATGCCTTGGGTTAGGTGCTACTTGGTCCTCAAATTAATGTCCTTGCTTTTCAATGCTCTAAAGAGATCTTCTGAAGCAGATATACATAATGCAATACATCTTTTTATCTCTTCGCTGTGGCTGACATGAACCTTGATTGCCAATCCAAGCAAGAAAAAATCCTTGACACATTCAAACTTTTCTCTCTTTTTTATGATGCTATCTATTGGTCCAATTGTGAGGATTTGGACTTCTTTATATTGAGTCAGAAGCCAGACTGAAGGCTGCAGTCCTTTATCTTTATCAGTGAGTGCTTCAAGACTTCCTCACTTTCAGCAAGCAGAGTTGTGTTGTCTGCTTCTAGCATGTTATTAATAAGGCTCTTTCAATTCTGATGTTGGGTTCTTCTTTAGATAATCCAGGTTTTCTGATGATTTTGTCAGCATAGAGATTAAATAAGTATGGTCCAAGGATATAACCTTGCTACATACCTTTCCTGATTTTGAAGCATGCAGTATCAGGGTATCCTGCAGTAAAGGATCTTAGCCAACACAATGACTCAATTGCATCAATGATTCATCAGATTTTGGTAATCATTATTCAGATGTTGCAAGCATATGCAATGATTGAAAACACCATGGCTTGGCTGAGTCGCACCTTTAGTCCTCCATGAGGCATCATTGTTATTTCAACATTTTAAAGAGGTATTTTATCACAGATTTTCCCAATCCAATAGTGATCCAGCATTATGTGTTGTTTCTGTATTCCATGAACTCAACCAACAGGAGACCAAAAATATTCATGGGGAAAAAAGCAAAAAAAAAAAAA
>NW_022106400.1:0-1073 GCF_000313985.2 Echinops telfairi | reverse complement strand
ATCATAAGGAAATATTTTATGTTGACATGGAATGATCTTCAATTCATTGCTCAGATTAATTTGTGACAGAGAAAAAACTGGCATGAAAAGCTAACTGTTGTACCTGTGATTTACTTGGTATGATTTTTCTATCTCTAGTCTTTGGACTTCCACTCAACTAGTGGGTTTTCCCATTCAGATTGGATGTGCTTATTCTTTTCCTGATTGGTTTGGATGAAAAAAAAGTGTAGAGGGAATTAACTAGTTTAGTTGTTAGTGACTGCTAACAGAGTTCATTGTGAAAACATGGGGGTCGAATACGAGCACTGTCCCTTTTGCCATTTGATTAGGTTTATAAAGAGCCATCTAGAAATTAAGAAGGAAAGATTAGGACGTATTAGGAGAGGATCATACCCTTTAAACCTTGAGATTAAATGTCCTCAATCCATGAACAGAAAACTACAACAACAAAGAAACTGCTGAGCAGCAGCAAAGGAGCAATAGAACCAAAATCCAAAACCGGGTCAGCACAGTTGTCTTCCCAGCCCACTGAGTCAGTAAAGTTTAGTGTCTGGCAAGAGCAGAGTGCCTTCAAGGTGAGGCAGATGGAAGAGTAAGATGCCCACTGGGCATTTACTGGCAGTCCTAAAAGAGTTTTCCAATACTGTTGAGCAGAGCAGAGCAGAGGCCAAGGGGCTAACATGGCTAACAGGCCAAGAACCGGAGAAAGTTGCATATATTCATATATCTCTTGTATATAAGCTGAGTTTTTCAGCACATTTTTTAATGCAGTTTCTGTGGTAAAATCAGTGCCTCAGCTGATATTCAGTTGGACTTATGCTCGAATGCATACGCGAGGTCATGGTCAGAATTGAGCCATATCCAGGTCAAGGTGTTAAACAGTCTTACCTCACATACATTGCACAAATGAGTCGAATAATCCCTAAACACGTGCTGTAGTGATTTCTCTGTCCTATTTCAGAATACGTAACTGAAATAGACAGATTCAGCAACTGATAGGACACCTATATTGGATGCCAAAAGTGTATAATAAAGATTATTGTGAGAAAATTCAAGTGGAAGCCATTAGAATT
>NW_022106399.1:2304-3911 GCF_000313985.2 Echinops telfairi | reverse complement strand
ATTAAGTCTGCTGAACAGAAAAAAAGAAATGGAAATCATCAACACGTAAACATTATTAGTATATTGTGCATTGTAAAAATTATTGGTATATTACTAAAATAATGTGCAAAACATTTAGCATGTGGCTTATTTGTGTAAATTATAGTAAATATATAGAATCAATAAAACATAGTTTTTATGTCAGCTTATTACATGCTTTAATGGAATAAAGTTTGATCCTCAGGAAAAAAAGTATGCTAAAAATCAAATATTATAGCTCCAAATATCACCTTCACTATCTTCCTAAGAATAGCTACCTTTTTATTATGTGTGATGGTTGGAATCTATGTCAACTAGACACACGTGGGTGAAGTAGAAGTGGAGCCCAACCTATCAATCATGTTACAGCCTGATGACAACTCATTGGGGATGTGGCCTTTTGTATAAGAGGGAGTGACCTGGAGCAGAGTTGAGTGCTCTCACCCCTTCCCTTTCTACTGGATCTGGATCTTGGGTCTATTTTGTACATCTCCTGCCCTGTTGTCTGCAAATCCTAGGAGCCATCCACAGACTGCCCACCTCGGATCCATTTGGCTGAATTCATTTACCTCTGCATCCACCAGCCTGTGACTCGCCTGCCTCGTCATTCTTCCTGTTTGTCAGCTTCCTCAGTTACTTGTGTCAGAAGCCTCGAGCTTACATCTGAACCACGAACTAGAACTGACCTAGACTTTCCTACTTCTACAACTGTGTAAGCCACTTCTTGATATAGATCTTTTTTATGTGCATACACATACATGTTTAAAGCATCTTAAATTTATTAACTCATCTAATCTTCATTAGAATCCTATGATGTAAGTTGACATGATGTAAGTTATCGCACATGGGCACACGCATTTCTATCACATGAGAATTGCACTGATTGCTCATCTAAAAGGAAAATTAGAGGACTAAGTCATGTAGCCTTAAAAGAAGATTATAATCACCTTATAACACGAGGAAATTGAAAGATGAAGGGTGGCTTCAAGCCCAAGCTGAGGTGTAAGATGAACTGATGGCATTTGCTTTCAGATTCGCCACCAGCCAGAGAGCAATGTGTGCATAATTCTTTTTACATCCTGCACACACAGTCATTGACTTTTTTAGGCAGAGCATCATTAAGCTGCGTGCTGTATGCTTTTCCCTGAACCTTTCAGGAAATATTTATCAAATAACTGCTTCTTAAAATATTTTCTGAAGTTGATGAAAAGAACATTTGTTTAGACTTCTAAAAGATATAGCCACTTGAGGGAACAAGGAGTATAGATTTACTCATTCTAAATATAGAATAAATTTAAAAAGTCAGTTTTATTACTTAGGATGCTGAAGCACAGAAGAGAGACATAATGACCCTTTGTTGACCTCTCTCTTTATACTCGCCTTCTCTTTGGTCTCCTTTTCTTCTGTTTTATATCTAAGTATTTCTCACTAAATCCATGCCTAGGAATTCAATTTTAGGTTTTAGACAGTTGTGCGCAGTTTCATTCTGTAGTGATCAAAATAGGTAAAGGGAGCTTCCTTTTTAGTCCACTTGACCTATTTTTTCCCTGGTTGATAAAGGTCAATGTGTTTCTAGCACCATGCTCCAA
>NW_022106399.1:0-872 GCF_000313985.2 Echinops telfairi | reverse complement strand
CGTAATTCAAACACGAGAAAACCTTATGATCCCACTTACGTAAAGTAGGCAAGTACATAGAAACACAAGCCTATTAGTCACAAAGAGTTGGAACTGACATACTGGCAACTAACCACCACCACAAAGCTTCTTAGTGGCCTCCTGGGGTGCAAGAGGGGAGAGAGGCAGCAATCATTGCTTGGGGTAGGCTCTGAGTTTCTGTTAACAATGATGAAATAATTTTTAAGCAAATAGTAATAGTATGATAAATGCAACCAATCCCACTCTTTCATTTAAGAATTGTTGAGTTGTCAAATAGTCTCTTCCACATAGTTTTACTAAGACTCAGCCGTCAAGTTGATTCCAGCTAATAGCCACCCCGTCCAACCCTATGGACAGAATAAAACACCCCATAGGAATTTCAAGGCTGGATTTCTTTAGGGAAGCCACTGACCACAGCTTTCTCCGTTGGAACTTCTCCCGGGTTCCAACCAGGGAACTTTCCATTAGCGCCAAATGCGTTTGAACCCAAGAAGAGGCACATGATGAGGGTCACATGACATAATTTACAGTATCAATGGAAATGGCTTTAAATTAATTTGTTGTGGAATTTGAAATAATGAAGTGTTGAGAGTCATGGGCTTTCTCATCCTGTTTGATTTCTCCTTTCCTGGGAGCATTTGCCAAATGGCTATGAATGATTATAATGTGACTTTCAGACTTCAGCAGGAAGGAATCATTTCCATTTGCTTTCACTTATGATTATGAGTTCGTGGATGGCTACAATGTGCAGAATGAGGGAGAAGTATTTTGTTTCACAGGAGTTACTAGTAATCAATTCTCCTCCTTTAAAATTAATCCAATAAATATTTCATTAAAGCAGCTCCTTTAAA
>NW_022106398.1:2315-3878 GCF_000313985.2 Echinops telfairi | reverse complement strand
TCCATACTGAATGCTACAATCCTTGATTGTCACCAGTAAGTGCTTCAAGTTCTCCTCACGTTCAAGGTTATGTCATCTGCATATGGCAGGCTGTTAATAAGCCTTCCTCCAATCCTGATGCCACACTCTTCTTCATATAATCTAGCTTCTCTGATGATAGGAGGTGGGGTAAGGCAAACATATATTTAGCTCTATCATATGTTACATACTACTTCAGGCATTTTACAAAGGTTTTCTTATTTAAACCTTAAAACAACTCTCTAAATAGAAATCACTATCCATGTCTTACATATGAGAAAATTGGCTGATAACGAGTCAGTCATTCACTCAATTAACTATCAGAAATGATTAATCATTGAATCTAGAGTCTTGTATATGTCATTAAATTTTCTATAATGAAAACTTCAAGAATAAAAAGACCTTAATTTAAGGATTAGGGAAATATTTTTAATTAAAATAATTTTATTTCATACACTGAAGTTCTTTTTTCTATTACATGTAACTAATCTGTAACTAATTGTGTCCCTATCCCTACTAACACCACATGGTTTTCCAGGGTTAACGTCTCTGTTTTTCTCACGTAATTGTAAACTCCTGAGGTCAGCCATCCTAACCAACTAGACGGAGCAAGCCTTATATCATGTTTGCTAAATCAAAAAGGAAAAGGAAAACAATTCAGTTCATTGCTGTTTCTGTCTAAATCTCCAGTCATTCGAGTTGAACAGCTTAGCATATTAGTGAGAAAAACACAACAACCTCCTCATTCTTCCCTGAGACACATATTTGAGTGGAAAAGCCCTGTTTGAAAGCTTTACAAGCTTCTATTCTGGGAGAACACAAGCTGCTTGATTCGCTTTGTTCTTTTCTAGAATATACACGGGGGTTTGCGGAATCGGCAGAATGTCACCATCCCTGGCATTCATTCCCTTCATTTCCCCCACTACAAGTAGGTATGACCAATCAGAACCTGAAGTGTAAAGGGCTTGTACTTTAGGGAACAGAACAGGAAAGGCAATTTCAGAAAATATGACCTTGGGTCTGACTTTATTAATTTGCATCCTAGTTAAGAGAACGGGCTTTGCCAACAACCAGCCTTCATCTGAGTTCTGTCTTTGACACTGAGCTATGTGACCTTGGATAAGTTGCTTACCCTCTGTTTCCTTAGGTGTAAAACTTAGATAATAATAGTGTTGTCATGAGAATTAAAAGGAAGAGTAAACATAAGGCACTTAACACATGGCCAGCGTATGATAAGTATTCATTAAACAGGAATTCAGACACAGTATTATTTTTACAATGTATGCCACAAGCTGCTTCATGTGTCTGCCCAAAGGGTAACAACAACATTCAGAACCCACAATTTTAATATGGCTCTGCTTTTCCTCAGCACCTTTCATCTCCGAGCACCAAAGTCCTGGACCATTGTAATCCTTGTCTCCTTAACATTAGACTGGTAAAGGCGGGAGCACTAACAACGGCCTAGTGTGCTTTAAAAAACACACCATCCTAATCAGAGGTAACCCCACCTGCCCCAAATCAGAGACAAAACCGAGTACCACTTTC
>NW_022106398.1:0-1509 GCF_000313985.2 Echinops telfairi | reverse complement strand
CCTGCCTCTCTATTCAGAGATGTCTGCGTGAGAGGATAAGTACAAACCACAAAGGCTGCCACTGGGGCAGCGGCTGCATCATTTCCGTGGAACTTGTCATTATGTTTCAGGTCAGAGATTGAGGTTTGGAGCAGGGAATTAAGCTTTTAATATCAGGTGAATGGATTTTTGTAAGAGGTTAGGAGGCTTTGGGTCTGAAAGAGAAAAATGGTGCTTTAAAATAGTCATCTTTCTTTTGTACTGTAATTATCAGTGCATGACGAATCATTTTTTATTGTGTTCGGTGTGGGCAAAAGGAAATATCCCCTACCCATTTCTGTAGGATGGCCATTTGAAGGAGTCAAAATGTTCCCACTTCTAATCAGCTTCCTCAGAGTATGTAATTTACCTAGAAAATTGATCCTGAAACATCACTTTTAAGGGAAGATCAGCAAATGGTGCAAATTCATTTATATGACCAAAAAATAATTGGTGCATGTTCACTGTTTAAACACATACTGTCAAATAAGTTGGTGATGTCTCCATAATAGCCATGGGAAAGAGGTTTATGTTGTCTAAGTGACCTAACTTCTGAAATAGGCATAACCAGCCTTGTTAAAAATATAAAGCATATATATATATCATCATAAAAATATCAAAGAACGAGACCAATGGCCTAAGCTGAGCTCCATCTCTGACATTAATGGTGAAAATCTCACTGCCACAGTCAATACTGACTCACAGCAACCCCCTATGAGTTTCCGAGATTGTAACTCTTTAAGAGAACAGAAAGCCCAGTCTTTCTCAAGGAACTACTAGTGGTGTGGAACTGCCGACCATGGAAATTGCAGCCCCTGACTTGTATCCACTACACCACCAGAGCTCTGAAGTCAGGGTAAATAATTCAATTCCTCTGAGCTTCTGTTTCCTCATCTATAAAGTGGGACTAGTAAAATACACCCTTAAGATGTGGTCTTTGAAAGAAACCACACAGACCTTAAATTATAAAGTCATGTATTTCTGAGGCTCATTTTCAAAATGAAAAGGTCGTTGATAGAAGGTCCTATTCTTCCAAGAGCTTGCCAGGTTTCAAGAAACCTTTGCCCACAGAGTCAGGTGTCGTGTTAACTTGCCAACATCATGTTTCTCACTCATGGGACCAGTTGCTCAACAATCTTGGGTAGCTTAACAAGTAGTCATCAGACAACGACCAATATTCATGATCATATCTCTGTTCCAAAACATCCCACTTTCCATTGCTTCAGAAACTAAAGACTTTCAAATAACATCACTTAAAAGCTATCGGAATTATGGATGGGAAGTTGTTGTACTGTTTTCCTTCTGAGTTGAGCATCTTAGAGTGGTAAATATATGTTTACCACTAGATGTATCTTGCAGACAGTGGTCCACACTCATTCTTGGTGAAAAGGCAAGGCAGTCGGACACCACTCTGCAGAGCGACTGCTCTTCTGTTAGTGATGGGAAAGCTGTGTCAGTTGCATGTGGTGTCGGCTTAGATAAATTGGAACT
>NW_022106397.1:2355-3932 GCF_000313985.2 Echinops telfairi | reverse complement strand
GAAATAGCATGGAATGTGCAGGGAACTGTAACCAGGCCCAAGCCAGGACGTGGAGAAAGATATAAGACAAAGCAGCATTATTCATAATACCCAAAGGTGGAAACTGTCCAAATGTCCATCAAACTGAGAGACAGGCAAATAAAATACGGTATATACACACCATTGAAGACTACAAAGAAAGAATGAGTGCTGGTCCATGTTGCAACAGGCATGAACCTCGAGAACATCATGGAGAGGGAAAGTTACTCATTAAAACACCAACGTCGCTGGTGGATTTTAGCATGGGCTCCTTCAAAAGGGTTATCTTGAAGATGAACTTTTACAAAGAGTTAGAGGAACTAAATAGTAACCAATGAAAGACATGTAAAATTCCTTAAATAACATTTATTAATATTAAACAAAATTTATAAAAAACGTTTACAATGTAGAAAAATTAAAAAAAAACAAAACCACCAACATTGTATGATTCCTCCTACATACTGATAATAAGCAAACGTATAGACTAAAGGTGATTAGTGGCTACCAAGGGTTGGGGGAGAGGGAAGCGGCATTTAGCTGCAAAGGTACTGGAAGTTTGCTGTAGTGGTAATGGTCGTAAAAGCCAAAGGTGGAAACTGTCCAAGCGTCCATCAACGTATGGATGGATAATCAAAGCCTGGCGTATACACACAACAGCATACAATTCCACCAATGCCACTGATATGTGCTATTAGAAATGATCAAAATAACAAACTTTCTTGTGATATGTATTTTACCATGATAAAGCAAAACAAACATGAATTATAGCCTGAAAATAATTTTTTAAAAGGTTTGAGGGAGCTGTTATCTCAGGTCTAGTCCATCTAGGCCGGCAGTGCCAACAAAAGAACACACTGGCGACCCTAAGCACAGGGATACGGCTTTCTGGATGGATGTAAATACCGAATTGATTTAGATGGATTCTTAAACTACCCAAAGGGAATTGCCTATGTACCCAACAGGCTTGTGTGGATCCCAAATCCCTGGGGCTCTGAAGAGCAGAAACAAGACGGGCGATCTTAAACCCCACTAGGCCAGGTTTCGCATCCTCACTAATGAAATTCTCTGTTCCAAGTTCTCAGAGCAATCAAGAGGTGGCTGCCCCCTCAGAGCAACAGATGAGATCATGTGTATGCCTCAGGAGAGTTGAAGATGGTGCCTGTATGTTAAGGTGACCAGATGTTCCAATTTTTAAAAATTTTTCCTGCGTCCCACGGCGTTTTAAAAAAGTCCCGGTTTTTTGAAAGAATGCATGACAAGCTAGGGCATATGGTTTTCGGCTGCCATTTGGCTATTTCACCAGGATATGAGTTTTATCGACGGTGTCCCGTTTTACCAATGTTAAAATCTGGTCACCTTACTGTATGTGGTTATTACTAACTTCCTCTTATCCACCTACATACATTTTTTTCATTTCAAGGGAAGAATCCTACCCTAAAATTCCTGGAGCTCCAAAATACTAAGAATCTACTATAGGCCAGGTATTGTTTTACGGCCTAGGGGGTAAAATGAAGAACGGAATACGCACGGCACGGTCTGTGTTGGCACAGAATTCACAT
>NW_022106397.1:0-824 GCF_000313985.2 Echinops telfairi | reverse complement strand
CAAGAACAGGGCTACAGATTCCTCTTGGGATTTCATATGGGTTGTCACTCATATGCCAAAATGTATCCCTAAGTAGTGAGGTACCATTTGCATCTAGCAAATAAGCAGACATGTCTGAGAAAGTTGAGATAGCTGTGCTGAGGAGGGGGCAGTGGAGGAAGCTGTCAAAATGTTGCTGGTTGGCTTACACAGCATGGCCAGTGACGTTAGCTAGCTCTACTCCCTGTAACGGGGAAACAGCGGACTACACGACTGAACTGTATCTGCCTCTATTTCCAACAGACTTACGTTCAATTTTCACTCACAAAAAAAAGGCCAGGAACATTTTATCAATCTTTTTTTTTTAAAGTTAATATAAAATTATAGGGGGAAAAAGGAACCTGAACTTTAAACCCAGCTGGAACAATCTGCAGCAGTGGCGGCAGCAGAGATTTAATTTAGTGGATTTTCTGTGGTTGTTCACTAGGTTCGCGGTGATGGAAGCTGCACATTTTTTCAAAGGAACCAAGAAGCTGCTGGAGGTTTGGTTCTCTTGGCAGCAGCCCGACGCAAACCAAGGATCTGGGGATCTTCGCACACCTACGCTCTGAGTGGGACAGACTTTTGAAGGGTGTGCAATGTTCAATTCTAAGTGTAGCAGAAACTGACAAGCAGGAAGCTTATGTATGCACTGAGAGTCACATGTTTGTCTCCCAGAGACGTTTCATTTTGAAGATGTGTGGTGCCCCCTCTTAACTGGTTCTCCTGTTGAAGCTTGCTAGGGACGACACGGGGTTTGACTCAATCAAGCTTCTTTTGTTCTCGTAACAATTTCATGAACACTT
>NW_022106396.1:1812-3812 GCF_000313985.2 Echinops telfairi | reverse complement strand
TCAGAGGTTTAAAGAGGAACTGAGAGAAATGGAAAAGCTGGCAGCACGATTCACCTGAGGCTTCTTAGCCCCAGAGAGGCTACTTTTTCCGTGACTTCTGAATTTCAGGAAGAGTGAACCTGCAACATTCACCGTTTCCCATAGACTCATGAATCTCCAGAAGGTTGAGGAATAGCGGCACGGAATTGCTGGCTCCACCATTCAGCAGAGATGAACTTTGAAATCTCAACGAATCAAGACTTCCTTAGATCCATGCATGTCAGAAGCAATGCAATTCAGAAAGAAGCTAAGTGTAGGAAGCACTGTTGTGCTTGCCGAGAGCAACTTCAGGGAGCACATTAGGCCAGTAGCTTAGCAATATTGTTCTGAGAAAAAAGAAACTGCCTGAGCGAGGCCAGTTGAACTGAACTCTTTTGCAGTTCGAGTGAGTTGCCCTCAGACACTAGAAGTGTCAGGACTCCACATTTTAAGGAAACTCCTCCAAACTTCCTGAAGT
This sequence comes from Echinops telfairi, assembly GCF_000313985.2. NCBI lineage: Eukaryota > Metazoa > Chordata > Mammalia > Afrosoricida > Tenrecidae > Echinops > Echinops telfairi. The sequence goes on along the minus strand of NW_022106396.1, from coordinate 3,316 downwards.
GCAGTTTTTTCCAGAATCATCCATCTCCTTACTTAAGTTGCTTCCAAGACTTCTGAATTTCCAGAAGAGTGAACCTGCACCATTCCCCGTTTGCCATACACTCATGAATCTCCAGATGTTTAAGAGGAACTGAGAGAAATGGGACTGCTGAAGTGATCACCATTCAGCCAATGCTTCTTAAACCCAGAGGGGCAACTTTGTTCCATGACTTCTGAGTTTCCAGAGGAGTGAGCCTGCGCCATTCACCGTTTCCCATAGACACAGGAATCTCCAGAGGATTAAAAGGAATAGCGACATGGAACGACTGGCTGCACCTTTCAGCAGAGATGTACTTTGAAACCTGCGTGAATCAAGGTGTCCTTAACTCATGTATCTCAGAAGCAATGTAATTCAGAAAGAGAAACTACCTGCAGGAAACACTGTTGTGCATGCAGGCAGCAGCTTCTAGGAGCACATTAGGCCAGTAGCTCAGCAATATTGTTCTGAGAGAAAAGAAGCTGCCTGAGGGAGGCCAGTTTAGCTGAATGAACTCTTTTGCTGTTGGAGTGAGTTGCCCTCAGGTGATAGAAGTGTTTGAACTCCTCATTTTAAGGAAACTTCGCCAAACTCCCTGAAGTGCAGTTTTCTCTGGAATCATGATCTCCTTACGTTGATTAGGTGACTTCTGAATTTCCAGAAGAGTGAACCTGCACCATTCCCTGTTTGCCATACACTCATGAATCTCCAGAGGGTTAAGAGGAACTGAGAGAAATGGAATTGCTGGAAGTGAGCACCATTCAGCAGATGCTTCTTAAACCCAGACGGGCAACTTTGTTCCATGACTTCTGAGTTTCCAGAGGAGTGAACTTGCACTACTCACTGCTTTTCACAGGCTAATGACTCAACAGAAGGTTAAGAGGAACAATGACATGGACATGCTGAGAGCACGCATCTCCGCAGAGATGTAATTTGAAACCTGCACAAATCAAGGAGTTCCTTAGACTCATGAATCTCACAAGCAATGTAGTTCTGAAGGAGAAGAAGCTAACTGCAGGAAGCACTGTTGCGCTTGCAGGGAGCAACTTCAAGGAGCACATTAGGCCAGTAGTTCAGCAATGTTGTTCTGAGAGAAAAGAAACTGCCGGTGGGAAGCTCTCTGAAGAGAACCTTTTTGTAGCTGGAGTGAGCTGCCCTCAAGTGCTAGAAGTGTCAGGACTCCACATTTTAAGTAATCTTTGCCAAACTCCCTGAAGTGGTTTTCTAGGGTTTAGTTCATCTCCTTAATTACGCTGATTCCCTGACTTCTGAATTTCCAGAAGAGTGAACCTGAAACATTCACCGTTTTCCATACGGTCAAGAATCTCCAGAGCTTTAAGAGCACCATTCACAGAGGCTTCCTGACCCCAGAGGGGCAACATTGTTCCCTGACTTCTGAATTTCCAGAAGGGTGAGTGAACTTGCACTATTCACCGTTTTCCGTAGACTCAGGAATCTCCAGAAGGTTCAGAGGAACAGCGACATGGTA
>NW_022106396.1:0-1444 GCF_000313985.2 Echinops telfairi | reverse complement strand
CCAATAGCGTGAACCTGCACCATTCACCGTTTTCCATACACTCATTAAACTCCAGAGCTTTAAGAGTAACTGAGAGAAATGGAACTGCTAGCAGCACCATCAGAGGCTTCTTAAGCCGACAAGCGCAAATCTGTGGTGAACCACCTCAACGTCCAAGGCATAACGTTTTCTAGAGGATAAGGAACCTTCACATGCGATGTTGAACTGAGAGAATTGACACTGATTTGGTATACGGCAGTATTTACAAACATCTTCATGAAGCCGTTCAGTAAGGAAGCACGGGAATCTGTGGGATTCACCTTTTTCCGCAGACTTGTGAATCTAAAAAAGGCAAACTTGAACTGAGATATATGAAATTGCTAGAAGCATCATTGTACAGAGGCACGTGAACCTGAAAGGAGCCACTTTTTTGTGAAGCTGAAAAGCACGCTGAACTTTCCGGAGTTTTCAAGAGATTCACGAATTCCACGGGCAATATTGTTGTGACAGAAAACAAACTGCAGGAGTCACATTTGAACTGAGAAACTTGCAGTTTTCACCTAGCCCCATGAATCTCCAAGAGGGAGTTAAATTTTGAAGGAAAAACAAGATGCAGGAGGCGCTGTTGTACTTTCAAACCTGCAAGAATGAAGGTTTTCCTGAGACCCCTGAATCTCAGAAGCAATTTAATTCTGAAGAAGCTAACTGCAGGAAGCGCTGTTGTACTTGCAAAGAGCAACTTCAAGGAGCACATTAGGCCTAAGAAGCCTAAGACACTCAAGAATTACATGAATCTCCATTTTAAAGAAGTGCAGTGAAACTCTGTGAAGCTCACTTCTGTGCAACAAAGTGACCCTCCAGAAGGCACCATCCTTTGGTGAAATCTGAAACTTCTTGAACTACTGCAGTTTGGATCCTCAGGAACCTGCACGATTTACTGTATTCTCTAAGACCCATGAATCTCCATGAGGCAATATGTTTCTGAGAGGAGTACTCCCTATTATACAGCTGAACAGAGACAGCCCTAACACCTAGAGTTAGGGCGAGGGTTAGAGTTAGGGTTAGGCTTCGCGTTAGACAGGGTAGGGTTAGACCTAGGCTAGGGTTAGAAATGGGGTTAGGGTTAGGGTTAGACTAAGGATTAGTGATTAGTTAGGGTTAGATTTTTGACTAGGTTTAGCATTAGGGTTAGATTTAAGGTTAATGTTCGGGTTAGAGTTAAGATTAGGTTTAGGCAGGATTTGTTTTAGGATTAGGGTTAGTTTTATGGATTTAGATTTGGGCTTAGCTTTTATGGTTAGGGTTATGTTTAGGTTTATGGTTAGCTTTAAGGTTACGTTTAGGGTTTGATTTAGGTTGGGATTAAGTTTAGAATTAGGGATATAGGTAGGGTTAGAATTTGGGTTAGTGTTAGTCTGAGGTTTAGGGTATGGGTTAGGGTTAGCATTAGGGGTTAGGGTTTGAT
>NW_022106395.1:2848-3877 GCF_000313985.2 Echinops telfairi | reverse complement strand
TCTGATATCACAGACTTTCACTGGGAAAGGAAGATGGTTTGAGGAGACGCTAGAAGGACCTGTGTGGTCTTTGAACATGCTTCCATTTTATGGTTGAATCCCTTGGGCGGTTCAATTTCATTTAATTGCATTTGAAAGTAAGGGCGGGAACGTCACTTTAGTTATTCTGTGCTTCCCCCTAGTGGGTATATAGGTGCACAACAGCTCAAGAAAAGCTAAAGAAGAAAAGTGCTACATTGCCCCTCCATAAATACCCGGTGTTTCCAAAGGAATGTAGAACTCCCGTTTAAGTAGTTTCATGACTATTAAAAAATCGTGAATTGTAAACACACCTTTAAAGAATCAACCATCTGAGATAAATGAGGGCAGTCTTTACCCAAGGACAAAATTCAGAAGGATTAGGAAAAAAAAGAATGGAATTGGGAAACACAGGGAGGAAGTGGAATCAATTCTGTTTCGCTGTGGTGTTTGCCATCCAAGAAACAGAAGGTGTATGAATTGTTGAACGGAACACGGATATTCTCAATTCACCAGAATTAGTCAAACATAATAGAGAAAGAAAAATGCTTTCTAAAAAAGTTGGCAAATACTGCTTACCAGGTGAATCTGAAACTGAACAAACTCAAGAAAAAACTCAAGCCTGGAATTGCAACCTTGAATGATTCTATGGACAAAATATGGTTGATGCAGGAAACATCAAAAAATGGAAAGAATACTCAGAGTCAGTGTACCAAAAAGAATGAGTCCACATTCCACCATTTCAGGAGGTAACACATGAGCGAGAACCAATGGTGCTGAAGGAGGAAATTCCAAATGCACTGAATGCCTTCCCCAAAATAAGGCTCCAGGAAGTCATAGAATACCACCAACGTGTTTCAGAAACCCTGGAGGCACTCGCTCCTGTGTGCCAGGAAATTTTGGGGACAGCTACTTGGCCAACTGACTGGGAAAGATTCATATGTGTGCCCATTCCCAAGTCAGGTGACCCGACAGAATGCTCAAATGATACAACGATATCATGTGCATCAC
>NW_022106395.1:0-782 GCF_000313985.2 Echinops telfairi | reverse complement strand
CCTTCATAGCGACCCAAACCATGACAAAGAAGGGCTGAGAAAGTGTCATAGATGAGGAGAGTTGACCTCTAAAAGCAATGAGGTACCCTTCATGGGTTTTTGGAACAGATGAAAGACATCTGCATCCAATAGCATCATAATATCTGTATCTAATAGCTTCATAATATCGTGTGGCATGTAATTCATTGTAGTACTTCTCCATCACTTTCTTAGCAGTGACAAATGTCTGGAGTAACAGAAGAGGCCAACAATAGGAATATTAGCCAGAGGGCACAGAGCACCCATACTATCTTGGTACCTTTTTTCAGTACATCTAAAATTAATTATGAAATGAAAATAAACACAGCAGCCAAAAAAACACCACCTAACTCATAGTAAAGCTATGCTTTGCATAGTTGAACCAAAAGATATTAAAAATATCCTTTCCCTACCAAGCCCCAAGGATGACATCCCTGCGCAGAGCAGTCAATACAGAGAGAGGACCGTAGGGCTGGCCCTGCCAGGAGACTCAATGTTCTCTCACTAACCCACAATGCCACAGGGGGTAGCACTGGAAACAAGTTGTGGAAAGGGGGCCTGGTCTGACAACACAGCGGGGTGAAACAGGAAGGGATTGGAACAGGGAAGCAAGGGGAGAAAAATAACGAAGTCCCTGAGGAATCCTGAAAATAGACTTCTAACCAGGGGGCAGGACTTGGCACCTCATCAGATCAGATGGGAATACATCAAGCAGCAGACCTAAAACTATTTATAGGCTTTTTGTTTTTGTTTTGTTTTGCTTT
>NW_022106394.1:2247-3873 GCF_000313985.2 Echinops telfairi | reverse complement strand
AAGGCACAATTGCATTTACATTGGATTGATAACAAAAAACATTTTTCTAATGATCTTTTTTGGTTTTCTGTTTGTAAAGTTTCAAAGTAAAACACAACAACTCTTATCTCAGAATGTGTCCATATACACATATATGTTTTTTCTAGTACTTTTGGAATAGTACCATGGGGAAATTTTAAATCATTTTACTGAGGGCTCTTATAGCTATTATAATAACCCATCAATGAGAAATTTAAAAGCTGTAAATAAAATAAAAGCACACAATGGGTGTGCCTGGAAATAATAAGAAAGTTGCTACCAGTAAAACTAGACATTATTCTTAATAAACAGCCCAATGTATGGTAACGAGTGCTATTTCCTATGAGACAATACTAGGCCAATTAGTTTCAATGAGAATATATGTTGTTTAATTTCATTTTTAATATTTTATCCAAGGAATTTGTTAATATCACTTAATCTACTATTCCTTGTTTAAAACTTAGAGGTAGTGAGAAACATATTTTATGTTTCAGCTAATTTTGTCCATGAGAAAATTAGACAAACAGAAAGAGTTACATTCAAATGAAACAGCCGTGGGAATATAGCAGAATTTAAGGCTCAGGTCCAATACTTCTATATGCCATTCTTTTGTTTGTTTCACCCAGCATAATTAAGCTCTGCCACTTGGATTTCAGTTTGCCTTATTGAAGTGGCTTCTGTGTTGCTGTGACGCTGGACGCTAGATCACTAATATTGCAAATACCAGAAACTTCACCCAAACTGAATAGGTTTGTTTTGGTGGAGTTTACAGACAAAGAACAGACTATGAAAAAGAACCATCGGCCTACTTCAGAAAAAGTAGCCACTGAAAAGGTTAGGCGTCGTATGGAAGCACTGTCAGAGCCTGAAGGTTTAAGGAATGGGAACAGAACATTGTCATAGGTAAACTGGAAGGCGGAGCCCATGAGTCAGGTAGCTCTCATCTGAGGAGGAGTGGCTTTCTCCTGCAGTCATTATGGTGATTCTAAATTGAATCTAATCTCCCTCATTTATTTACCTCTGCAGTGAGTACCTACCTGCCAGAAAGGTTATTCATCTTGCTAGAACAGGAAAACCCTCCTAGAAGCTTCCTATAAAAAAAAAACAACAAACCCAAAACTTACTGGATCCTAATTTCAGGGTGAACATATTTTGAGAAGTCCTTCTACTTACATGCCAGACCGTCATGGTTGATAATCACAAGTGCCATATGTACTTGGAAAGCATTTTCATGCGGGCACACAAAATGTGTAACAGAGGATCCTGCCCTCAGGAAATTCAGCATAGTGCGACAGATTACCACGCAAGACTTGTCACATGGAAGAGCTGGGAATGTTTAGAACTGTAGGTTTTAAATAGAGGGGAAGTGATTAATCCTGTTAAAGTATTCCAGAAAAGATTTCATAGCGAATCCTAAAAAAAAAGTGAGTAAGTATTTAACTTAGGCAATAAAAATAAAGCTAGAAAATACCATGTTCAAGACAATATTGTACTAACTCAACTCATGTTAGAAAAAATTCCTGAGATACGCATCACTATTGGTTTTATTTCCAGGTGAAGGAATTGAGGTACAAATAAATAAACCACTGACCAGATAACTGTCAGGGG
>NW_022106394.1:0-1093 GCF_000313985.2 Echinops telfairi | reverse complement strand
GAAACAAATTCATAGACACTCATATGTGTATAAGGAAGGGCTTTATATAAAAGGCTAATTATATATTAAGAAAAGATCCCAGCCTCCTCCAGATCAAGTCCATACGTTTGATATTACCCATGTCAGTACCAGTCTATAAATTCCTCTTCAGACTCACACAGCACATGCAATGAGGCTGAGTACAGGAATATCACAGGTCACTGGGTGGAAAGTCTTATGGATCCAGTGGTGGTGGAAGCATCTCAGTGCTGGCATGGGTCTCCATGTGGCTCCTCTAGCTCCAGGGTTCTGGCTACATTAGCATAGCTCCACGTGGCTTTTAAACAGCAATATCTTGTAGGGAACATGTGTTTCCCACCCCCAGGGAGGAATAAAGAAGTGCCCAGAATCCTGAGGAGAAGGCCATGCCCACACAGAGGCAGAATTGCCTATGACCTGAATGACAGGCTACATTCTACCCCTATAACCTGTTAACCTGTTTAACAAGTTGACATAAATTATCTAACTATCACACCGTTCAAGGACAATTTTCTTCAAGACTTCTGAACATGAGTGGTGTGTATATATATATATCCTCTAAGCTACATGATACAAATCCATCAGTTTTCTCTTACTTACCCTTTTTGTAATGGTCATAACCTATTGTTCAGGTCAAAATTAAGGGTGTTGTTCTTAATTTTTCTCCTTATTACATGTGTGTACAAAATTTAAATTTTCATCAATATGTGTGAAATTGATCTCTAAAATAAGTTTGTAATTGGGCCATCTATCTCTTTTTAACCAGACTTTCACCAAACTACCATCATCACTTTACTAGGCCCCTTCAATTATCTTACAAACATATTTTCTGCTATGAAATTTGCTCTTCTTGCATCAGTCTCCAGAGTGATCTTTTAAAAGAATAATTCACCTCACAGTATCTCTTTAGTGAACATTCTTCAAAAACAACACATCAAACAAATATTATCCAGTTCATTTTTATGTTCCCACAAACTCTGTAGTCAACTCACATAATACCCTTCCTCTAAAATGGACAGGGTTGGTACTCTCCTAATACCCATTCAGAACCACTTTAATGATTCTGTGCTGTTGG
>NW_022106393.1:2436-3935 GCF_000313985.2 Echinops telfairi | reverse complement strand
TTCAACAACACCCTCATTCAAAAAACCATGGGTTCTTCTCCACTCTTCCTTATGAATCATCCAGCTTTCCCATGAGACAGCCCAAATGTGGCACCCTTGCTGCTTAACACTGTGAAAGATGTCTTTGGCCCAATGCAAGGCATCATCTGATTCCCTGACTGCTGCTTCCAGGAGTCTCGATTGTGGGTCTAAGTAAAGTGAAATCCTTGATGACGACGTCAGTCTTTTCTCCAGTCCCACGATGCTGTCTGTGGGCCCAGTGGTGAGGATGTGGTTTCTTTCATATTGAGTTCTGCTCCCTACTGAAGGGTACGGCCCTTGATCTCACGTGCTTCGAGTCCTCCTCCCTTTGAAGCAAGCAAAGTTGTGTCACGTCCATATTGCAGGTTGCTCACGAGCCTCCCTCTGATCTTGATGCTGTGGTCTTCTTCATGCAGGCCAGCTTCGCGCATTCTTTGCTCAGCATACGGGTCAAGGAGGCACAGTGCAAGAATTCGACCCTGACGGGGTCAGCCCAGCACAGAAGTCGTGTGGAATGAAGTCTGGGGAAAAGGTTGGAGGGCGGGGGTATGTCTGACCTCCACCTCACAGGAATCAGCCCCGGATGGATGTTGTGTTTGGGTCTCGTGCCTCCCTGTGAAGTCAGAAGATAGTCTCGCAGCCTTCTGGGATCCTCTGCTTTCAGTCCTCTGACAGCAGCCATAGGATCCCTTTTCCATGTTCTCTTCTGGACCCAGCTTGCAGTTCCGTGATGTGTTAGTCTGAGTAGACTAGAGAAACCAATCCGGAGACACGCCAGATACGTGTGTAAGAGAGAGGTTTATAACCATGAGTAATTGTGTATTAAAAAAACGCCCCACATGGAAGAAGCACACCAGCCTGTGCGGTCACGAGGTGTCAAAGGGATCAGGTATCAGGCATCATCAGAACAAACAATCATATCATTGTGAATGAGGGGGAGTGCAGAGTGGGAACCCAAAGCCCATCTGTAGGTAATTGTACATCCTCTTTACAGAAGGGTCTCGGGGGAGGAGATGAGCCAGTCAGGGGACAGTGTAGTAACGATGAAACATATAACTTTCCTCCATGTTTCCTCCTCCCTGCCCCACCATCATGATCCCAATTCTACCTTACAAATCCAGCTAGGCCAGAGGATGTACACTGACAGAGATAGGAACTGGAAACACAGTGGCAATCCCGGGAGGGTGGAGGGAAGGTGGGGTAGAAAGGGGGAACCGATTACAATGATCTACCCTGTTTCCCCGAAAATAAGACAGTGTCTTAGATTAATTTTTGCTCCCAAAGATGCGCTAGGTCTTATTTTCAGGGGAGTCTTATTTTTCCATGAAGAAGAATACGGTACACATTTATTGTTGAACAACAAAAAAAGGAAATTTATTACCTGTATTCAGTACGATATTAGTTGTCATCACAAACCAGCATCACCAGATAAATTGTTAATCCTACAGTATCAAGAATTTCTTATTACTCCTGCCCCG
>NW_022106393.1:0-904 GCF_000313985.2 Echinops telfairi | reverse complement strand
TCAAGCACATTTGTAAATATGTTGCCATCATCATTTTGAAAACCTTTTCTTTCTACTTGAGCCCTTGGTATCAGCTCCTCTTTTTTCCCTCCCTCTCTCACCTCCCCACCCTTCTGAACCCTTGATAATTTATAAATTATTGTTATTTTCATATCTTCCACTGTCCACTGTCTCCCTTCGCCCATGTTTCTGTTGTTTGTCCGTGGGAGGACATGGGGGGGCGGGGGGAGGCTTTACAATGAGTTGGGGTATTTCTTACATCTTCTTTTGATGTCTCCTACATTTTTCAGTATCTTGCCCATAGAATCCTTCAATAGTATGACTTGGGCTTTGGCCTTTTTCTTCACATTTTTCAGCTTGAGAAATGCTGAGCATGCTCTTGCCTTTGGGCCCTCTAACTGCAGGCTTTGCACTTTTCCTTATAATACTTTGTCTTCTCCGGCTGCCGTTGGAAATGTTCTGTTGAACTCTTTTACTTCATCGTTGCTTCTACTGATGTTAGCTACTCTTTTTTCAAGAGTAAGTCTCAGAGTCCCTGCTGACATCCGCTTTGTCCTTTCTTTCTGTGGTGAAGTGAGATTTCTTCATCTGGCTCTTCTATCCACATATTTCTGAGGAGCCCGGGTGGCATAGTGGGAAAGGGCACCCGTTCGAAGCCATCGGCTGCACTGTGGGAGAAAGATGAGGCTTTATCCTCCTGTAAAGGTTCACTGTCTCAGAACCCCACAATGGCAGCTCTACCATGTCCTATAGCGTTGCTGTGAGTCAGAATCAACTGGATGACCATGAGTTTGGGTTTTTGGTCTTTTGATGTGTGAAACACTGAGGGATTGGCCAGTTTTTCACTTATTGCCGTTCCCTTATAAGAATAAGCCATCTCGTGCCCGGCTATCAAAAAGTATAG
>NW_022106392.1:2519-3937 GCF_000313985.2 Echinops telfairi | reverse complement strand
ACCGATGGGTGGGGGCTGTAGTTCAAACAGAGCCTTTAGGCTCTATACCCTTCAGGGTCTATTACCCCAGTTCAAAAATCCCTGCTCTAGAAAATTGCTGAGGTAAAGAGATTAGGTGGTTAACCTCCTCATCTCCAAATTGGGAAGGTGATTCTAGATTTGGAAACTCTATAGAATATAGAGAATCCTCGAAGAGATAAGGGTAAATTTTATTGATACATGGTTTTCTTCCTCCTGGTCTTTCTGTCCTCCATGTCTGCTTTATTCCTGCCCCTCTCCACCCCTATCATTTTATTACCATCTGACATTACTGTTCTTTTATTCATTCATTTATTCTCTCTGTCTCTGGAGTATGATCTCCATGTAATAGAAGAGTTGAATTCTTTTCTTTCCCCCTTGGCCATATCTACAACCCCTACAGCAATGACTAGTACAGAGAAGTCCCTCGGTACAATTGTCACCACATGAATAGTCTTCCATATGGGACAATTACTGTAGAGGATGGGAAAATGCTTAGATGGTCTGGTTTCTTCTTATACAGAGTTCAATCCACCCGGTAGGTTGATAACTACAATGTGTACCCCAGTTAAGAGGTATTCCAATTCTAGGCCCCTCCAGGGCCCGTAGATGAGAATAGCCTTGCTTTTTTTCGGATTCCCCTAAAGCCCAATAGATTGAGATTTAAAACAGTCACAGGTCTACAAAAATTACTAACCACCTACTTATTTTCCATCTTACAATATTTAAAAATGTCATGTTCTTTTTGCCCTACCAACTAAACTGTGCTTGGTGAATAACTTTGCTGTATGGTGCAAGGCAAGTGGCAAGCATGAATATTTAGAATTTTACTTAGACGATCTGAAATAATGTGCTCAAAAGGAAATGGGATTGCTGGACAGTTCAAATATGTTGTAGGACACAGGGAGAAGGTGTTGCCGAGAGGACAAAGCCTTGGATATGTGTTTGGACTAGATTATCTTGTTGGCCACTGTCAACTCTGAAAGTCATGATTCTGTGGTTCTATGAAATGCTCTGAACTGCTAAGGTAAAAAGTACTACGGACAACTGCTAAGAAGCACATAATTATTAGCCTCACCATTTAAAGCGATGTCATAATCTTTGTTCATTTTCAGTTGATTATTCATTTGAGCTTAGTGAATTTTCTCACGCACTCCCCTTTTGTATTACCACAATATATAGCAGCTTTAATCAGCTAATTTGTCTTGACAAAAATTACACGCATGGTTGTCTCTATTCATAACATTTTTTCCCCCAATCTTCATTCAACCAGACCCTCCCTCTCATGGAACACCGAGTATGTAAATTCCGCTCTAGTGCTCTGGCTTCGCCAAAAGGTCTCTTATCTGCTTTCCACAAGCATAACCTTCTTATTTAATACTCATTGTCTGAGAGCATTG
>NW_022106392.1:0-1088 GCF_000313985.2 Echinops telfairi | reverse complement strand
TCTTCAGTTCGAAAACACCTACCATCCACAGAAGAAAGATGAGACTTTCATTTCCTGGAGAGATTTACAGCCTAGGAAACCCTTTTAAAGGATAGTTCTGTCCTATAGTCAACATTGACACAATAGCAGGATTTTTCCCTTCCAATTTGTTTGTTTTGTTTCTGGTTTATGGGTCAAGGCAGGCTGTATTATGTTGTTCTACTGGTTGAACAGAGTGTAGAGATTGAAGAAACTGGAAAAATAATTTCAGTACTTCAAGAACCAGTTTTCACCAGTGAAATCATAGAGGGTGCAGTTGTAATTTTAATGTAGCATTGTCATTTGTTAAGTAAAAGATGAGCATGTTTGACTTGTATTTTTGAGCTGGTCTGATGAGAAAACTATCTCAAAGTTGGGTGTGAAATGTTTGGACACGGGTGCATTCCAAGCCTTGCCACAGGTTTCTGTGGATAGACCTCTGACTGCCCAAGAGGATTTAAAATTTTTTTGACTGTGACCTTTTGAAAGCATATTGCCAAGTCTCTCTTCCGAGAAGTTGTCTTTCAGGCTTTTACAATATCACCGTTTTAGACGAATTGAAGGAACGTCGAAGGTATTTATACCTTCCAGAGTTCTATTTTAAAAGGCAATTGCTTGGTTTGAAAAGTATAATTTGATAGTAGCCTGATCCTAAAATCTCATATTTAATTTTACTTTATTCAATTGTAATCAGAGTACTTGCTTTTGTGTCACCTTTTATGATATTTTTATCAGATCACAGCATGTACTTCTGTCCCTGGCTCTGATTCTCATAGGCATGCTACTTACTATTACTGAGCTTCAATGTCTGTCCATTAAAAATTAGATTTCGGATGCCTATCTTTAGATGTTGGGAGTGCATCGAAAGCAATAAAACGTAGAGCCAAAAGCAGAGATGAAATCATTCTGAAGTTATCTACTCCAATGTTTAGTGTCAAGCTATTCTGCACCTGCCATTGGCATGAATAATTTATATTACTTGTGTATCAGTATAATATACAGTGAACCCTCGCCACTTCGCGCTTCGACTTTCGCGGCTTCACTCTATCGCGGTTTTTGCATAACAGCAC
>NW_022106391.1:2290-3918 GCF_000313985.2 Echinops telfairi | reverse complement strand
TAAAATGATTCAATAAACCTTTATGCATCATATAAAAATATCACAGACAGAAAGAACAGTCTTTTGGAGCAAACCTGAACTTCTCGCACACATTGGCTCTGTATTTGAATTGTGATGGTGGATGTGAGGGGTGGCTATAGGTGGGGACTGATGCAACAGCTTCCAACCCAGCGGTTCTCAACCTGTGGGTCGAACGACCCTTTCACAGGGGTTGCCCGATTCATAACAGTAGCCAAATGACAGTTACTAAGTAGCAACAAAAATAATTTTATGGTTGGGGGTGGGGGTCACCACAACATGAGAAGCTGTATTAAAGGCTCACAGCATTAGGAAGGCTGAGAACCACTGTTCTAACAGCAACTAGATTATAAAAGAAGCCTTAATGAATTCCTAAGAATCAACTCCATCCAAACTATGTTCTCACTATGTTTTGATCTTCTGATTGATACAGAATGGAATTCTGATGGTTCACACACAAACCATTGAGGGCTGAACAAATAGACTTTAGGTGGGATGTGTAGGAATAGCTCTTGGAAATTAGGCATTATGTTACCTTAGGTGGGCCAGGATTCTCCTTTGATATGATCTAGTATAGTATAGTCAATATTCCATGACGGGGTCTTCTCTGAAGCTGTGGGGAGAAGTTGTGGGGAGAATAGACCTTCTTAATCTTGTCACAACCTTGATATAATTGAGGGAGTTTGAGTCAGGGCATGGCCTATTCTTATTACAGATTAACAGCATGAGGAAAGCTCCTGACTGATTTGGATCCTGCATCTTGTTCATTGACCTCCTGTTATATTGCTGCCTGCTGATCCTAGGAGATATCAGCTACCAACCTTGGATTCATTTGGCCTATCTCAGACTCATTCAAGCTCAGCATCGTCCAGCCTGTGGTCTTCCTGCTTCCAGTTCACCAGCCCCTACAGCTAGAGGAGCAGACGTCTTCAGCTTACAACTGACCTACACTTGAACCAGCCTGGACTTATCCATTTCTACATCTGAGTGAGCCATATCTTGATATAAATCTCTTTCTACATACATACACACACAAGTGTCACAGCCTAACACAGCTCCCAAACTTCAGCTGAACTGAGCAGCTACCTGAACTGTCTCTGCTGTGATCGAGAAGGGAGGATCAGCTTCTTCCCCAGAAACAGGAAGCCACTTCCAGCAGTGTTGGCTGCAGAACCAAACTTCATTCCAATTCACTGAACAAAAATGTCTCCCCGGGAGGAGAAGAGAGCAGAGCTGATACCAAGGGCTCAAGTAGAAAGAAAATATTTTGAAAATGATGATGGCAACATATGTACAAATGTGCATGATACAATGGATGTATGGATTGTCATAAGAGCTGTAAGAGTGCCCAATAAAATGATTTATTAAAACTAAAAAAAGTCTTCTCCCATATAACTCAGTTCCAGATTTAAATCTTCTGTGAATTCATCTGATTGGAAAACTTAAATCACATCTGGAACTCTGGTTTCAGGACTGTGCCAGTTATCCATTATTGTCTCCTGGTTCCAAATCTGCCCTTCAGGCTCTGAAGGGTGAGATGATGCTTGGGCATCTTAGGCATTTCTCTTTTTTTTGTACTATGGCCTGCCAGAAGAGAGCACAAGAGTGTA
>NW_022106391.1:0-688 GCF_000313985.2 Echinops telfairi | reverse complement strand
TTGCGCCTACCGGACCTGTGATGATTGGTGGGGGACCCTCTCCTTCACCCCACAGTTATCTGGCCAACTGACTCTATGAGATCCATATTTGTGCCCATTTCAAAGCAAGGAGACCCAATAAGATGTGGAAATCACTGACCAATGATATTAATATTGCATGCAAGTAAAATCTTGCCCCGAACCATCCAACTACAGTTGCAGCAGTACACAGACAGAAAACTACCAGAAATTCAAGCTAGATTCAGAAGACTACTTGACATGAGGGGGTATTATGGTTGATCTTAGATGGATCTTGGCTGAAAGCAAAGAATACCAGAAAGAGGTTCAGTTGTGTTTTATTGATATGCTGCTTTTTGGGAGGAAGATGAGACGGATTAATTGTTCTTGTAAAGAGTCACAATCTGAGAAGCCCTATAAAGGTCACTGTGTGTCAGAATCAACGGCAGTGGGTTTTGGGTTTGATATGTAGCAGGTCACTGGGCCTCAATCTTGCTGAGGAACTCTGGGAAATAGTATAGCATTTCCCAAAGTGGGTGTTACCACCCCCTGGGGTATGTGTGCTGGAATGATCCGGGAGGTGGCTGCAAAGGCAGATACAAACCCTTTATCCTGGATTATGGTGTGATAGTTATGGTTTATTGTTAAGGTTTATAGTTATCGTGCCATCCTGGCTGATGAACATATGTGG
>NW_022106390.1:2626-3878 GCF_000313985.2 Echinops telfairi | reverse complement strand
TTGAATCACATGACAGTTCCGTCATATTTTCAGATCTACTAGAAGTAGGTACTTTGAGTCACGCTAGTTCATCTGTGAGATTGAACTATAGGAAATTACCATTTTTGTAGGTCGAGAGCAGTGAATATCAGCAATTTACATAGTGCAGTCAACGTAAATGAATAAGTAATTCCTCTTGAGAATTGAGTCCATTTCAAGTAACAAATTTGCAGTCATAGATGATTTGTAAAGCATCAACTTGCTCACTGAACTTAGAATGCGTCTTTTCTTGTCCCTTTATTTATTTATATTTGAAATCACCTTTCATTTTAAAATAGCATGCCATTATACCTTCTTATGCTCAGTAAGCACCCTTTCAAGAGACAATTTCAGGTGAAAGGTCTCACTCATACAGGCCATCTTAGAATTACATGCAAGAGGGTGATCCTGCAGCCCCGCCACATCTATTGGTATTCTTAATATCCAGCCCCAGTAGTTTCGACAACATGCTGTGCTGATCAGTGGCACCTTTGCCTGTTGTGTTGTTTTATAAAATTAATTTCCTAGTTGTAAAAGAATAAAAACACATGGCCTAGGCAAATAGTTTTAAAGGATGAAAAAAATGTGTTGCAAAATAAATATTGCATTCTTGATGTATACAACAGCAACACCAAGAGTATATTAAATAGATGCTTCTGTGTTTGCATCAGCACCAAGGAGTCACAAAAATAATCCTGCTTAGCAGAATAAAAAGAGGGAAAAAAAACACCATTTCATACTCCAATTAGCTGACAATGATATTCATTTCTTACGGTAAGCCTTGGGGGGAAAGGGTCAATTTGGTTAGTACAGTTTGAAAGATTTTAAGTTGTAGTTCAAGGCAATATTGCTATTTTAAATACTTCTTTTAAAAGATTTTTGTTAACATTTGTGGTCCTATATTTTATTTTAATTCACTCTTTTACATTCATGCTGAATGACTAAATGCATTGTCATTCACATCTTTTATTTATAATTGAAATCAATTTTTAGAAATGTGTTTAAAGATTTTTTTAAAACCATTTTATTGGTATATATTTTGTGTGTGATACAATTCAGTTGTTTAAATAAATTAAAGGAGTGTGCAATCTTTGCCAAAGTTAATTTTAGATAATTTTTTTTCTTTCTTGTAGCCATTGTTATTTGTTCCTCCCGACTTAGTTACTGTCTCAACCCCATTAATTATCCAGGATTTTATATTTAAAAATCATGAAATCATGCAAAAAAAAAAAAA
>NW_022106390.1:0-1085 GCF_000313985.2 Echinops telfairi | reverse complement strand
AAGTAGAAATTAAATGTTTTGAGAATGATGAAGGCAACAAATGTACAAATGTGCTTGACACAATGGATGTATGTATGGATTGTGGTTAGAGTTTTATGAGCCCCAAATAAAATGATTTAAGAAAAAAAATGGGAATAGAAATACAAGATTACCAAACAATTCTTGTACTTGGTAGACATCCTTGAGAAACAATAGTCATGTTGCATGTAGACATATTCGCACCTATGCCCACTATAGCACTGTTCACAATAGCAAAAAACATGCAAACAACCTAACTGCTCAGCTGGGGAAGAATGGATAGATGATCTATGGTACATACACACAACAGAATGTTGGCAATGTTAAAGAATAATGATGAATTTGAAACACTTCATAACATCGGTAAACCTGGAGGACATTATGTTCAGTGAAAATAGTCATTAAAGGACAAACATTGAAAATAATAATAATTTTTAATTTATCAAGGGGCCACAAGGGTGGGGGGAGGGGCGGGGAAAGAGGAGTTGACACCAAGGGCTCAATAGAAAATAAATGTCTAGAAAATAATGATGTCAACATATGTACAAATGTGCTAGAGACAATTGATGTAAGGATTGTTACAAGAGCTGTGAGAGCCCTCAATAAAATGTTCAAAAGAAAAAAGGGACAAATATTGTATGAGACCACTATTATAAAAGTTAAAAGGTTTGCACACTAAACGAAACATTCTTGGATGGTTACTACCAGGGGCGGCAGGGGAAGTCACTGGCTAGAGTGCAGATAGCTGTTAACTTGGGTGAAGAGGAAGGTAGTACATTAAGAGGGGTTGGCAAAAAAAGATGGCGGCAGGGTCAGACACGGAGAGGAGGGCGAGAGTTAAAGGCTCCTGAGGCAAATACTTTCATATTAACAATCCTGCATTTACAGGTGATTTAGGAGCAGATGCACACCTAGTAGGCTGACAGGTGTGGGAGAGACAGTGTGAGAATGCCCTTGAACATATATAGATTTGACAAAGACATTGCACATGGGTACTTATCTTTGCTGCAAACATCCATGAACGTGGCACACCATACTGGGGGCAAAGTTATGAAAGCTTCTTGGCC
>NW_022106389.1:2931-3934 GCF_000313985.2 Echinops telfairi | reverse complement strand
CAGAGAGGGTGACAAGATTCCTGCTTCAGGCCCAACCTTTCGCTGGAACTGGAGGCAACCAGGGTCCCCGGGAAGGAGGATTTTGAAGTGCCCTCCATGAGTACGTTCTGTGGGCCCAGGAAGGAGAAGAGCAGCCCAAGAGATTCAGTTGCCATGCTGACTTCTTCATGGACAAACAAGGAGTAACACCTATGAAAGGTAATGGGCTGGCTCCCGCTTTAGACATGCTATAGACAATCGGAAGTTCTATGCAGCAACGATGTGCTCTGCAAGGGGCTGTTACGCAACCACCACCTGGAAGATGCCCTCTGAAGTTGAGACGCTAAGCCCCCACCATGGAGAATTAGAGGACAGATGCAGACGCCGTGGTGGACAGCGTCCACAGGGTTGCAGTGCATCTCTCCTTCATGCACCGCTAGCACTGGTTCCCCTCCTTCTCAGATCCCTTTCACATTCCACTCCAAGAGTTTCAACTATGGGCTGTCATGCTTGGTGCAGAAATGGATCTATAATCCACCCCAGGCTAATGAGCATCAGGTTCTGACTCTTGCAGTAATTATGGAGAAAGCTCTCGTTCTTGTGAATTTATAGAACCTGGAGCTGCTGGTGCCACCACCAGGCAGGGAGCCCAGCTGGGAGAAAAAGTAGAATGATAGGTTTTGCAGAGGACCCAGCATCTATCTACCCATAGCTAACCCCAACTCTGCATCTAAACCTTTTAGTTACACAAGCCAGACAATGTTCCCTCTGGGTCACACAGTTCTGCAGATTGCATAGGGCCCCGCTATAAATGATATACTAAAGTTCTACCTCCTGGTACCTGTGAGCATGGCCTTATTTGGAAATAGAATCTATGAAGATGTTATCAGTTAAGCTAACATGCAGTCAAGCTAAAGTAGAACAACAACAACAAAAACCGTAACATCACTGAATTGATGCTGATGCAAAGCAATCCTACAGGACAGGGTAGAACTGCCCCTGAGGTATCTGAGACTGTAACTCT
>NW_022106389.1:0-1272 GCF_000313985.2 Echinops telfairi | reverse complement strand
CCCATGGAGCAGCGAGTGGTTTCAAACTGCTGGCCTTTAGGATCCCAGCCAATGCATAACGACTATGCCAGGGGTCGCAGAACACGGCATTAAGGGTCTTAAAGTCTTGGGCCAGTCTCAGGATTTCTTTGTCAACTAACTAAGCAAGGCCTGCTTTTTAATCGCTAATAGCCACATAAATAAGAGAAGTGTTTTCTATTCCCTCTAGGTGACATCCGTGTCCTATCTCCCACTTTTGAGTAATGTACAATGTAATGAGTTAAAAAAAATCCATAGGGACTGCATCAGGCTCCCTGCATATTGTAAAGGGATATTTTTATAACTACATTAAGTAAAATAACTTGGGCTAGAAGAGCCCTGATCTTTACACCAAGAAGGAACATAAGCTCAGGCTTAAAAGCTCAAGCATCTGCTAACTTAAACTAAGACATGCCTCTGTGGTTTTAAGAGGAAATGCGGTGATAGGTATACACCCAGCATAGTATATCCTTATATAGTGAGCCCAGGGGGAAGAGAATTGAAGAAGATCAGCACAACCCCTGCCCTGCCCTGCCCTCGGGGTAATTGCAGTCCCACATTGAGACACAGACATAACCACCAGCTGCAAAGAAAGGGAAAACCATGTGACACTAGTGTTACTAGAGCTATGAGCAGGGTGTCAAATGGGTCCACAGGAGGGGCGGAGGTCGTCCTGACAGAGTACAGAGAACTCCTGTTTCATTGAATTGAATGGTGTTCAGTGCATCTAGATTACCGAAATCATGAAGTGTTCAAGATCTCTATCCATGGGCAAGGTAGAGAGGAACAAAAGAGGAGGATTACCATTTACTGAACACCACTATGAGCTTTGTAAGAAGCTCTGGTGGCATAGTGGATTAGGAACTGGGCTGCTGACCTCAAAGTTAGCAGTTCAAATCCACTAGCCACTCCATGGGAGAAAAAGGAGACTGTCTATTTTTGTGAAGATTGACAGTTTCAAAAACCCAAAGGATCAATTCCACTGTGTCTTATCAATATGAGTTGAAATCAACTCCATAGCAATGGTGAGATGCACCTGCTCTAGATGCTAGTTTTTTTTCTTTCAATTATCTCTGTAACCTAATGATATAAATATGAGCATTGCGATTTTACAAATGAACTCAAAACTCAGAAAGTTTCACATCCCAAACAGGAAAAAAAACAGTGAAAGATCTAGTTTCAGCAATGAGTTGATCCAGGGACATTGTTGTGAACTGAATTGTGTACCTCAAAAAGATAGGTTGAAGTCCTAAA
>NW_022106388.1:0-3884 GCF_000313985.2 Echinops telfairi | reverse complement strand
CCCCACCTCGTGTGTCTACCTTTTCAGACCCGCCTGAGCACCTCTCCTCACCCCCAACTAGCCCTCCTCCCTATTCTGGCCACCCGGAGCCCTCCACGTCCTCTTCTCCCGATCTACCCACCTCGCTGGAGGAACCCGAGTCTGCTCTCACCCTGCCAGGTAGCAAGCACACGCAATCACAGAACCCCCTTCTCTTTGTCCTCTCCGGGAAGTGGCCGGGACTTCGAGAGTGGTCCGGGTCATGTTCCCTTCTCTCACTGGTTTATCTCGGATTCAAAAGCATTTAGGCTCTTTTTCTAATGATCCCACCACGTATATTAAGGAGTTTTGATATTTAACCCAAGCTTATGATTTGTTCTGGCACGATATTTTTGTCATCCTTTCCTCTACCCTAACCGTAGATAAAAGGGAACACATTTTTCTCGCTGTTCAGCAGCATTCCGACCAGGTTCATTTAACCCACCGTGATCTAAGTGGTCCCCAGACAAAAACCTGGTTAGATTGATCAAATTGACAATCAAGCAGGCAGGGACAGACGTGCCCGCCGTGATAAAATGCTACAGTGTGTCCTGGCTTGGCTTCAGACCATTTAGGAGTCCATTTTAATAAACTTAATAAGATCACTCAAAAATCTGATGAGAATCCAGCCACCTTTTTAAGCCGCTTAACTGATGCTTTACATTAAAAGCTTAAAAAGGCAGAGAAAAGTTCTCAAACCCCTGTCTGAGGTTTAGTGAATATGGCATTCAAGGTTTTTAACAGCCTTGAGGAGCAGACAGTCAGCCCATGATGCCTGGTTCCAGCAGAAGGTGAATTTTGAAACCCAAGCCTTAGTAGCAGCCCTGCGGCCGGCAATCCCCCGAGGCCCCAAAGGGGCAGCGTGGGGCAGGGGTATATGGGAACAATGACCGCCACCTGGTGCCTGCTCTAGTGTGGAAAAGAAGGACACTGGTCACAGGAGTGCCCCAGGCCTAGAGCTCCAACCAAACCCTGCCCGGCGTGCAGTCAAAGCTGAGACTGGAAGTTCGACTGTCCTTGCAAAATCGACAGGCCCATTGCGTCCCCTTGCGGGACACAATTTCTGTCCTTCCAATTCCTGACCCCTTCTGTTGGCCCTGCTGGGATTGGCAGAAGACTGAGGAGACCCTGACTGGACTCCCCCAATCACCCTTGCCAAACCTAGGGTATTGCTCAAAAATCGGTGAGTAAATTTCCTTCTTACACAAAGGCTACCTTTCCTGACCTGCCCTCATTTTCAGGGCTAAGCAGTGCCTCCTCAATCTCGGTCATGGATATTGATGGCAAGTCTACCTGCCCCAGGTGTACTAGCCCTTTACTCATTCCTTCCTTATAATCCCTTTGTGCCAGGTCCCTCTGCTGGGAAGAGACATTTTAAACAAGTTAGGGGCCTCTTTAAATCTTGCTTTTGGTCCCACAGTACCTCTGCTCCTTCCCCTTCTTTCACCTGACCTGGAAGAACTGGCCCTACAGACCTCGTTGCTTCCCCATGTTAACCCATCATACAATGCCTCCTTTCTGACAACCTCATTACTCCTACCCACTCTCCATGCAACACTCCAATCTTACCAGTAAGAAACCAAATGGTACTTATCGCTTGGTCCAGGACTTGTGCCTCATTAATGAAGCTGTTAGCCCCGTACACCCGGTAGTTCCTGACCCCTATACTTTTTTGTCCCACATTCCCCCCTCCACTATACCTTTTCCACCCTCCCCCTTAACCCATCTTGTCAGTATTCATTTGCCTTTACCTGCAGCCCCTCCAAACACAGTTCTAAGGCAAATGCAGCCCAACTCCTTAATTCCTCTCTCCCTCCCATGTACCATTATCTCATTCCACAGTTATCTATTCAGGCCTGTGCCTCACCCCCACCACTCAGGGTTTACTCTAAATAGCCCGCCAACCACCAACTTCAGCTGAACAAGCATAGTTACTCCCCACCCCAAAGTCAAGAGGAGCAGCATTCCTGAACTGTCCTGTCTCTCCAGCCTCCCTGCAGTGACAGCTCAAGAGTGCTGTTATCATGATAATAGATCTGGGCTAGTAAGGCTAAGCATAGCTGTATTCCTACCTGCCCTGGTAAAGCTTAGTTTTACCCCCTCCCTGGCAGTGGTGGGGATTTCTAGTAAAGCAATGAAGCACAGCATTCTCCAAACCCAGAACTTTAAAAAACAACTTTGGCTAGTCATGAACTCCACCTCGGAGTCTCTCACCTCCTTACAGCGCTACAGCTTGCAACCCTGGCACAGGTAACCCTTCAGAACCCGTCGTGCATTAGACCTGTAAACAGCCGACAAAGAAGGTTTGTTTCTAGGAGAAATGTGCTGTTACTATATTAATAAGTCGGGAGTGGTTGAGCAAAGTGTTAAGGTGTTAAACCATGACTGAAGAGATCAAAAGTTGCCTCTGGGGCAACGTAGCAACCACCGCCTGGTTCCAAAACCCCTTTATGTCCTGGGTCATGCCCCTGGTAGGATCCCTGGTAATAATTTACTTGCTGTTACTTTTAACCCCTTGTCCTTTTAAGTTCCTTCAAGAACTAATGAAAGACATATCCAATCTTAACTGCTAAACAACTCTTGTTACATCCTTACAGCCCCCTACCTGCCAATGCTGGTCCAAACCATTCATACCCATAACCCTCCCCCATCTCCGCCCGTCGCCCCATACCAGCAGGAAGTAGTCAGATCAGATACTGAGGCCCCTTTATCACTAACAAGGCCCCATATGCTAAGTGCCATACATTCCTCAGCATCCCTTTAAAAACCCACGTGTGCTGAGCACAACTTCCCTGACCTGTTGGCCTAGGTCACGGAACCTTGTCTGGGAGCTTCCCCTAATAAAGCTATTTCTGTTTCTGCTCTCCGTTGTCCTGTCAGTTATGTCTGTCTCTCCCTGTACCTCAGCTTCACCTTTACAATCATAACAAGCCATCCACCCCCGCCCCCACTTCAGCCTTTTTATGAAGTGATCGAAACACAGATTGGTCATCACTGCCTGAATTAATAGTTTCCTATTGTTAGATGCCATCAAATCTGTTTCAACTCACAGAAACTCTGTGTACCACAGAACAAAGCACTGCTGTGTTGTCAGTTTGTCGTGTTGTAGTAGCCTGCTTCATGCTGTGATGCCGGAAGCGATGTCACTAGTATTTCAGACCCCAACAGGACCACCCACGTTTGCCATGTTTCAACAGAGCTTCCAGACTAAGACAGACTACTAAAAAGGAGTAGGCTATCCACTTTGATGAATTAGCCACTGAAAACTATGGAGTGTTTGATGAGAGGTTGCAAATCGACAGTTTCCCATTCTGTCATTCAATTTAAGGCGCTCTGGTGTCGAAGTGGTTAGAGTTGGCCTGCTAACTACAAGGTCCACAGTTCAAAACCACTAGCCACTTCTTAGGAGACAAGCCAGCCTTTCCACTCCAGTCAAGAGTTAGCCTCAGGGCAGTTCTGCCCTGTCCTGTAGAGTCACTATGAGTTGGCATCACCTTGATGGCAGCGTGTTTGTTTATTTTTAATCGTTCTATTTACACTTACTGTTGGCACTTGGGGTGCAGTGAATTACTTGATACTGAGTCTGCCTCACAGCAATCCTCCTGCTCCCGCCTTGTAAAGTCACAGATCAGATGCTACCTGCAGGTCACTTTTATAGCATATTTCCATAAAGAAGAGCTTTCATCTCCAGCTGGAGCTATTCTTTCTCTCCTAAACAAGATCATTCTTTAGAGCAGGGAGTAGGAGTCGGGGTGGTGGGGAGAGGAGACTTGTTTTCCATTGCCACCCGTAATTCTTCTTTTTAATTTTTTAAAACATTTTATTAGACTGTTATCGCAATCCATACACACATCAATTGTGTAAAG
>NW_022106387.1:2443-3939 GCF_000313985.2 Echinops telfairi | reverse complement strand
TTTACCCAATGCAACTCATCCTTATCTTTTGATCTCTTGACTGATGCTTCCCTGAGCATTGATTGTGGATCAAAGCAAGATGAAATCCATGACACCTTCAAAATCTTTTCTATGTTTATCTTGATGTTTTTACCTATTGGTTCAGTTGTGAGGACTTTGGTTTTCTTTACACATACAGAAGGCTGAAATCCTGATCTTCATCAGCAATGCCTTCAATTCCTCCTCACATTCAGCCAGCAAGGTGGGTCACCTACATATCATAGATTGTTAATGTCTTCCCCCCAACCTGATGTTGTGTGCTTCTTCATATAATCCAGCTTCTCCGATCATTGGTTCAGCATAAACATCGAATATGGTGAGAGGATACAACCCCGATGCACACCTCTCCTGACTTTACACCATGCAGTATTCTTGTTCTGTTCACACAACTGTTGCTTGATCCATGTACAGGTTCCACAGGAGCACAACGAAGTGTTGTGGAATCCCCATTATTCTCAAGGCTATTCATAGTTTGTTTGGGTCCACATAATCAAATGTCTTGGCATGGTTGATAAAACACAAGTAAACATGTTTCTGGTACTCTCTGCTTTCAGCCAAGATCCATCTGACATCAGAATTTATAACTCTTGTTCTATATCCTCTTCTGAATCTTCCCTTAATCAGGTACAAATGCAACATTGGCAGTACCCATTTATGAGTATTACCTTCATTGTCTAATTGAAATCTTCAAGCATACCTACTGTATAGCGGAGGGATTTACTACCCAAATGAAGCCAGTCACCTGGATTCAGATTCATGGTGAATCCATATTTCACAGAATAACTGTACACAGGATTTCCAATGGCTTTCAGCTCCATTTTACTGCTGCAACCACTTTTCAATTATCTTCAGCAAAATCTTACTTGTCGGTGATATTAATTACATCATTTGATAATTTTCACAATATGTTGAATCACTGTTCTTTGGAAAGGGCATAAATATAAATCTCTTCCAGTCATGTGGCAAACACAAACCAGTTTTGTGTATTGCACGGATTTGTTGAAGTCTCTCAGTAAGTATTTGGTCAGTTTCTGGACCTTCCTTTAATACCATTGGCTTTTGATCATAGGCGATGGCCTAAAATAAATGATGTTCTTTTTGGTACAATGAGTCTATTTCTTCCATTAAAAAATATTTTAACTGTGTTGTTTAATAGCTTGCCCATAGAATCCCTCCATGTCACCACTCAAGGTTTGCATATTTTCTTTAGTTCTTTCAGCTTGAGAGGTA
Source organism: Echinops telfairi (assembly GCF_000313985.2). NCBI lineage: Eukaryota > Metazoa > Chordata > Mammalia > Afrosoricida > Tenrecidae > Echinops > Echinops telfairi. The sequence continues at coordinate 2,670 of NW_022106387.1, read as the reverse complement.
ATGAGTATGTCTTTCTTTTTGGTTTTCTGACTCCAGGTCTGTACACATTTCATTCCAAGGCTTCACTTTTTGTTTTGCAGTGCCTTCCAAAATCTTATGTTCAGCCCTTTTATTTAATCATTTCTTCTGTGTACTTTAGTTACTTTGTGTTCAATAGCAAGTTCCAGAATTTCTTCTGAAATCCACTTTGGTTTTTTCTTTCTTTCTTGTCTTTTAAATGACTTTTT
>NW_022106387.1:0-863 GCF_000313985.2 Echinops telfairi | reverse complement strand
CATTTGAAATGGACATTTACCCCTAAAATATTAACTATGCTCTGAATTCCTAACAAAATACAAATATTCCCAACAGTGTTTGAAGGCAGAGTTATCACTGTAGACATTAGTCATGTTCTGCTGTTATTCATGGCTACCCTCAGAATCTATCTCCTCAGAGTTGCATAATGCTGCCCTTGCTGTGACTCTTGTGTTTTCTTCATGTTTTCTATTTAATGTCTACTTCCTAATCCTCACCGTTTAAGTTGTCAGCTATTATTTCTTCCCCAGGAAATCCAGTTCTCATTATTGCTTCTAATCCATGATGCTTTCAAAAATAAGTAACAAGGCTGGCTAGAACTACATTTAAAGAAAACGTCACCATACAGCAGAAGGAATAAGGACTTGGCATGTGGTCTCCTATTCCACTACTCAGAGTCCATTGTAGATGAATATTCATGGCACATTTCTTCACTGAGGGTAGATTCAGATTTCTTCTTAACCCAGCATTGAAAGCGGGCACTTCTAATAATTCAGCACGAGATGAAGTCTGTTTATTATCATCTGCACCTTGAAAGTCTGCATACCAAATTTGGTCACTGAGGATCTTTTTATTCACTCTCTGGAATTTAGTTGTTTTAGAAAAGTGAGTTTGCCCTTCAGTTCAGATCAGGTCAGGTTAGTTTGGATGGCAAAGATCCTCTTCGATGGCAGTATTATCTTATTGAGGATCTCTGTTATACCTTACCTCGAAGAGCCTTAGAGTTTAATTCAAAATTGTGTGACTAATTGTATTAATTTTTTAATTTAATCATTTTATTGGGGGCTCATACAACATCACAATCCATTCATACATCAATTGTGTAAAGCATATTTGTACATTC
>NW_022106386.1:2880-3940 GCF_000313985.2 Echinops telfairi | reverse complement strand
CGGTGAGGAGGCCAGGGATGGAGGGAGGGGCAGGGGCACAGGGAAAGGGCAGGGTGGTAGAGGGGATGGGTGAGAAAGCACCACACACAGAGGGTTGGCGCTGCAGTGATGAAGTAGGCTGTGCACCTGCCCACAGTATGTCTGCCTGTGCACATGTTAGATCCCACCAAGGGAAACGGGTAAAAGTAAAATGACTGCATAAAATGAAGAGAGAGAAGAGCCGTAAAATCCCTCCAGACTCCTTACCCATCACATTAAACAATGGAAAGGAGGGAAAGTAAAATCAAAACTGACTTTTTGGAGTTCTGAAGAGATCAAGAAAGCAATGCCATTGACAACAGCCACACAAAGGAAATACTTAGAAATAACCTTAGCCAGAGAAACAGAAGACTTGTACCAAGAAAACTCACATACAAGAAATCAAGAGACCTATATTCCCTTTTCATAATAATATTGTAAAAGTGTCACTACTACTGTGGTTAGAGTCTATGTGCACCTGATGCACCTGTAGGAAGGTCTGGGTAGAGTTTGGACTCCAGCCAGCATCTGACCCAAAGACTTGAGTTGAGGTGGGCCGCTTGATATTATTTCTTTTTTTTAACAGTTTCATTGGCATATAATTTTGGGGGGAGGCATATAATTCACATATCACACAGTTCAGTATTAAAAAGAGCTGTACAAAAGAAGCACAATCAATTTTAAATAATTTACTTCTTGTACTCATTGTTATGAGCTCCCCATTTCCCACCCTCTCCTGCCATCCCAAGAAACCATTCAACTAGTTATGGTCCCTATATATTTACCTATTAATTTATTTCTTGATATATAGAGTTCTTAAATGCGCACACCGTTTTGTTTTTCTCTCTCAAAAACTCAGTGTGTTAGTCTGGGTACTTTAGAGAAACAAATCCACAGAAACTCATGTATAAGAGAGTTTTATATAAAGGTTAAGTGCATATCAAGAAAACATACCAACCCAGTGCTGTCCAAGCCCACAAGTCCAACATTAACCCACATGTCCAACACCAATCCACAAAGTCCTCCTCCATCTCACAAAACA
>NW_022106386.1:0-1096 GCF_000313985.2 Echinops telfairi | reverse complement strand
GGCTCAAGGTGGAGCTATAGTCACATAGATTGCTCATACCAACACTGTTCGGAGAGCTGGGTCACTGGGAAAATCGATAATGGTAATAGTGCAATCAACTTGTTCCCCAGGGGGTGACTGACAATGCTGTACTTCTTTGTTTATATGGGTTTTTGCTTTCCTGCTTGTAGCTTCCCCGGCCCCCCTTCCTTTCTTTTTTCCTTTGTGTCTGGGTGTGTTCTGTTTGTTTGGCTGCTGGTTGGCTTATGACTGCTTTGGGGGCAAACCCCATGGACAAGCAGATGGAGTCTGGGCTCCTACTGAACTCTAGCCCAAATTCAAGAACAGTTAGTTCTGATAACATGGCCCTGCTCCATACTCACCTTCATAGAATGATCACTGAAGATTAGGGTGCTACAGCCAAGTGTGGTGAAGAAAGCAGATGGTGCCTGGCTATCAATCGGAATAGTGTCTGGGGTCTTAAAGGCTTGTATTCAAACATACAGCCATCTAAGCAAGGAGTCAACTAAGTCCACACAGAAGCTCACCACCTTGTGTGATCCAAAGATGACAATTACAAAATTCAAATACGACGAAGGGAAAAGTATCAGAGATAAAATTATGAACACCCAATTTGTAGAAGGCTATGGAGAACAATGGGAGCCCCAAACCCATCTGCAGAGTATCTAGTCAGACTAAGCCACTGGCAATACCCTCTAGAAAATGAACTCATGCATGCTACAAAAGTTGAAGTGAGCTGTTTCACAGTTAGAAATTATAAAACGTATTCTGTAAGTGTGTCAGGTGCCAAAAAGCCTTCATTTAGAGGAAACAAATGTACAAATTTTAGCAGTCGTAGTTCTTTGATTTATTTCCCTGTCATTTGAACCTTTCCAAGACCCAATCATTTTGAATGTTTTGACCCGTGTTTTCTTTCTCTTTTAAGCATATTTTAATGACTTTATTCCCATGCCAATTCGTGTTTTCACTAATGGGAATGTTTCTGAAATTTTGTGCAAGGACATGAAATGTTGCTCAATGTCATTTTCTGCATTGGACCCAAGACAGTTGGACACAGCCACCTAAATAGGTACATGCGTACCAGTGTTTATTGTAT
>NW_022106385.1:2808-3880 GCF_000313985.2 Echinops telfairi | reverse complement strand
TTTTTTTTGTTAACTCTTTTAACAGAATACAATGTTTTGAAAGAAAAGGAAGATTGTAGGATTATGTTTCAATATGACTAGTCAGATAAATTGGGGGGTGGTGGAATAAGAAACATATAAAGCAGAAGCTTTCAAATTGGGGCCAGAGTAAAATTGGATTAATATACGTAATTTGCGTGTATGTGTGTACACACACACACACACATATATATATATATATATTCCTGTTTTTGTGATACCCAATAATTTCTGACTCATTAAAAATCTCAAAAGGCAAAGTAAAACTTCTCTATAGGGTTTTCTGGCTGTAATTTTCAAGGGAGTAGATTGCCATGTATTTGTTCCAACTACTTACAACTGAGTTAGCAGCTGAGTGCTTAACCATTGTGCCATCATGTCTTCTTAAAGGACACACATGAACCTGAAAGAGGGAGAATCAAGCACTAAAGATAAAAGTCATCTCTTTGTTATACATTGATATATCAGTCAAGAATTTTAAACACTATTATATCACTTTTTACTTAGACATCTTTCTGGAAAATGTATACTTTATTTATTCAATATATTATTTTCTTTGTATCATTATAACAATTAACATAAGGTATTTTGATTACATAATGAGCATATGCCTCATTTTGAAATCTGAAAATTATGCAAACAAAACAAATAAGATAATTACGATAACAAATATCCCCATTTTGAAACTGTTTTCATACTTCTGTCTAGATGGTATCTATATGGCTTACATATTCTTGATTTGAGCATATACTAATATTTCAGTTATTTATTCAAATTACACAGCATTTTCTATAGGAAAGGGTTATCAATCTATATTAGAAAATTACACAATCTATGTTAATCATCATATAGATAGTTAAATATTATTACGAAACACAGTTTTTCAATGTTGTATAAGAAAATTGTATCTCTTTGCCAAGATAATTTACATTTGTTAATTCGTGATGATCTAAACAATTATTCAACTGTCTGCTGGTTCTTTCCATTTCTTAATTTTCATTGCTTACTGACATTGATGTTTCTATAAGTAGATTTATTAATTCCCTAAATGAAA
>NW_022106385.1:0-1058 GCF_000313985.2 Echinops telfairi | reverse complement strand
CAGTCACTGTATCCAAAATAGACAAAAGTCAGTCATTTTAAGAGGTATTGTGTGATCAAGAACTGTAGGATAGGAACTGGAAGCCCAGGGAATCCAGGACAGATGAACCCCTCAGGACCAGTGGTGAGAGTGAGGATACCAGGAAGGTAGAGGGAAGGTGAGAGAGAAAGGGGGAAGAGATTACAAGGATCTACATATAACCTCCCCACTGGGGGACGGACAGAGGAGAAGTGGGTGAAGGGAGACATCGGATGGTGTAATATATGACAAAATAATAATAATTTGTAAATTATCAAGGGTTCATGGGGAAGGGGGAAGTGGGGAGGGAGGGGGAAAAAATGAGGAGCTGATACCAAGGGTTCAAGTAGAAAGTAAATGTTTTGAGAATGATGATGGAAACAAATGTACAAATGTGCTTGACACAATAAATGTATAAATGGATTGTGATAAAAGTTGTATGAGCACCCAATAAAATGCTTTAAAAAAAGAACTGTAGGTACTAAAGAATGATGACTGAGTTGCACTGAGGGTATTATCAGAAAGCAAGGCTTCAGAAATGTTTATAAACTGAACCAGCACTGGAAACAGTCACTGATCTAAGCCCTAAAATTTGGAACACACATATCTGGTCAAGGAGATGTGACCCAAGAATGTGGAAATTATTAAATAAGGTTAACTGTTTTCATACAGTGATTTTTCCCTAAATCTTCAGTTACTGATTTTGAGTTTTCTCATTTTGGATTAAAGATAATGGATTGATTTTTAAAGGGTCCCATGAATCATGTTTCTCTTAATACGTGAAGATCTATAAAAGCTTTTATTCTCTTATTTTAAATAACAATTTTTGTAGAAATAGCATATTTAAGTCACATTCTTTGTCCTTATAAAGTTTGTTTCACAAATTTGTCACTTATTTTTGGCAGGATTATGAGACTGTATTTATATCTACTATTTTTCTTATTAAAATTTGGCCTTTCATTTACTTTTATTATGTAACAAAAATATTATAAAATATTTGCCTTAATTTTATTATTTCTCATGCCTCTTCCATTGTATTA
>NW_022106384.1:2417-3889 GCF_000313985.2 Echinops telfairi | reverse complement strand
AGACCTGCCCCCGGGGACAGGGCAGAACTCCACCAGCAGGTTTCGGAGCCTGAACTTCTTCACCAGGGTAGAAAGCCTCCTCTTTCTCCCGAGGAGCGGCTGATGGTTTCGAACCTCTGACCTTGGCGGTTTGCAGCCCATTGCGTAACCCACTCACTATACCACCTGGGCTCGAGGAGGTTGGAAGTTAGGGTGTCAGGACGGATAAAGACTTTTGCCAGGGATGGAGGGGATGCCCGTCTTTTTGCGTGCCTCTTCCGGGCACCACCTCCCTTCCCCTCTACCCCCCACCCCACCTCCACTGTTGGGTGTCTCCCTGTTGGCCAGTTGTCCTTTGTCATTGTTCTGAGTGCTGCACCTCCCTCACCACCTGTGCCCACTGTTGAGCCACCTGGGGCAACTCGGTGGACAGCACTGCACTGTAGCAGAAGACGGGGCTGAGAGGGCAGGCCCCGTCTGCGTCGGTCTCATAAAGAGAATTGATTCCCATCCCTGTGCAAGCTACCCCACAGGCCAAGGGGCAGGGCGCATGCAAAAGATGTAAAAACAACAACAAAGACGTGGAAACCTGAAGAAGGAAGCTCCCCAAAGGCGAAGCCCCCAGGAGGAGTCGACACCTGCCGCCCTGCCCTTGAACTCTCCTTGAGCATCGGGACTGGGTCACATAGGGGTTTGAATGACCTTTTCCCCCCCTTTCAGGTATAAAACACCCCGTGTCTCATCTAAGCGGCAGTAGTTGTTGTTACAGTCAAGATCACATTTGTCAGGTAAGTGTGTGGGTAAGCTTTCTTTTTCTCTCTTTTCTTTTTAAAATAACCACCACCCCCACCACCCCAAACCACAGGTCATCACGACTAGCAGGTGTTTACGCTTGGGGCTGCCATCTGAGAGGTCCTCTCTGAGAGCCCTGGTGGCCTCGTGGGTTACAAGTTAGGCTGCTAACTGCAAGGCCAGCAGTTCGACACCAGCTAGCTGCTCCAGGGGAGAAAGACAGGGCTTTCCACTCCGTAAAGAATGACAGTGCCAGAAACCCGCAGGGGCCGCTCTGCCCGCCCTGTCTGGTGCTGTGAGTCAGCAGGGAGTCTGGTGTCTTGGCTGTGGCTGCTGTTTCTCTCTCACGTGCTTTCCTGAACAGCATCGTGGTCCGGGGGGCGGGGGCGGGGTGAGGTGCCAATGAGTCCATTCTGACCCACAGTGACCTGTGCACCACAGAAGGAAATGCTGCCCGGTCCAGTGCCATCTCTCAGTGGTTCCTATGTTGGAGCCCGCTGTTGCAGCCAGTGTCTGTCCATCCCTCTCATCGAGAGCCTTCCTCTCATTCACCGCCACTCTGCTTGACCGAGCCTGACGTCCTTCTCCAGGGACTGGCCTCTCCTGAAAGTCCAAAGCTTGTGCGATGGAGTCTCGCCAGCCTGGGACGTCCTAAGGAGCACTCTGCACGTACTTCTTCCAAGACAGACGTGTCTGTTCTG
>NW_022106384.1:0-1256 GCF_000313985.2 Echinops telfairi | reverse complement strand
AGGGCATCCTGTTTGGTTAAGTGGAGGGGCAGTGAGCAAGAGGAAAGGGACTGGCACGGCAGCTGCCACCACGGGCACGGGCATAGGAACAATTGGTGAGGGTGGCTAGGGGCCACCAGGCCCTGTTTCCTTGTGTTGGGCCTCGGGTCACCCTGGGACAGTGGGACCCATTCGATGGCACCTCACCACTACAGCCGCAGCACCACAATGATGACAACGTCGACCACAAAGAGAGGCTCCGGCAGCCCGTGGTGGCCCAGTGGGCTCCTCACAGGCTGCTCACCGCAAGGTCAGCAGTTCAAAACCACCAGCTGCTCCTCGGGAGAAAGTTGGGCTCTCTGCCCCTGTAAGGAGTCACAGCTTCCGAAACCCACAGCCATCTTGACAACAGGGATGGGGGGTTTGTTTTGAGATCGATGTGTGAGGTGTTTTTGGAGGGGGGGGACAGATCCCATACCCTCAAGGAATAACTCCCCATCTTCCCTCACCCCCTGGCCAACCAACATCTGTCTCCATGCGCTTGCCTCTTCTAGATGCCTCCACAGAAACGGCCCGATCCCACAGGCTCTCCTGTGTGGGCCTTGTCAGGCTCAGCAGCTCCCTTTCAGGGTCCCTCCGCACCAGGAGCGTGTGCCCCTTTTGGCCCAGGGAGAGTCATTGGCTGAAGGTCTTCCATCGGCTGCTGGGTGTTGGGGGGTTGTACTCACCTTGGGGCTTTGCTGGATGGTGCCGCAGCAAAGCCAGGTGGACAAGCACCTGCCTGCGTCCCCGCCTCTGACTTCTGCTTCCTATCCTTCCGTGTCTCTGTAGGGAAGATGGATGGGGCAGCGGATTAAAGCACAACGTGAGCGCGGCAGAAGGGTCCGAGAGTAGCGTAGAAGTCAATGGGAACATGCAGAGAATAGTCGTGTTGGCCCAGGCTGTTCACACAGCGTGACCGCCTCAGCGTCCAGTCGTAGGGAGCAGAGCGGGGCATCCATGGCCACGGTCCATTTCAGAACATTTCCCTTCTGTTGGTTTTGTTTTGAAATCATTTTATTGGGGGCTCTGACAGCTCTTATCACAATCCACACACCCATCCATTGTGTCAAGCACATTTGTACATATGTTGCCATCATCATTCTCAAAACATTTTCTTTCTTCTTCAGCCCTTGGTATCAGCTCCTCATTTTCCCCTCCCTCTCCAACCCTCCCTCCCTCCCTCCCTCATGAACCCTTGATAACCTTTTTTCCTCCATACTTTTTGGGGGTGCTCT
>NW_022106383.1:2024-3838 GCF_000313985.2 Echinops telfairi | reverse complement strand
TCCCATGGCGCCGGCGCAGGCTCCCTAGACCACAACTGGAGTGCAGCAGCCTGAGCCCCAAGAGTGTGAGCTCACAGAGGGTCTCTGTGCCTGAGCGGGCCACTGCCACCCCTTTCCAAACTCCCATGGCGCCGGCGCAGGCTCCCTAGACCACAGCAGCGGGTCAGCACCCTCGGGGCGCGTGGGCCCATCCAGCGGGCAAGGGCAGCAGAGGTGCAGCCCGGCCATGCTGCCTCCCAGTGACCCTGCCTGGGAGGGTGGGGCGGGCAGGGCTGGGGTGCGGGTGGGCGTGGGCATCTTGGGGCACGCTGAGACCTCTGCGTGGTGTGCTTGCAGGCTGGAGACCTGTCACCTGGAGGGCCCCCCTGCCCCCTTGGCCCCTCTGGAAGCCGCCCAGCCTGCCGTCGCTGCAGGTGCTGCCAGGGCCCTCAGCCCCAACCACGCCCTTCCTGCACCTGCTGCTCAGGGACCCCACCCCTGCTGCCTGGCTGGGGGGTGTTCAGGGTAGCCCTTCTGCTTGCCCAGCCCCCCTTCTCCCAGTCCAGGGCAGCCCGGCAGGGGGAGAGGCTGGAGGCTGGGCACCTGTGGACACCAGCCCAGTCTCCAGAGAAGCAGCAAGCAGCCTGCCCAGGGCCTGGTGTTCTCCCTCCAGGGGGCCGTCGGGATGGGGTGGACAGTGCGGATGGGCAGGCGTGCATGGGGGGGATGGGGTAGAGGGGTACACGGGGGAGGAGGTAGAGGGGTGGGCAGGGGGCATGGAGTGGACAGAGCGGGCAGTGGGATGAGCAGGGGCAGTGGGCATGGACAGGGTGGACAGGCCAGTGAGCTGCCTGGAGGTAGGACAGGACCCAGGTCTGTGAGACATGGCTGCCCTGAGGGCATGACTCTGCCCTGGGCTGCCAGGTCTGGGAGGTGGACCCCTGTGTCCCCTGCCCCACATGTGCCACACGATTGTCCCTAGTTCAGGTGGGATGCTGCCCAGAGGGGACCCTGATTGCAAGGTCAGGAAGTGCTGGCCCCCATGCCCAGCTCACACTCACGTCTCCTCCCCCCGCAGGACCTGGAGCAGCGGAGGACGGGCCACCACAGGAGGCCAGCCCCCTGACCGGGCTCTCTGGCCTTTCAGATGGGGACTCTGAGTCTGCTCTGGGCTCCAGCTCTGGCTGGTCCTCAGCGGGCTCTTCCGGTAGCCCTTGCTGCCCCTCCCTCCAGGAATTCCAGAAGGCCTTGGCGGTCCGAGTGGACCTGTCGGAGAGCTCGGCCTCCCTGCCTGACCTGGAAGCCGAGGACAGCCTGGACACAGGCCTCCGCTGGCCCGGGGGGCGCTCTCTTCAGGCACTTGGCTGCTCCCTATCTGAGCAGCAGGCATGGCCCACCCGGGGGCTGCCTCCTGGGGACCCCAGGGTCAGAGGGGCCTCTGGGGGCCGGGGGCAGGAGGCCAGCATGTCCTCTGAGGTAGCCGAGGCGGGGAGCTCAGGACCAGCTCAGAGCTGGCTGTCACCCTTCCTGGACGCCAGCAGGCCCAGGTCAGGCTCTGAGCTTTCTGACGCCTCCAGCCAGATTTGGGGTGAGGACGGCGAGGAGGACCTCCTGGGGTGCGGTGCTACAGCAGAGCCGGCGTCAGGGCACCCCTCGCCTGGCCTGGAAAACAGAGGCACAGCCTGCAGGACCCCCACTTCCCCAGGCATTGGGGAGACACGGGACGCCTCCAGAGCTGGTTTGAGCCTGGCCAGCACGTCGAACCATGGCAGCACAGAGCAGGAGTCCCCGGGGGCCATCCCGGCAGTGTGGCCGCCTCAGATGTCCCCTGCCAG
>NW_022106383.1:0-1180 GCF_000313985.2 Echinops telfairi | reverse complement strand
CCAGCGTGGCTTGTGGTTGGGGAGGGGGAACACCAGAGCCAGGCCCTGGGCAGCCCTGTGGTAGGCACTGGGCCCTTGGGCAATTGGGGTGCACCTTGGGCCACCCTGCTGTGTCCAGAGAGTGGGGAAGGCCAGGCGGGGCCCCTGAGCCCCCCAGGTCCTGTTGGTCAGCTGGATGTTACTGGGGTGGGCCAAGGTCCCAGGGAAGTGCCAGGTGGGAGTACAGGGGCAACCTCACACCCCCACCCCACAGCAGAAGCCCCTCCCCCAGGCAGGGCGCTGGTGGTGGCCACTGGCTGGATTGGGCCCCTCGGTCTTGTTGGTGACGTGGGAGACCTGGGCTGCCAGGGGGAGGGCCCAGCTGGGGCAGAGGACGCGGGGCCCAGAGATGGGGACAGTGGCCAGGACAGAGATGCGGTGGTGGCTATGGTCTCCACAAGGCTCACCAGGAGGATCCTGCAGGACTCCCTGGCTGCGCTCTCAGAGCTGGCCCGGGGTGGGGGGCCCCACAGGCAACACACAGGCACCCCGGGAGCTGAGATGGGGGACCTCTGGGCCACTGGGGAGCTCTGAGCTGAAGGAAGCCTAGTGGGGTGATGCCCAGGCATGTGCGTGTGCATACATGTATCTGTGAACCTGCCTGTGTGTGCATCCATGTGTGCATGTGTGCTTGAGTGTGTGTAGGTGTGCATTTATTGTGAACATGCTGCATGTGTGCCCGTGTATGTCTGAGTGCATGTGCGTGTGCCCCCGTGTGCGTGTGAGTGTGCACCCTTGTGATTGTGCTCGTGTGTGCAGGTGCCCTGTAGGCACCCATGTGTGTCCGCACGTGTACAGGTGTGCATTCGTGTGTGCGTGTTTGTGTGTCTGCACATGTGTGTGTACACGAGAGCACACGTGCAAGCCACTGGGAGTCTGGGGCCAGAGTGGCCGGGTCTCGTGGAGCGGCCACGTGACACAGGGCTGCTGGGCGGGCACTGCCTTCGTTTTGCTGTGTCTGTCTGCTTGTTGGGGGCCTGGATTGTGCTTCCTCCTGAGCTCTTGCCTCAAAGAAATGGGAGGTCTGAGGAGGCTGGCGTAGAGCACGCTGAGAGCTGGGCTGGCAAATCCTGGGCTCGCCTGTTGAGACCAGGCAGGGTGGGGGGAGAGGGAGGTTGGGGTGGGGCCTGGGGGCTGTCCC
>NW_022106382.1:2522-3940 GCF_000313985.2 Echinops telfairi | reverse complement strand
GTGCCTCAGAAGAATGGCTTGGTTATCTAGCTTCAAATATTAACCAAGTATTGATCTATTTTCAAATATTAGCCATGGAAAACCAATGGAACACAATTGCTCTCTGACATATGAAGGTACTACAAAAAGTTGGTAGAACATTTTCATTATCTTTTCATTCCATTCTCCCAAGAGATGTTTGAAGCCCCCTTGTACCTGAGTCATGGTCAACCTGACAGGACCTTGTCTCAAGCACTGGTTGTACAAGTGGGCACTATACAGATGTAGACTTGTTCTTATGGAAATTGTATTTCAGGAGAAAAGATGGTCAGTTACTATGTCAATAAAAATTAATCAGTTATAAATACCATTAAGTGCCAAGAAGATGGACACAGAGGAGTAGAGGAGGTGTCCATGAAGACTTACCAGAATTAGACCAGCAAGTAGCCCGGCATGCAAAGATAAAAGGAATGTTCGACACGGGAGAGTCAAAAGTGCAAATACAGTTCGTTAAGTAGTTTCGCTCAAGCTGTTTGATTGGCAAACAACATCCTAGTGTTCACAGTGGAGCTGGATGTCTGCTGACCTGTGGCGGGTTTGATACTCTCTCTGCAGGACGTGGGCTGCTAGAATCCGAGGGTCAAGATCTTAAGCCAGCAGAGGCAATGGGTTAGGCTTGAAAGCTTTTCCTATTTCTCACATGGGCTTCTTGCGTTGAATGATATCAGAATCACTAATAGCTTTTGAAAGCTCAAATTCCACCATGACCTACTGAATATAAATATTTTAGAGAAAGATTCAAGAATCTTAAATGACTAAAAAGCTCATTATATTATTCCGAGACAGAGTGAGGTTTGTGGACTTTTGCTCTCATGTTGAGACACCTCTGGGTCACAAGGGAAAAGACCTTGGGCAATTCCTAATGTTGGAGGGGGCAGCCTGATTTCTGTAGACACACAAGGTATTTTAATCTTGATATTCAGTTCTATCCCTAGCTGCACTGTCACGCTGAATGTGTTTAAGACTTTAGAATGCATCGCTTCTCTTATAATTAGCATGGTTTCTGTGGAACGATGCAGTTGTCCGAACAAGTGCTTGAGGGTCGTGGTCCATCTTGGGGAGGGGAGCCATGTTTTTCACTTTGAATAGGGTCATGACAAAACCTGTCCTCTCTGGGTCTGGTATCTGGTGTCTTCCCGAAGGCTTAAGCTTTCATGATAAACAATAATCTTAGGCTCACTTCTGGGTTAGGTTCATCGCCTGAATTAGAGATGGCGTCCAGATCATTAGCATCTAAGGAAGTGGATCAGATATCCTCTAGGAGAAAATTTTAACATTGATTCTATTTCCCTGGCCAAAGACAATAAAGAATCACCCTGCTTTTATAGAAGATGACTTGGAATTTATAATGCCTGTTTTCAAGGTTTACTTGTAGTCCC
>NW_022106382.1:0-1042 GCF_000313985.2 Echinops telfairi | reverse complement strand
CAGAGCAAAAAATTCCCCAATCCCGTGCCTTCGCCATAATTGGTTCGGCATCTGACTTTTGTGAACCATAGATCTTTGCCTTGGCTGATTTTCAGCAAGTAGATTGCCCGGCCTTTCTTCCTAGTCTTAGTCTGTAAGCACTGTTCAGATTTCCTCAGCACTATCGCATCATCCAAGCCTGCCCTGTCAGATAGGTGATGTCTGCATTTGAGCTACACTGGCTGACAACTGAACCTAGACTTCCTGTATGAGAGGCAAGAATTCTACCACTGAACCACCAATATGTCCAGTGAAAAAATAATAGTACCAGGAAGAGCTACAAGAAGAAGTAAATTAAGCGCACAGAAGAGATCAGAACATTTGAAGAATCCAGGAAGATGAGAAGCAGTTTGGAACATGGCTCACTGCCAGGGAATTGAGTGAACCTATAGGACCAAGTAGAATGATGCCTTAATTTTCCTAGAGTTTTAAATTTTTATGGGAGTAGACTGCCTCACTTTTCTCCAACCATTAACCTACCCCTGCACGATCCGCCCCCCCCATCCGTCAATAGCTGATGTGTTGAAATCACTGACCTTGTGGTTAGCAGCTCAATGCGTAGCCCACTGTGCCAACAGTACTGGAGCTCAGACCTTGAAACCAGACTGTGCTTTGTGTACTCTAAAGAGTGCTCATGTGTTAGGGTACAGTGTAATTGGAAAATTAGGATGGCTTTCAATTTTATATTTAAACTGATAGCTGCCTCTATCATTGTCGAGATGATCTGCGGTAGGAGGATAAATGTATTGATACTCTATTATCGTTTATAGTTTGGACAACAATAAGACTACAAAGAAAACCATAACTACTTTTTAGTTTTAATTGAATATTTAAATTTTATTATAATAATTCATTCCTATGTTATATGTTAAAGAGCCGTGGTAGTGCTTTTGAGTAAGTATTGGACTAATAGCTGAAATTTCTATGGCTCAAAACCTACCCACTGCTTAGTGGGAGAAAGATGTTTTGTTTGATAGCTTTAGAAAAGATACTAAAATAAAAT
>NW_022106381.1:0-3752 GCF_000313985.2 Echinops telfairi | reverse complement strand
CCAGATTGTTCATCCTGCCTATCATATCTAGCTAGACCTGCAGAGATAATAATATGCACAAAAACAAGACAGAGCACAATAAAGCAACAAAAGAAAACAAAACAACAACAACACACACAAAAAAGACAAAAAAGGAGAAAAGGCTGTAAATAGTTCAAAGTCCGTTTGTTGACCGTTAGGTATGTTTTCTGGTCAAGTGTGATGGGGTGCCATGCCCTGGCCCCAAAGTCTATTTTTGGTATTCCCTGGGGACTTCCTTGCTCTGCTCCCCTTGCTGATCTGTTGCATATCCTTAGTATTCCTGCCTCGGTATGGTGGGGTCAGATGGGGCACAATTCCCGCACTGTGTCTCGAGTGTTGTCCCCTGTAGGGCTATGGTCAGTGAGGGGTGTCGTGTCTCATAGTGGGGCCGGCCATATGGACCTCTCTGTGCAGTGGCTGTCCTGAGCAGGGATATTGTCCTCAAGGCTTGGTAGGCCAGGATGGCCAATAGCACACTTTCAAGTGCTTCAATTCCTCTAGTATCTGTTTTTACTACCCAGCTGCCATATGCCGATGAGGGGATTGAAAAGACCATGACTTGCACCTCCTATGAGTTTGCAGTGCTGTGAATTACTCAATAAGGTCTTTCTAGCTATAGTCTTTAAAACTGTCACCAAAAGGCTAGGTAAAACCATGTAAATGTGAGGTGTTTGTGGAACACTTCGGGAATTGGCTAGCTTGCTAATGATATCAATAAGGTGAATGCCACTCTTGTGGGGGGTAGGGCCATACAAACAAAATGGATGGAACACTCACATGGAGATTGGTCAGTTTTGTCATCCTACTGGGCTAGTCATCTCCGAGGTGGAAACAGGGATCTGACTGCCATCCAAAAAAGAAGAGGCAGATACGGAGTGCATCCTTCAAGTCCAAGATCCCTGCATCGAACATCCACAATCCAGAAAACAGAGTTGTGAGACCACAGACCGCAAGAGGGAGCAAAAAGCAGCAGCAGGGGCCGCAGAATCGAGAGACAAATGAGTAGTGGGTTTTCCAAGCCAACAGAGAGAGAAAGCAACGTGCTTTCAGGCAGATCCTTGCCGGTGGAGGGGGCTGCATCTGGGCATCTGTCTAGGGAGCTCGTGTGCCAAACCAGGGAGCTACCTCTCAGAGCCTTTGGCCCAAGGCTTCCTGGCTGAGTGCGGTCTCTGGGGACACTTTATTATCAGAACTAAAGGAGCTTTGTAACACGTACCCAAGCAGGACAGAGGTTAGGCCAAAGGGCTGTAGGCCAGCGGCAAGCCTGCGCGAAGCCCTGCTGAGAAGAGGCTGTCTTGTCTGAAGTCATTTCTGATCTGGAATTACAATCTGTTTCTTTCTTCCCTGATAAACCCCATGATTACAAGTACGATCAGGGACTTCAGTGTGGTCACTCTATGGGTTAACCAACCAAAGAAGTGTAGGGGTGGGCGTGGGGGTTGGTAGAGTTTAAAGCAGTGGTTCTCAACCTTCCTAATGCTGAGAACCTTTCATACAGTTCCTTGTGTTGGGGTGACACCCAACCATAAAATTATTTTTGTTGCTACTTCATAACTGTAATTTTGCTACTGTAATCAATTGGGAGACCCCTGTGAAAGGGTCATTAGACCCCCAAAGGGGTCACAACCGCTGGTTTAGAGGGTAAAGGTATGTCTGACCTTTGCCTCAGAGGAATGAACCTAGGGGTGTTGATTTTAATTCTGTACTTGCCTTGTGAAATTATAGAAGGCCAGACACTATCCCCAGGGCACTTTTACAGAGCATATAGTACAAAGCAAAGCTTATAAAAATGACTTCTGAAGCTATCTTGCTATGTACTTATAGTAAAGACCTAATTTTTAAAAATTATTATTAATCATCTAATTGGGAGCTCTTACAGATCTTATAGCAATCAATTAGACCAGGCAGAATTGTCCAATTGATATCACCATCGGTTTCAAAACATTTTCTTTCTTCTTGAACTCTTTGATATCAGCTCCTCTTTACCCCACCCCCAGGAGCCTGTATTTTATATATATATATTTGGCTGTTTCTAACTAAAGACCTAAATTTTAAGCATGCATATGAGCAGAAATTTTAGGTTAAAGACCCATACACATATGAGCAAAAGCACACAGAACAAAAGTCTAACAAGGGAGAAGACATGGATAAAGAATAATAGTGAGTCTACAGGAGACCACAAGCCACAATTTAGATTGCTTGTATGTCAAGGAGGTGGGATAAACTCAACTCTCCAAGAGTTAGCAACCTCGTTAGGAAATCCAAGTGCACATGTATGAAAGGGTATCCAAAGAGTTAAAAGCGAAAATCAACTAGTACAAAATAATGAAAATGATCAACCAGTAAATTGCCTGGAGTTAGAGAATACTCGGGATCATTCGTAAAGGCTTCCTGGAAGAAGTGAGTTCTGACCCAGGCTGAGTGTGGACAGGATTGTGAAATCGCGACTGAATCAAGAAGAGACAAAGAAGTGCCAAGGCATCATCTAAAACAACAGTTCTCAACCTGTGGGTCGCAACCCCTTTGGGAGTCGCACGACCCTTTCATAGGGGTCGCCTAAGACCATTGGAAAACATATTTCCGATGGTCTTAGGAACTGAGACACCATTCCTCCATCATCTCCAGGTGGGTTCGCCCACATGCAGATATGCCCACGTACGAGTACTGGCGTGAAGACTGTTACCCATGCTACACCATGCTTCAAGACAAAATTTCATTTATTCGTCAGAAATAAATATTTCACAATATATAATTACATACTGTTTTTATGATTCATCACTATGCTTTAATTATGTTCTATTTGTAACAATGAAGATACATCCTGCAAATCAGTTATTTACATGATGACTCATTACAGTAGCAAAATTAATAACCGACTCCTTTGCCAGGAGACCAGAGGAATCGGAAGGTGCCCCGCTGCCATTGCTGAGCATTTTTACCAAAGATTCTCTAGAAGAATCCTGATCAAAAGTGGGGAAATGTACATATTATATAAAGAGAAAGTATAGAGTAAAGATCGCTTACTACCAATGAATATTTAATCTGTTGTTTGGAGTTGCAAAAAAAAAAGTAGGAAATGCCAAACAGAATCGCAAATTCTCATGGACTCAAGGTTTTCTGGAATAGGAGAAGATTTTTGGGGAAGCTGAATGAGCTCCCAGAATGATTGCCCGAAGGTAATCTTTAAATCTTAAACCAAAATATCACCTCAAGTCTTCTTAAGGCCAAACAATAGTTTAGCTTTACTAATAGGAACTATCTGCCTTGAGCATTATGCTCTTTCAAGAACTGTCTACAGGGGATCAAACCGATAATAGCAACCCTCAAAACTCACCACCATTGGGTCAATTATCACTCACAGCAACCCTATTTTTTTTCTCACTGTCATTGAGTCGATGAAGGCTCAGATCGACCATGTAGGACTGCATCGAACTGCCCCCATGAGTTTCCAAGACTGTGACTACTAATGGGAGTCCCATCTTTCTCCCCAGAAGCCACTGGTGTTTTCAAACTGCTGACGTTGGGTCCTGCAACCCAGTCCATACCAACTAAACAGCTAGGCCTCCCAAAGAATAAGCACCCTAGATGGGACTCAAACCCATGATCCCTGGCTTAGGAGGCCAATGTCTTATCCACTAGGCCACTGGTACTTCTGCAGCTGCTATAGGACAGAGTAAAACTTCCCCTGTGTGTTTCCAAGACTGTAACTCTTTATGAGAGTAGAAAGCCTT
>NW_022106380.1:2782-3942 GCF_000313985.2 Echinops telfairi | reverse complement strand
TATCCTTGATGTTATCTTACAACTCATCTTTATCAAATCTATTCTTAATATGGTATCTAAATTCAAGGGGGT
The DNA here is from genome assembly GCF_000313985.2 of Echinops telfairi. Taxonomy (NCBI): domain Eukaryota; kingdom Metazoa; phylum Chordata; class Mammalia; order Afrosoricida; family Tenrecidae; genus Echinops; species Echinops telfairi. Next base: position 3,870 of record NW_022106380.1, on the reverse strand, counting down.
TATATAATAAAGATACTTTGGTATATATCATGGACTTTTAAAATTTTTCTTTAGCTTCAACTGAAATTGCATGTGAACAATTGATGTTTTGTTTCTCAGTCAGCTTTGGTCTTGTTGTAATTTATGATATTGATTCTCTATCATTTCTGGTGTCATCTCCATTCCCATGACTATATTTTCCAACTTCTGATCCTTCTTTGTGTTCAACTTCATATCTCAATCACCAGTAACTATCAATGCACAATTGCATGTTTGAACATGCAATTTTAATTTCTTCAATTTCTCCATCTTTGGCATTGATTGTAAACTGTATAAATTTGAATTATGGCTATGTGAACTGATATTCCTTGTAGGTGCATAGATAGTTTCCTGTAATACACAACATTGTACTTCAGGATAGGTCTGGAAGCAGGAGCAGTGGATGTGATATTTTTCCTCTTTGATTTGTAATTCTCAATATTGTAGATATGATTGCCTGGTTCAAAATGGTCGGTACCAGTTCATTTCAATTCATGGATACCTAGAATATTGATCTTCAAGTTTTCCATTTCGGTTAGAAAAGTTCCTTACTTTCACTCATATTTCTCACATGTCATGTTCCAATTACCAATGGGTATTTGCAGCTCTTTTTCCTCATTTTGAGTTGTGTCACACCAGCAAATGAAGGTCACAAAAGTTTTATTTCAGACACATCATCAATGTCAATCCTACTTCGTGGAGGGACTTTTCTTCTGGCACTACACAATACAAGGTCTCATTGTTATATAGTCAATAAAACACTGGCTGTTTTTAAAAGTACATTGCTATGTCTTTTATTCTAATATGTACTACTGGAAGTTCTGCTGAAAGCTGTTCACCTTGGGTAACCCTCCTGAAAAAGCACTGGTCTAACTTCCAGTGGTGGACAAGACATAATAGTAAAGTCAAACACGTCAAAGACAGTGGGCATTTTTTCTGTTTTTTGTTTATTGCAACACTATGAACTGTGTGAGGGTTGGCTTATAAAAAATAGCTGCTGCTTTTTCTTATATGCTATATTATATTCTCTCACTATATATTGTTTACAGTATTATAAAAGACATTCTAAT
>NW_022106380.1:0-1116 GCF_000313985.2 Echinops telfairi | reverse complement strand
GAGAAGAAGAGAACTTGGAGGTAACTTACTGATCCTATTTTCTTAAGAGGCGCAAGGAGGACAATGTTTTGTTTTTGTAGCTCCTTTTTTGTTTCTTTTGTTAAAATATATGGTTATTTATTTATTATTCATAGGGTAGAATTGCCTCTATGAGTTTTGGAGACTGAAATTCTTCAGGGGAATAAAAAGCTTTGTCTTTGTGTGTGTGTGTGTGTGTGTGTGTTTGTAAATCTGGTTAAACATAGATACATAATTCTGGATAGATATAAATATAGATATATGAACAGGGAGCAGTAATAAGAGAAACACACCTAGAATTTCAACTTCTTCTAAGCGAAATCCTGAAGAGAAAGTGCTTCATATGATACAAGGGATATACTAGATAGAAATATCTTTGCACCTTTCTCAGTGAGGCTTTAATAGGGAGAACTGATAGTATAGCATTGTCGAGAATCAACCACTGGCAGCACTAAGAAGCTTAGATAATTTTAAAACATGTGTTAAAGTGAGTAAAGTGAAGTAGTCAAAAAGAGAAGAAATATTTAAAGTTCATGATTGGTCTTGTCTCTTTTTGTTCATGAAAAAAAGCAAAAACAAAGTACTTGTTGTCAAGGCGATTCTAACTCACGGTGGCACACTGTGGACATAATGGCACCACACTACACAGGATTTTCAAGATTGTGACCCTGCAGAAGCACACCATATTAACTTTTTTCAAGTTTCATGTGGGGTCGGGTGGGGGGGGCGGTTAGAAACACCAACCGTTCAGATAATTGTTGATTGATTAAATAATTGAGTCACCCCTTGATAATCAAGGACCCAGAATTTCCTTCATATCCCTGGTCAAGGGGACTACTTAAGCTAACTGTGAAGTGTCATTGGCCACCAATTTTTGACAGCGATGATGCCACGGTGAAGTTTGTATGGTAGATTTCCAGAGCCGAGGTCCCCAGGGTGAACAAAGAAGAGCATCCACTACAAGTCTATCTACAGTGCCGGTAAGAGTGTCAGCTGGGGTCCCGTCAGCCTGCAAAGCTCACCTAGCCTAACTTAATGTGGTATTGATAAAGCTACAGGTTAGCCCACCTCCGGGTTCAGCTGCAGGAGCCAACTTGT
>NW_022106379.1:2707-3883 GCF_000313985.2 Echinops telfairi | reverse complement strand
GAATTCCCAGAATCCTTAGGGGAAGGCTATGCCCACACAGAAACCTCATTGGGTATGATCTGATTGACAGGCTAGACTCCACCCTACATGCTTAATCCTTAAATCAACAATTACGTAACTACCACAAGGATGAACTGAGAGGCCGGGCCAGTTTGCAGCACACATTGTGGGTCTCTGTGTTTCGCTCCATTAAGGACAGACAGTTGCCGAATCACATTCCTAACAGCCATCCAGCGGCTTCATGACAAGCCTCCTTCCTCTGGGATTCTTTCCGGTGCCTTCTACCTACACACTTATAAAACAGCGATGTGAATCTCCTTTTCCAAAATCCACTTCTATTGGGTTGAATGGTACAAAACAAAACAAAACAAAACAGACAAAACAAAATGCTACCAAACTCGCTGCCTTGGTGTTGATCTGGACTACTAGTGGCCCCTATAGGGCAGAATAGAACTGCCCCTGTGGGTTTCTCAGGTTGTAAATCTTTACGGGAGCAGAAAGGCGCCTCTTTATTCAGTGGATTGGCTGATGAATGGCTGATCCTGCCATTAGCAGCCCCATGTGTCACCCGTCACACCACCAGGACTCCTTTGAATGGTGGCTCCCTCGAATACATGTCCAGAGCCTGTGAGTACTGCCTTACCTAGGAAATGGGTGACTACGACTTTATGCAGCACATTTAATTTTTAGGATACTTTGACGAATATTTAAAAGGAATTGGAAAACCTACTTCCATTTACTTCCTAAGGGAGGTATTTGAGGTTGCTTGCTCAGCTTGATTTAACAAAGCAAAACAAAAACAGGGGTTTTCGAGTTGGCCTGATAGGTTGAATATTGAATGTCAGTCAGAAGAGGTATTTATGGAGCACCCAATGAATGGTCGGCATTCACCTGGATGCTTCTTTGTCCAGACCTGGAATGAGGGTGTCCACAACGGACTTGTGTTTCCTTTAGCAAGGGCTCCTATCACAAAAGGCTGAGCAGCAGGTGGGCTGGGGAGGAGGGGGTACCCCTGAGACTCATGAGGGAGCATATTCCACGGCATCTCTAAAGCCTCTGGGATGGTGGGATTTGGGGATAGAGGGCTCATAACTCTTACATGGCTGGAGTGTTCGGGGCCCTGGGGAGCTGGGTCTATCATATTTCTCTCCAGGCCAGGGACCACGGAGGGACAAT
>NW_022106379.1:0-950 GCF_000313985.2 Echinops telfairi | reverse complement strand
CCTTTTAAAGAGGTCTTGTGGAGCAGATTGACCCCAAACAATGCATCCTTTATTCGAGACTGCGGCTTCCATGAGCATCAATTATGCATCCAAGCAAGACAAAATCCTTGACAACCTCAATCTGTTCTCCGTTTATCATGATGTTGCCGACGGATCCCGTCGTGAGGATTTTGGGTTTTTTTTGACATTGAGCTACTGTAGTCCATACTGAAAGCTACAATCCTTGATCTCCCCCCGCCCCTCCACCACCACCCGCCACTTATCCCAGGATTGGTCCTGTCCGACACTGACCCCTGGTGGCTGGTGTCGCACACTGCTCTCAGCCTAGGCAGCAAAGTTACTCAACCCTTATGTCAACTTGTAGGCTATTCCATCAGAGGGCTGTAGAGACCTGTGTTCAGTTTGGGATCTGAAGTCAGTTCCTGGGTTTGCCCCTCTCCCTTCCAGGTGAGTGGACTGCAGACTTGAGAGGGAATCATTTTGGACTCTGACGAGGAAGGCAACACCCTGGGGATGGCCTAGGGAAGAGAAGGGACCATGTGGCTAAGAACTTATCCCCCGAAAGTCATATGCATGTATGACTTTTAAACATATGTATTTTACATATATATGTAAGCTCACTGCCATAGAGTCCATGTAAATTCACAGTTGACCCTACAGGACAGGGTAGAACTGCCTCTGTGTGTTTCCAACACTGTAACTTTTTTTTTTATTTAATAGTTCCATCTTTACAGACTACACTGGTGTTAGGACAGCACATTCCTGGCAAAGGAACCTGGACCACGTTTATCAGACACAGTAGAAAAAGCTCTCACTCTGCAATACAGAAAAAAGATGGCCAGATAGCAACTGTGACAGAAATGAAATGTGATGGGGGGAAAAATCATTTTATTAGGGGCACATACAACTCTTATCACAATCCATACATACCTCAATTGTGTAAAGCACAT
>NW_022106378.1:2702-3942 GCF_000313985.2 Echinops telfairi | reverse complement strand
GATGGATAAGATATTCTTAACATTACTTATCAGATATTGATAACTGTTACTGTTATCACTATGTGATGAGATATCTGAGGACAATGATCTCTTTATAATCATATGAAGCCTGGTTCTGAGTTGGAGCTGTGCTCCAAGTTTCCCAATGAGCGCAGGTTAGCCGATAAAAACACTTACTCTTGAACCAGACTGCTAATTATTAGCTGCGTGTCCTTGGGCAATTTATTTACTGTAACTCTCTGTACCTCAATGTCGTCCTCTGTATAATAGGTGTAATAATGCCCCCTATCTGTGTTCCCTTCTGGAATTCAGATATGACTGGCAATTTCTATAGCTCTTCTGGGAAGCCCAATGACAAAAATCGTTTCAGTGGTAGCCTGAGGAAAGAACTCAAGCTAAACATTTGGAAGAGAAAGGCTCAGGTACAGAGAGTCAACTGGTAAGCCCGGCTAACTTTGAGGTCCCAGAGACTAAGGGAAGCCAAGCCATAACTCCTGACTCATGGGCTAATTTCCTTTGACTCTATTCTTTGCACTGATTCTTAGGATTTTGTGTGTGCGGAAACTTTATGTTGAGAAACAAATAAATGTAATTTTCAAAAAATATTTTTACCAAAATTTCTCTAAAGACCTCAGAAAGCTGAAAGAATTACTTTCACAGCTCTCAAATAGCTGTAAGCCAGGATAGAGTGAGGACAGAGGGAGGGTTTGGTGAGCTGACAGCTCCAGAGGTCAGAGGCCAACAGAGGGCCCAGAGCTTCTGCCTGACAGCAGAGGTACCAGACAGATCCTTACCCAGCAGTAGTGGCCAGCTACATCTGATATCAATGTGAGTGGTTTGGATACGTTTGAGGATGAATATGTGTGGGGAATTGTCAGGAAGAAGGGCTCATAGTAGCAAAAATAAACAGACAGACAAACAAACAAACAAACAAACAAATCCATTGACATCAAGTCAATTCTGACTCACAGTGACCCCGTGAGTGTTTGTGTAGTAGAGCAAACTTTCCTCCATGGTGTTTTCAGTGGCTGCTGTTTTGGAAGTCGTTTGCCAGGACTTGTTTCTGAGGCATCTCTGGACTTAATATGCTAGTCTTTGAGTCCGCAGCTGAGTGCATTAGTTATTTGCATCACCAGGGCCTTCCCTGCAATAGCAGGAGGGGTGAAGCTTAGCAAAAGAAAGGTTATGACCTGATTCTACCTAATTTGTATGCTTCAGGCTTCTGTGATATGGGGAGAGA
>NW_022106378.1:0-1535 GCF_000313985.2 Echinops telfairi | reverse complement strand
TCCTCCAAATTCTTTTTTCTCATTTTTTTGATTTTCTGATAATTCTTATTTATCAGTTTATAATTAAGAATAGGGCATTACAATGTTTACTTGACCAAGATTGTATAATAAAATATTTACAATGGAGAAAAAAATAGCTGCTGACGTGATTTAGGAGCAACTAAGCACGTCATAGGATTTGATTCCTTGGTTTGGAAATTTAGGGACATGTTTTGTGGGACATCCCAATTGACTAGCCTAATGACACGTTTAGTGGTTCCATTTTACCTTGTTGTTCCTTGTGTGGTGCCTGGCATCTTAAAAGCTTGCAAAGAGTCATGCGGGCCACAGCAATCAGGCTCTATTCACTTGGAGCAACAGAAGAAAAGGGAGAGTTTGGAATATGAAGAGGAAATGGAATGTGTGTTAATTGCCTCCATCAACAACTGCCTTCTTTGCCATGAGAAAGAAATTTTGGTTGGTATCTGCCTACTGCTATTGGACAATTTTATTGAAGACTCCATAGATGAATCCTAATGAAAGGAAGAAAATTTCAGAACACAATTTCAAATTCTCACAGCATCTAGAGCAGTGGTTCTCAACCTTCCTAATGCTGCGACCCTTTAATACAGTTCCTCATGCCGTGGTGACCGCCCAACCATAAAATTATTTTTGTTGCTACTTCATAACTGTCATTTTGCTACTGTTATGAATCGGGTGACCCCTATGCAAGGTCGTTCCACCCCCAAAGGGGTCGCGACCCACAGGTTGAGAACCGCTGCTCTAGCGTTTACTGGAACCACAGAGCATGGATGAACCCCTGAAACTATTTCCCTGAGCTAATCTTTAAACTCTGAACCTAAAATACTTGGTGAAGCCTTTTTAAAATGAAGCAATAGTGTAGCTTAGCAGAGAATGTCTGCTTTGAGCATTGTGCTCTATTCATATCTATAGGGTATCAAACTGACAACTCAAAAATTAGATAGGAAACTTAGGAGACGTTTGTGTTAACAGAGGAGGAACCATTGAAAAAGGAGGGTGACAATGGCTCTACACCTTGAAAATGTAATCAATGTCACTGTATTGTACATGGAAGAACTGTTGACTTGGTGTGCTTTCTCTTAGTATACTCTTAATATCAACAAAAAAATGAAGCAAAGGAAAAAATGAGAGGAAGCTTTTGTCTATATGTGGGACCAATCGACTGGCAGATCTTATTGTCGAACAATTATGTATAGAGAATTTTTAATGACCCTCTCAAGTATTTGAATGTTTCAGTTTTTTTCCCCTCCATGTTCATTTCCTCCCGGAAGGATACTGCCATCTCTGGCCAGAGAATAAAGACAGACTGCTGGAGTTCTAGTAGCTTCAGAAGAGCCTAGAGTTCAGCCATTAAGATGCAGATTTTCACTTAACCTCTGTTTTCAGCATGCTTGGAGATTCTCTGTTTCTTTCTTCTTTTAAAAAAATCATTTTATTGGGGGCTTGTACAATTCTTATCACAATCCATCAATCCATCCATTGTGTCAAGCACATTAGCACATTGGTTGTCCTCA
>NW_022106377.1:3133-3928 GCF_000313985.2 Echinops telfairi | reverse complement strand
AATAGTTTCCATACAAAAAGAAACAGATTTGGATGGGCACAGAAGGTGACAGAAAAGGAGAGAGGCGAGAGTGAGATTTCAGATAAGAAAGGTGCTCACTTGGACAAAAGGGGAGAGAATATTCTACAAACAGGTAGGTGGAAGGGAAAGAAGAGAGATATGGCAAGTCATGGGGAGGTTTGATCATTGTTTCACTTGTGGAATGCCAAAACTAAGGGTATAAACAAATAGAACGGAGAGGGAGAGGGAAAGAGAGAAACTGTTGCATGTGAGGGTTGCAAGGATATTTTCATCATAACTTGAAAGGAGTCCTACAAGAACCCAAGGAGCTGGGACGGGGATGGACGCAGGAAGAGGGGCCATAAGCACACACTACGTGCATGTTTTGCACATGCTTTTTCCAGAAACATTGGCATCCTCATGGGAAGGGACTCTGTGGGGTTCCTACCCACAGGGCTCAACTAAAAAGTGAGGAACTCACTGATAGACTGTGACAGAGTGCTCACTGGGGGTGTGTAGACCATGGCTAACACGAACCCTATGCTTGTCTCTAGTGTCTTCAATGCATCTTCAGCAGAAGCCTGAGGACGTCATCACATTGGACCATTAGACATAAGATGGATGGACCAAGGATGATGCCAAAGAGTGGCAGGAGGGACGCCAAGGAGACCACCAACAGAGGACATATACAGAGAGCAAATAACAAGATTGTCTGACCCATGGGGAGCATTGGGTGAAGGGGGAAGAGCATTGCTTTGCTGAGGGGCATGGAGCCCATTTCAGGAGGTGGAACAA
>NW_022106377.1:0-1375 GCF_000313985.2 Echinops telfairi | reverse complement strand
GTACAAGCAGTGATCTGGAAAGTGTCTTTGGAAGCTCAGATAGAGACTGGAAACTAGGGGCTGGAAGGTAGGGGCTGGGAGCTGACACCTGGGGGCTTGGGGCTCCTGAGCCAGGGCTAGTCTTGGAAGCTTGGTGCTGGGTTCTGGGAGCAGAGATTTGGGATGTGACTGTGAGGTGTAAAAGCTGGGTACTGTCACTGGAAACCAGGGTGCTGGCAGCAGTGTTCTGAAAGCTGAATGCTGGGTGCTAAAAGCTGGGTGCTGAGAGCTGACATCAGGGAACTCAAAGATGGGTGCTAGGAGCAGAAAGCTGGGACATAACACAGGGTATTGGGTGATAGGTGTTGGGAGCTAAAAGCTGGGTGCTGGGAGCTAAATGCTGGATGCTGGGTCTTGGAAGCTGGGTGCTGGCGGCTGGGACCTGAATGCTGAAAGCTGGGAGCTAAAAGTTGGGTATAGGGGCAATAGGTGCTGGAAGCTCAAAGCTGGCTGCTGGGTGCTGGGATCTGAGAGCTGAATGCTGGGAGCTAAACCTGGATGCAGGGAGCTGGGAGCTGGGTGTTGGAGCTGCAAACTGGGTGCTGGGAGGCTGGGAGCTGATACATGAGGGATGTGGGCTTAAAGCAGGGAGCTGGGAGCTATGTGCCTGGAGAAGGGGCCAGTCTTGAAAGCTTGGTGCTGGGAGCTGGGAGCTGGAAGCAGGTGCTTGAGCGGGTAGCTCGGTGCTGCAAATTGGGATGTGAGTGTGGAGTGAGAAAGCTGGGTGCTGTGAGCTGTGTTTTGAAAGGTGAAAGCTGGGTGCTGGGAGCTAAAACCTGGGAGCTAAAAGCTGGGTGTTGGGAAGCTAGGTGCTGGGTGCTGAAACAGGAAGCAGAAACCTTGGAGCTAAAAGATGGGTGCTAGGGGATAAAAACTGGATGCTTGATTCTGGGAATTAGGGTGCTGGCTGAAGAGAGAGCTGGGAGCTAAAGTTGGGTGTTGGGTGTTGGGGCCTGAAAGCTGAAAGCTGAATGCTGGGAGCAAAAAGTTGGGTATTGGTTGATGGGTATTAGGAGCTAAAAGCTGGATGCTAGAAACAGAAAACTGGGTGCTGGGAGCTGGGTGCTAGGTGCTCAGAGCTGGGTGCTGGGCGCTGGAAGCTGGGTGTTGGAGCTGCAAACTGGGTGCTGGGAGCCAAAAACTGGGTGTTAAAAGCTGGGTGCTGGCAGAAGAAAGCTGGGTGCTCAGGACCAATGGATGAATGCTGAGGGTTGCTGTATTAGAGAGGGTTCTCTAGAGATATAAAACCAAATTTCTGATAATTTAATATATTTATTTATAAAGATAATTAGATATATAACAAGAAATGAACTGTTAAATCATATACAGATAAATA
>NW_022106376.1:2880-3943 GCF_000313985.2 Echinops telfairi | reverse complement strand
CATAACCCCCCAAATCTTTTAATAGTGATATGTGAGACTGCATTTCTAGAGAAGAAAACTAAGGTTTACATGTGTCTAAAAAGAAAGAAAGTTTTATAAATAAAATGGTTTAGGTAAGTTCAATCAAGCTCAAGCCCACAGGCCAGCTATTAAGCGATAGGCTTTTCCTGACCCACCTTGATGTCTTGACTGATAAATCAAGATTCAGGAAGACAAATCTGGAAGCAGGACGGTCATAGGCTGGTGGAGGTAGAGTCAAATGAATCCAAGATCTGCAGGCAACATGCCAACCTTCTGATTGCTCCTAGGGTCTGTTGGCAGTAAGTTGGACTTTGTCTCAAGTCCAAAGGACCAGAACTTGATGAGACAGATGCAGGATCCAAGTCAGCAAGAAGAAAGAAGTCTTCCCACACCGTCTGCTTAAATTAGAGGAAGCCACACCCCCAAGGAAAATCCCGTTCAATTGCAGCAAGACTGAGACCTGAGTAGGAATAATGCATTCCCCCCTAATGCTCTTACAACCACAGAAGATACCATCGTGGAGTTGATTACCTTACATCAGATCACATCCTTGTATGGCCTCAACTCCCAAACTACTGAGACTTCTGTACCAGTCAAGTTGCCATAAAACCTAACTATCATAATTGGTTTTCTGGATTTGAAGACATAGGACTATAGCTTCAGGGGAAAATGAGCATAGTTTGCCAAGATAATGACCTACATTCTATTAAAGTGAGAAGCATCTGGGTTATTAAAGGCCTATAAGCAGCCATGTGAAACACAGCTACAGTCTCAAACTGAAAGGAACAAAACACTAGTGTAACTAAGAGCTCAGAGTAAAAAAACAAATCTACATAAGCCACACACTCATCTACCCTGAGACTTAAGGAACTCCAAGTTGCCTGGATACTGCAGGGTTATATATTATTTATTGTGTCTATTTTGCCAAAGTTGTTCATTTCCACCAAATGACCTTTCCCTGCAATATGACTGGTAAGAAGGTAAGGGAAGATACCGATAATATTCACCTATAAGTGACTACGAATAGGATTCCCTGGAGTGC
>NW_022106376.1:0-1289 GCF_000313985.2 Echinops telfairi | reverse complement strand
ACATTGAAGACAATGGAAAAGATTGTTATCCCATTGTGATAAATATAGCTAATCTAATTGGACTATTTGCATGAAAACTGTGATACGGGATGAAACATGTTGTGTCCACTTTCATTCAGTGTTCTTCAAAGTAAAAACAACCCAAATCCTCACAACTAGACCAAAAGACAATATCACGATAAATGGAGAATTTTTTTCATTTTACTCTGATCCAAAATCAACACTCAAGGAAGCAGTAGTCAAGAAATCATAGGAGGTATGGCACTGGGAAATCTGCTACACGATCGCTCTTTCAACAGTTGACAAACAAGGATATCACATGGAGCAGGTGTGTCTCACCCGAGGCGTGGGATTTGCAATTGTTTCATTTGCATGTGAACATTGATAGAGAATATAAGAAAGAACACAGAAGAACTGATGTGCTTTCATTATAGTGTTGGTGAAGAATGTCAACAGCACTGTTACCTACTATGAAAACAAACTTCCTACTGTGTTGGAAGCAGTAGATCTAGAAGGCACCTTCAAAGAAGAATGGTGAGACTTCCTCTCATGTACTTTGGACATTTTATTCTGAGAGGTCGGTCCCTGGAAAATGATATCATACCTGGTGAAGCAGAAGATCAGTGAAAAAGAAGACTCTCAATGCATTGACACTTTTGTAGCGACAAGGGTCTCAAGCATAGAAATTGTGAGGGTAGCACAGGACCAGAAAGTGTTTTGTTCTGTTGTATTTATGAGTGGCAAATAACACTACGGCACCTATCAATAATGGCAACAATAGCATATAGGTTAATCCCTCCCTCCCAAGTGAATGAATTTGTTGTAATGCTTCATCACAGAAGGGTTGGTATTTTAAGTCAGAAGAGAAAAGTTTTGTAGAAATGTTGGTTCACTCTGAGTCATAAAAATTGAGTTAATGCTGTGAATCTTCCAAAGCAGATAACAAATTCATTGCAAATCTGGTTCCATAAAGTTAAGCAATGTTTGCTATGATTTTCATATAAAATCTTCACAATGCCAGCTGCTACTTTTTAATTTAATTGTATAATTTGTTTCATAATGAGCTTTGCTTCACTTTCTACAAAGTGTCAGTTCTAAAAGCAGTGCTCTGGGGTACCAACAGTTGTGGAAATCCCACTAGTTTTCAGGCTTTATTTCCCACGCAGAGTTCAAGTGGAAAGAAAACAAAAGTACAATAGCACAATGAGATGGCACTGTTCATAAAGTATCAGTATTTGATGCTCACACTCCAGATGACTCCAAGGAAATTATTATTGCTTGAAATATTC
>NW_022106375.1:2916-3940 GCF_000313985.2 Echinops telfairi | reverse complement strand
TTCAACCCCTTTACCTGAGAAGTTTCTATGTAACTCTAGGTTTATTCGTATGTAAAATAGATGTACAAATCAACACCTACTGACAAAAATCATACAGAAAATTATTTTTAAACAATTCTTCGGTATATGTAATTTTACCATTTATTAAAGACTAAAGTAAATTTGCTGCTACTGTGATAGAGATGTTTGTTTTTACTTATTAAAAAATTGAATCTTGGGAGAATATTTGATGCTGGTAGGATGTAGGACATCTTCAACATTTATCAGAGTTGATAGACATTTTGATTTGATAATCATCATGCTGAGAATGCCACTTCAATTAAATTCTAAACCAAATTCACTGCCATTGAGTGAATGCTGATGCATAGTGAGCCGCTGTGGGTTTCCAAGATTGTAACTATTAATGGAGTGGAAAGCCCAGTCTTTCTCCTGCGGGGCTGTTGGTAGTTTCGAACTGTCAGCCATTCAGATCACAGCCCAACTCATAACCATTAAACCACAAAGGTTCTCTTATAAATAAATAGTACAAATGACAGAAGTATGTTTGTGGCCATTTCAGAAACTATTGGAAATGCTATCCTAATCCAAGCCAAAATTCATTTAGCAACTTTTAGGAAACTTGAGTTTTAAACCTATGTCACTTGATAACTCAGCAAATTCTTCTGGAACTTTTAATGGTGGGTGATTGACATTTTTATTTCAATTAAGTATAGTTTAGAAACCCAACTTAGTTTTGTAAAATCAAAATTTGAAGGGAAGTGATCAAAATTGTGTCTCCAGGTAATTCAGGTGATATATTATGATGCTTTGGGAAGGATGTTTACAAATATAAAATCATCTGTAACTGTAAACATTTCAAAAGCACCAGTTTCCCAACTTATTCTTCCATATGTTAACATTTTTAGTAAAACTTTCCATTTTACCTTTTAAAATAAATATGTTACAATTTTTTTCCTTGCAGCAACATGTAATCATTGAGTTTTTAAATAAGACTTTTGAAAATCTTAAATCATTTATGAAAAAT
>NW_022106375.1:0-1222 GCF_000313985.2 Echinops telfairi | reverse complement strand
TGGTTCAGAGGGACTAGAGGAGAAGAGCAGAGCAGGTTGACTGGTCTGAAGTTCATGACCTAGCCCAAAAGGGCTAAGGTGGTTGAGAAATTTTTATGGGCCCATGGCCTAAAGATGAGGCAGCTGATGGACACCCTGGTGAGACTAAGTGAGGTGGCCCACATTGATTTGACCAGAACCCAACCAGGTGAAGATAAAATATTTGAGCCTGTGAACTGGTGCATATTGCTGCTGACTTTATGGATAGCCTGTTCTAAAGTGACTTTGGTAATGGATGCATACTCACAAGGTTCCAAATGGAATGAAGATTCATCACATCAAAGAACATGATTGTGTCCTCAGACCACTGGGTTGATTATAAGTGGGCAGCACAGAAGTTGGATATCCAAAACTGGGAGGATAAAGGCATGAAGTGGAAAGCTTACAAACTTTTATAGGTGGACAAATGTATTCATAGGATTACAGTGTAGCTGTTCACTTAACTGCAATTGTTAGGCATAGAACATTGTTGTTTTGTTCACTTATAGAATATTATGTTTAAATAAGGTTGGCACGTATTGAATCTGTTAGTCCAGACATGATTTTATTGTTTTGCTTTTAAATTATATGGCAAAAGAGTTGTGTAGAGGGAAAAATAAGGAGCTGATACCAAGGGCTTAAGTAGAAAGAAAATGTTTTGAGAATGATGATGGCAACAAATGTATAAATGTGCTAGACACGCACAGAGAGGACCACAGGGCCAGCCCCACTACAAGACACAACATTCCTCTCTGAAATTCCTCTATAAGCATATCTTACATATAGTAACAATTTTCCACCTTAGAAATAATAGTTGTTTCATCTAACTGGATTAAAATTTTTGGGCTGCCCTTCAGCATGGTAATAAACTGTTAGAAATGGTCATTACTAATTTCAAAAATCCTTTTGGAAATAATATAATTGGGTAAAGGAATCTTATTAATTTGATCCTCTTACTTTTCCTCTTGAGCTACTTGATTTTTTAATAGGAGCAAGTAGTATGAGATCTCCTCCTATTGTGATGGATTTTTAGTTTTTGCAATTAAATAAGTTTTATAAGACTCAAGCAATGTTTTGTATCTACATTATTCCCCCTGTTTACACTTTAATTCTCTCCATTGCTGACTGGTATCACTGGTTCCCTATTTTCAACATGTACATGTGTGGCAGTTACATAAACTCCTGTTAACTTGAGCAAAAGGGT
>NW_022106374.1:2863-3926 GCF_000313985.2 Echinops telfairi | reverse complement strand
CAGGACCCAGTCTCTTGGGAGCAGCTGTCACCTAGACCATTCCTTTCCCTCCGGCCACAATTGTTGTGGACTCTCTTCTCTTTCTCTCTCTCTCTCTCTCTCTCTCTCTCTCTCTGGAGGCTCGTTCTCAAGTCCTTCTGTCTGGCCTCTGTTTTCCTCCTGACCCTCCTCACAATTTCCCTTCCGGTTCTCTGGGGAAGCCCATTCTCCTCAACCTGCATACAGATGGTGTCAAACTCCACACCCAGGGAGAGACCTGCCCTTTTCACTGGGCAACTCAACACCCCTCCCTGGTTACCACACAACGCGTGACATCCTCAATCCAACACCCAGCCTGGCTGCCTCTCCCCCATGGCCTCTGCAGCAGCTGCTTCGCCTGCCAGCCACTGATTCTGATGCTCTCAGAGCCCTTGGAACATAGAACATCATAGCTCCAGTTCCCGTGCATGGGCTCCCCATGTTCCCACTAAGGCAGGGGCTTCTGTGCTCATGCATGGATTCCCCGTGCCCCCACTAAGGCAGGGGCTTCTGTTCCCGTGCATGGGCTCCTGTGCCCCTACTAAACCAAAAGCTCCTCTGAGGCAGGAGCCCTCAGTGTTGAGCTCTCTACCCCCAGGGCCGAGCAGAGTGCCCAGAACACAGAAGGCACACAGTAAACACCTGATGAACGAGTGAGGGTCAAAGCCAACTTTGACTCTGACATCTTGCCATTGACCACTGTGACCAGTCATGACACCTGCCTCTGAAGTATAAACATAAGTCAGAACATATTGCTACAAAATCAGAGAAAGCTTAAGTCAACAAAAATATGCAAATGTGAGTCTATGGTTTCTTGACATATCCCGCCCCTAGGTCTATGTACTTTGGAAGGCACAGTTTCTGTCTCTCTGACCTTCCTTTAAAGAATTCTGCTCGCTTAGATTTGTGCTGTGTCTAAATGGCAGTGGTTGGTCTCCCTGAGGCACTCGATTATGTCTCAATGTTCTCTGGGTTTGGTGAACAACAGCCTAATTCTGAAGGGGCACGATCTGAACTGTAGGCTGGATGGGGTGAAGTTTCTCAA
>NW_022106374.1:0-1333 GCF_000313985.2 Echinops telfairi | reverse complement strand
AGGGGGTTATATGTAGATCATTGTGATCAATTGCTCCTTTCTCCTCCCACCTTCCGTTTCCCCTCCTGGTATTGCTACTCTCATTATTGGTCCTGAGGGGTTTATCTGTCCTGGATTCCCTGTGTTGCAAGCTCTTATCTGTACCAGTGTACATGCTCTGTCAGATTTTTATTTGTAAGGTAGAATTGGGGTCATGATAGTGGGGGTGGGGGAGGAAGGAAGCATTAAAGAGCTAGAGGAAAGTTGTGTGTTTCATCGGTGCTATACTGCACCCTGACTGGCTTCTCTGTACCTTGTGACCTTTCTGTAAGGGGATGTCCAATCATCTACAGCTGGGCTTTGGGTCCCCACTCTGCACACCACCACCCCTAATTCACGTTGATATTATTTTTTGTTCTGTGTCTTTGATGCCTGATACCTGATCCCATTGACCCGACACCTCGTGATCACCCAGGCTGGTGTGCTTCTTCCATTTGGGCTTTTTTGCTTTTCAGCTAGATGGCTGCTTATTTATCCTCAAGCCTTTGAGACCCCAGACACTATATCTTTTAATAGCCAGGCACCATCAGCTTTCTTCATCACATTTGCTGATGCGCCCATTTTGTCTTCAGCTATAATGTTGGGAAGGTGAGCATCACAGAATGCTGGGTTATTAAAACAAAGTGTTCTTGCATTCAGCAAGTACTTGAGTAGAGGCCCAACAACAGCAGCAACAACAACAAAAAAAGCCTATAAATAGTTCCAGTTCTGTTTGTTGACCTTTATGAGTGTTTTTCAGTTGAGTCTGATGGGGTGCCATGCCTGGCCCCAAAGGGGACTCCCCTTGCTCCTCTGTCGCATGCTCTTAGTGTTTTGCCCTGGTGTGGTAGGGTCAGATCGGGCACAGTTCCAGACTGTATCTCCAGTGTTGTCCCCCGTAGCGCTGTGGGTCAGTGGACATCTCATCATGGTAGGACCAGCCCTATGGTTCTCTCTGTGCATTGACTGCTCCGAGCAGGAATATCGTCCTCAGGGCTTGGTGGGCCAGGATGTGTTCCACTCTCTCTCCTTCCCCACTGGTATGCTCCTGTGTGCTCTGATCAGACACATCCCTCTCCCTGAGCTGTAGCTTTGGTTCTGTCCTCTGAAGTGCATTCTTCTTGGGGCAGGGAGTGTCCATGTAGTTGGGATTGGGGCCGCACCTTTTTATTGTTTTTGTTGTTAGGTGCCATCGAGTCAGTTCCAATTCATAGTGACTCTGTTAGTCTGGGTTGACTAGAGAAACAAATCCAGAGATGTTTATATGTATATAAGAAATAGTTTTATATAAAAGAGCAATTGAATATTGAGAAAA
>NW_022106373.1:2838-3944 GCF_000313985.2 Echinops telfairi | reverse complement strand
AGTCAGCGGCCTCATCTTTCTCCCACAGAGTGGCTGATGGATTCAAACCGCTGATCTTGCTGTTAGCATGCCAACACCTAACCCCACTGCACCCCCAGACTTCCTTTGCACAAGCCCAAGCACATTGAATCCTGCCCTCATCTTCCGTGTCAAGGAGCAGTGCCGGAAGGCAGGAGGATAGTGGCGCCAGGACTCAGATTGGCAGTTCTCTCTGTCGGGATTTCTCGAGCTGGGTTCTCCCGAAGATATGTGGTCAGTGGTATTTCTCAGTCCTTCTCCCAGCGCCTCCTCTCAGGCAAGCTTGCAGACGTGAGGACCATCCAGAGCAGCGGTTCTCAACCTGTAGGTCGCGACCCCCTTGGGGGTCAAATGACCCTTTCACAGAGGTCACCAAATTCATAACAGCGGCCAAATGACAGTGATGAAGTAGCAATGAAAATAATTTTATGGTTGGGGGTCACCACCACATGGGAACTGTATGAAAGGGTCGTGGCATTAAGCAGGTTGGCACTGGTTCAGAGGCTATTGTGTGGCCTCGGGGCTTGTGATCAGAGGACATGAGCACTGTGGCAGGTCCCTGTGCACTGTCAAAAAACCCAAAGCCAACCTCACTGCCACCTAGTCAATTTGGATTCAGAAGGACCCCGTAGTACTGAGTGGATCTGCTCCCCATGGAAATCTCGAGTAGAAAGCCTCTTCTTTCTCCTGTGGAGCAGCTGGTGGTTTCCAACTGCTGATCTTGTGGCTCCCAGCCCAAGACACAATCTCCTGCTTCATTTGGACCCCTTGTCTGTTATCCAGGTCTCCCCCAAATCCCACCACTCTAGGACGGCTGCCTGGGACTCTGGCTCTGTAAGCAGGGAGAGGGAGGGTGCTGGCACCCCTCAGAGCAAGTCGTGCACACGTTCTCACTAGATCTTCCAAGTGGCTGTGAGTTACACAGGCCAGGGGTTCTGAAACAAAGGGAAGTGACGTGACGTGACGTGACGTGACGTGACGTGACGTGACGCAGGAAGGGTCGGAATTCCCTTAAGGTGCTAGCTTCTCAGACAGACTGAGAGTGGACTGGTGTCTTGTTCTCAATTGGAAAATGAGTAAATTATTGA
>NW_022106373.1:0-947 GCF_000313985.2 Echinops telfairi | reverse complement strand
GTTTCCCCGGCATCTCTTCGCCACATACATCCTTCCAACAGGTGCCCCTGAGCACTTGCTCTGTCCCAAAGGCAGGGCTGAGAGTCAGCAAGACAGTGTGTGTCTGAAGCTCTGTGCCTCATCCGGGTGACGGCCTCAGTGCTGGAGGAGGAAGGAAGCAGGTCCCAGGGTCACACGGACGAACGCCGGCTGGGGTCGGCTCACACCTGGTGCCTTTGAGCTGTGTGGCTTTGGGCAGGCACTCCACCTCGGCCAGCCCCAGTGCCCTCCTCGCCCTCCTCTCGTCGTTCTTGCTGTCAGCACTGGGGAAGCACGGGCTTGGCCGTAAGACAGAGCAGACTCCACATGCCCTGGCCCTGGCCGTCCACTCCAAGCTCCTCCCCGCTAACCATTGTGCAGCCCGGAACGGGCTCCTCAGGTTCCGGGAGTCTCCGTTGCCTCACCTGTCTGTCAGAAGCCACCTGCCTGCCTCTTTCAAAGTGGTGAAGGTTATGTTAGACGAGTCTGTAAAACGATTAGCTGGTTATTGCCAGCGTGTTTTAAATGCTCAATAAACACAGCTGTTCAGGATGACAACTGAGATTACAGGCAGTTGCTAGGGTGGAAACTAAGATCCCAACCTAACTGTGTCTTTGAGCATTTGCAGGTTTGACAGAACAGGTGCCTATAGTTCTTAGGTAGCCTGACTCGAGAGCAACATAAGGAGCCCTGGCAGCTTCATGGTTACAAATTGGGCTTCTAAGCCGTAAGGTCAACAGTTTGAAACCACCAGCCGCTCCCCAGGAGAAAGACTGAGACTTTCTCTTCCCGCAAAGAGGGTCAGCCTTAGAAAGGCCCAGGGGCAGTTCTGCCCTGCCCTCCGGGGCCATTGGCAGTGAGCTTTGTTTTAGTGGAAGAGGAGGCTGGGCACCTTCTCTAGGATTGAAAAGGGGCGGGGGGAGTGTGGT
>NW_022106372.1:2216-3888 GCF_000313985.2 Echinops telfairi | reverse complement strand
TCTGACCTTGTGATCATGACTACACATCTCTGTTCACTGAAAACACTCACTTGTGCATTTAATCAGTGAATTGCATGGTATGTGAATCATATCTGAATAAACTACTGTATTAAAGGGGGAGGGGAAGAAACTCATTAAAAGTTCTTCCATTTTCTCCATATGTCTCATAACCAAGCAGAAGTAAAAATTAATAGATGAGAAAATGTGCATTAAAAAAGGCAACAACCCAAGGTTTAAGCAAGGTTAAGCATCTTAAATAACCATGAAGCCATTTATTTGCATACAAGTGTTCAACGTATATAGAAAAGGGCGATTTGCTCAGAATTGTGTCCGTTTGGTGTGATTACAGTGGCATCACTAGGGAGTGGAGGTGGGTGCAGACCTCATCCAGGACACTGTCAGAGGAGGTGACTCCTCAATGACTGTCTAATACTTTGTGTAGTGTTTCAACAGAAATCCATTTTGTTGTTGTTGTAGCTCGTTACAGACACCAAAGCATCTTTCGTAAGCCAGCTCACATGGATTAATATACTTACAAGGCTGAAATTCTGTGCTGATGTATAAACTCAGTTGCACTCAGTCAGAGCTGTCAATATTACCCAGTGGCAATCATACGGTTTCATCTGCATGCGCTACAGGCTGCTTTTGTGTTGCCAGTGTTTTTTGTTTATTTTTTCAAATGAAATTAAGAGAATTTATTTTAAAAAGAGAGATAAAGTCACATTTAAGTACAGGAGAGACCAATCCACATAAATTAGAACTGATGAACTAAAGGTCTTCCCACAAAGAAACAATCTAGTCCAGGGAACAAAGAATTTATAATACAGTTCAGTTACTTTTTGGATGGCATTACAAAGATGGATTAGTGGTGGGGAAAGGGATTTTATTGGATAAAAGGACAGAGGTCTACAGCAATTGATTTGATTTGGGGAACCAATTATGAAGGTTTTCAACCTGATCACATATCCTTCAGGCTTACCTTCCCCACTGCCATCAAGTTGACTGAGACTCATAGCAACCCTGGGTCGGGTTTCTGAGATATTTAAATATAGGTTTCAAATATTTACATGAACAGACGGTTTCATCCTTCTCCTACGAAGTGGCTGGAGGGTCCGAACCTTCCACCTGGTGAACAACCCAGCGCTTAACCTGCAGTGGCACTGGACGTCAGTCTGAGTAGCTGATAGCCGGGATTGAGATGGTATTCCTTCAAGCATTCTGATCCAATTATCATATTCTCAGGCTTGATGAAGTCATTTCATTCACAACTTATCTGCCACCCTGGATCACATTGCAGATGATGTTGCAGACAGATGACTACTCAACAGAGATTGTTAGACTTGCTTGCCAAGGTGGTACAAGAAAAGAAAACAGCTCTTGATTTCTCTCTAGCTCAGCAAAGAAGAGTTGGCGCTGATACCATCTGCTGCACTTGGATAAATGCCCCTAGAGGTGTAGAACTAGAATTAGAAAAATTCACTGAAATGCTACTTGGCTGTATTCAGTATCTCCTATGCCTGACTCTCCTTTTGTAGATATATCTTGCTGGTTACTAATTGTTATTGGTTCTTGGCTGCATTGCACATTACAAACTGACATGGTTATTTTCATTTATTTACTGATCATTGTAGGATTAATCAAATATTTTAAGACAGTTTTACGGGCACATTTT
>NW_022106372.1:0-908 GCF_000313985.2 Echinops telfairi | reverse complement strand
GAGTTGCAGCCACTGCGTCCGTCTATCTTGTCAAAGGCCCCCTCCGCCTCGCTGCCCTCTACTTTACCAAGCATGATGCCCTGCTCCAGGGCCTGGTCTCTCCTGGCAACAGGTCTAAAGTACATGAGACAGAGTCTCACCATCCTCATCCTTCTTCCAAGACAGCTTCGCTTGTTCTTTTGGCAGTCCACGGTACTTTCAGTTCTACACCAGCACTGCAATATAGGTGGATCAAAAGATGTTAGATTTAAGCAGTGCACAACTGTAGTTGTCACATAATATTTTATGACTAAAATTGAACATAGACAGTAATGAGGGTTCTGTATGGTCTGGTACGGGAGGAGGTCCATGGAGAGTGGGTGACACCATCAGTTACCACACTACTGGTCCCAACCCTAGCACCACCACTGACTACAAAGGAAAGCTGATCTGTGTGTGGCTCACACTTCCGCTCCTCTAAACCCTCAGCTGCAGCTGCAGGCAAATTGTGTTTCCCTCTTTAGCAAGCTCTTGACTGATGTATGTCATCACCAAACAGAGGAAGGTCCTCTGAGCCTTTCCCTGGTAAAGCGCAGGCACAGGATCAGCACATCTGCACAAACAAGCAGCTGCCCTGTGGCCCGGAATCACACAATTGGCCTCTTCTTCCGCTTCTAACCCAAACCAGGAGACCCAGTGCCAATGAGGTGCTTTCAACTGGGAGTGGCCCTGTGGTGCAGAGTACAGGTGCCCCACACGGCTCTCAGTGCTGTCCATGTTCTAGAAGCAGACTGCCACATCTTTCTCCCGTGAATCAGTGGATGGGGTTGACTCGGGAGCCTTTCCGTCAGCAGCTAAGAGCTTAAGCCCGACACCACCAGGGCTCCTGGCTCTTCTAACTAGAGCAGTAGTTCTCAACCTGTGGGTCG
>NW_022106371.1:2412-3835 GCF_000313985.2 Echinops telfairi | reverse complement strand
CTGGAAACACAGGGAATCCAGGACAGATAAACTCCTCAGGACCAATAATGAAAGTAGAGATACCAGGAGGGGATGGGGCAGGTAGGGAGAGATAGGGGGAAACTGATCACTATGATCTACATATAACCCCCTCCTTGGGGGATGGAAAACAGAAAAGGAGGTGAAGGGACACATCAAATAATGTAAGACATAAAAAATAATAATAATTTATAAATTATCAAGGGTTTGTGAGGAAGGTTGGTGGGAGGCGGGGTGGGGGGAGGCAGGGGAGAGGAAAAATGAGGAGCTGATACCAAGGGCTCAAGTAGAAAGCAAATGTTTTGAGAATGATGATGGCAACAAATATACAAATATGCTTAACACAATGGATAAGTGTATGGACTATGATAAGAGTTGGTTATAAGTCCCCAATAAAATGATTTAAAATATACATACATATATATATATCGCTATTTCCACTATCAACTCAAACCTCACGAGCTTTTGTCCAGAAAATAATTGTGATTGAATATACTTTCAATGTGCCAATATTTCCTAAATATTGGGTCAATGGTTGATATTTAGTAAAAATGAATAATTTTTGTTCTTTTATCAAGGAAATTCTTAAATGAAACTAAGAATCTTTTATTTTTGAGTGTTTAGAAGTAAAAAATACAGGGTACTGATACTGTTTTGTAGTCCCGTCTTCAGTGTGTCAGCTGTTAGACTCGCATGCCTTTTCTTCTGTCGTGCAAATATGAACACAAAGAAACAGCAACTAACATTTTATATTGCGAAAAAATGGTTCTGACTCCAACAACCAGGTGAGGCTGAGGAATACCCCGAAGTGCATAGCCCACACTTGGAGAACAAATGATTTATACTTTTCAAACAGAGCAAATGGTATTATAAAAAACCTCCCCAGGTATTTTAGAATTAATTGGAAATATGCTATCACTAAGCAATAATAAAATCCCTTAGCATACACTTCAAGTTCAAGCAGAGAGCTAAAACTTGAACAGGGCAGAGTTAAACATATTCATAAAGGAAAAATAGAAAATCACAGCATAGGAAGTTACAAGAGAGCATAAAAGTTAAAATAAAATCAAATTTAAAATATCAATTAATCCCTTTCACCACTATTTTCCATACCTTGTAGAAATGGTCGCATCATCAGATAGCATCTACTTCTGAGGCTGGCAGCTGTTGGAAATGGTCCTATATTGGAACTGAAGAATCTTTCTTCATTCATCAAAAATTTATGTAAGATAAGGAAGAGTCATCCTCCTCCCAGATTTAACTGAGTCATATATGGGCCAAAGTTTCAAACGTTTTCTTGTCAATATAAAACTAATCATATGCCACCTTTACTGAGCCAATCATAGGGCTGTGCTAAAAACAACACCGAGTCAATTGAGGATTCTAACACACCTGTAATCACCAT
>NW_022106371.1:0-1129 GCF_000313985.2 Echinops telfairi | reverse complement strand
GAAGACATAGAATAAACCGGGGTGAGTTTCCATTGATATATTAAACTACACGGATGTGAAGGCACACATTGTTCCCTCCCCTCTCTATGAAGACAAGATGAATTGGTCTCAGAGGCTCTTTCTCCAGAGCTGATTTCCACTTGTTGGTTTTAGATGCTGTCCACTATGTTCCATCTCACAGCGTCCCTAGGCACAACATAACCAAAGAGTGCACAGTCCTGTAGGATTCCCACAATTATTTTTATATTTGAGCCCATTGTGGCAGTCCTGGTGTCAATCCATTTCATCAAGCATCTTCATTTCTCTAAAAACTTTACCAATGTACTTTTCAAATGTGTTTACCAAGCCTAAAATCTTCCATCCACTGGTCTCTCCAAATAACAAGCCCCAAGTACATGAGAGGAATTCACCACTACCTTGAGTCAATGATCCTCTGAACTGGCATCACTGTTTCCACAATTCTTTCCAGTCATTTTAGCTTGCATACAAGAGTCAAATTGCTCTTGTTAAAATTAGAATGTATTACTACTTTGCACAAACTCAGATACTTTTTCAGAATTGTTGGAATAAAATCTAAAGTCTTGTCTTGGCCATAAATAATCTTACCCCACTACATCTGTGATCTTTCCAGTGTCATCCTTACAACGCTTCAGCCATAATGTCCTTAGTCTTACATTCTGTCTCTCTCCTTTAAAAACTCTTACCCAAGATACCCCAGAGTCTGGCTCTCTCATTTCTGTCACATCTCTTCTCAAATATTGTTTCATGAAGCAAGAGATCTCTGATTGAAAAAAAAACTCAAACTCAAACTCATTGATATCAAGTTGATTCCAATTCACAGTGACCCCAAATGATTGAGTAGGCCACGTGGGTTTCTGAGGCTGTAAATCTCAAAAGGTACAGAAAGCCTTATGGTTCTCCTGCAGAGTATCCAGTGGGTTCAAAATGCTGACCTTTGGGTTAGCAACCCAATTTGTAAGCCCCTCCACCACTAGCGCCCCTTACTTCTGAGACTATGTTGTCCAAACTAGTGACCTCAGCTTTCTTTCCTCTGAGTTCTTGCTGACTATTTTTGACTTAGCACATTTTGCTCTGTACTGATACTGTTTTGTAGTCCCGTCTTCAGTGT
>NW_022106370.1:2731-3884 GCF_000313985.2 Echinops telfairi | reverse complement strand
TGTGTATCAGTTTTAAATCCTCTCACCCTTCTTACTCAATCTGTTTGCTGAACAAATAGATAAACTGAATTATGTAAAGGAGAATGTGGAATCAGGTTTGGAGGAAGGTTTAACACCCTCTGATATTCAGATAATACAACTTTGCTTACAAAAAGTGAGGAGGACTTCAAGCATTTGCTGAAGATTGCACCTTTCAGTATGGATTACAACTTAATGTAAATTTTCAAAGCTCTCACTGCCATCGATTTAATTCTTATTTATAGCAACTTTATAGGGCATAGTAGAACTGCCTCTGTGGGTTTCTGAGACTCTAACTCTTGTCAAAATCCTTACAACCTGACCAATAGGTAATATCATGATAAATGGAGAAAATATTGAAGTTGTCAAGGATTTTGTCTTGCTTGAATCCACAATCAATGCTCATGGAAGGATCAGCCGAGAGATCAAACAACACATTTCATTGTATAAATCTAACACACAAGACATTTTTAAAGTGGTGAAAAGTACTTTGAGGACTGAAGTGCACTTTATCCAAGCCATATATTTTCAATAGCCTTATAAACATGTGAGAGTTGGACACTGAATATAGAAGAAAAAATTGGTGTATTTGAATTCTGGTGCTGGGAACGAATGTAGATAGTTCCACGGATTGCCCCCCAAAACTCCCAAATTTGTCACAGAAGAAGTATGACTAGAATGCTCAATAGAAGCAAAGATGGTGAGACTTCTTCTCCCATACTTCTTATCAGGGAATACCAGTCCCTGGAAAAGACATTATGCTTGGTAAAGTAAAGGAACAATGAAAAAGAGGAAGACCCTCAAGAAGACGAATTGACACAGTGACTGCAACAATGGACTCCAATGTAAGAACAATCGTGAAGATGATTCAGGACCAGATGTTTTCTTCTGTGGTATATCAGGTCACTATGTGTCAAAACCAACTGACAGCACATAACGACATCAACCTAGAACTGCTAGAAATTCAAGCTAAATTTATAAGAGGACATTGAATAAGTGGTATACTTGTTGAGGTCAGATGACATTAGCTGAAAGAGAATACCAGAAAGATGTTTACCCGTGTTTTATTTAGTGTGCAAAGGCATTTAATTGTATAGATCATAACAAATGATCGATGCTTTTTGAAGAATGTGCT
>NW_022106370.1:0-950 GCF_000313985.2 Echinops telfairi | reverse complement strand
AAAAAAAAAAGTAATAAGATCATCAGAGAAGCTGAAGAAACCCTGAGTGATGTCTGATGTTATGAAGAGGAACAGCATCAGAACAATTGGATTACTGGAGGAAGAAACAATACATAAATCAACTGCAAAAATAGTGAGAGAATTCTTGGAGGAAAACTTCCCCAGCTGAATGAATGAAAACCAGGAAACCATTCAGAAGCCTGAAAGAATACCAGCTCGACTGAATCCCAATATGAAGTCACCAAGGCACATAATAGTTAAACTATCCAATTTTGAGGAAAAGGAAAAAATCATGAGAGCAGCTAGGGAATAAAAAGTAGTCACATATAAAGGTTCCTAAAGGTTCCTAAAGAATATGCTCAAACCTATCAGTGGACACTACGACGAAGAGGAGAGAGTGGAGTAACATATTCCAAAAATTGAAGGAAAATAGCACAAATCAAGAATACTCTATCCAGCCAAATTATCTATCAAGATAGATGGAGAAGTAAGAATCTTCCCAGACAAGGAAAAACTCAAAGAATATGGGCAGAAGAATAGCACTCACCAAGCACAAATAAGAGGCTACCACATAGAACAAGCCCACCCGGAGGCAAACAAAGTGAAAACAGCCCCCAAGATAGCATTGGCTTAAGGGTGGAAAGAAGTCAAGAATGAACCGCACACACACACATGCACAACGCACTGATAAGAAAGGGAGGTAAGAACACATCCAACACAAAAGGCATAAGATGACATCAGAGAGTCCACAGATTGCTGTAATAACCCTGAATATCAATGGAATGAATCCAGGCATTAAAAAGCTGAGGCTAGCAGACTAGCGTAGAAAACACAGCCCATCAATCTGCTGCCTACAGGACACACATCTCAAGATTACAGACAAAAATAGGCTGAGAATCAAAGGCTGGAGAAAAACATACCAAGCAAACAGCAATTCAAAAAAAGCAGGG
>NW_022106369.1:2657-3894 GCF_000313985.2 Echinops telfairi | reverse complement strand
TAAATAAGCAGCCAGCTAAGGGACAAGTCAACTAAGTCCACCTGGAAGAAGAAGCACACCAGCTTGTGTGATCCACGAACGACAACGACAAAATTCGAATATGGCGAGGAGAAAAGCGTCAGAGCAAAGATTATGAACCCCCAATTTGAGGAGGGCTGTGGGGGTGTGGGAACCCAAAACCCATCTGCAGAGTCGCTGGTCAGGCTGAGCCACTGGCCGATGGGCTCCAGCCACAGGCAGGTGTCCGGAACAGCCTTCTATCAGGCCGAGATCATTGTCACCCTAATTATGGGGGAATCAAGCTCCACCCGTGGCCCGTTGACCACCCTATAGCTGACGCTACCCGCATCTGACCTGGGTGCAAGTATCTCTGCTGGTTCCATGACAGACGTTTCTTCCCTGGCTTTTTGAATGCTGTTGGGGCTCTTTTCCTTCTTGTGCATTGTTTGTATTTTTGTCTGTATACGCTTATGTTTGTAACCTTACCAGCTTAGTGTGATTTTGTCTGTTACTGTTTTCTTTCTTTCTTTTTAAAAAGATAATTTTATTGGGAGCTCTTACAGATATCATGACATTGCATAGTTTAATCACATCAAACAGTATTGTACGGCTGCTACCACAATCAGTTTCAAAACATTTTCTTTCTTCTCGAGCTCCTTGATCTCAGCTCCCGTTTATTATTGTTTTCTGTTGGGTCTCTCTCAGCTGCGAAGCACAGGAGGAGTGGATGCATAATGATATTAACAGATACAAGGGGATAGAGGGAACTCAGGGGTGGGGGTAGATGACAGGGAGGGGAGGGGGTTGGGGAGTAAATAAGTAACTGATGAAGCCGGGGAGGGGAGTGCGCACTAGAAAGCATCGTGATTGCATCACTCGTCTTAAAGACAGTTTAACGATGGGGGTCGGGGTGGGGAATGCTCTAAAATTGAAGTGGGGGTGATTGTACAAATGTCCTTGATATGATTGAATGATTGAACTATTGCATTCTATGATATGTACATTACTTACCAATAAAACTGTTGGGGGAAAAAAATTCTATTCTCATTTGTCTATAGTCTTGAGTTTCAAACAACTGTTCGCTTGCGTTTAGTTTTCATATGTGAGAGAAGGGGTATCTCATTTAATGCTTTCCTCAAATTGCTCGTGGCTTCTCTTGGAAAAATTCATGAAGAATTCCTGATACGACAGTTTATAAGCCCTGATGGTGTGGTGGGTTATGTGTGGAGCTGTGAAC
>NW_022106369.1:0-1085 GCF_000313985.2 Echinops telfairi | reverse complement strand
AAATAGTTAAAAATTATAATTATCTTTTTTAAAGAAGGGCCTGGGTGTGGGGTGGGGGTTTGGGGACAAGAAGGGCCTGGGTGGGCAAAGGAAACCGTCGCAGAAGCATACTTGATAGCACTCAATACATCACAGTTACAGCTACAGGGGGACTCCAGAAGTGGGAAGGGAGCCATGTTGGGGACACATATATTGTTGGAGAGAAGGGCTTACCAGATTGGTCCAAGAGCTCCTGACCAAAGCAGTTAGGGTGAGACGGATGGGGCGTGACTCATGACGATGTGACCCCTTGAACCATCCCCAGCTGGGTGACCTCCATCAAGGGCACACCTGGGCCAGCGCCTCCCTGAGGTGGCCCAGAGAGGAGTGGAGGCAATCCACTCTCCAAGACCTTCTATGAGCACCTTACTTTGGGGCTATTTTATTCAATGTTGCTTGAGACAGTCAGGACATGGTTTGGGTCATTATAATCTCTTAATGGGTTTGAGCTCTTCTACCAAATTCAAACACCATTTGCATTGTTGTGTTTGGTGCCATCGAGTCGGTTCCGACCCACAGAGACCTTGTGCACAACAGAAGGAAACACCGCCCGGTCCTGCTCCACCCCGACAATGGTTCCTAGGCCTGAGCCCACTGTTGCAGCCGCTGTGTCAGTGCATCTCCTTAGGGGCCTTCCACCACTTGTCTGTCAGTTTGTTGGCTTGTGTGTTGCTGGAAGCTATGCCACTGGCATTTCAAATGCCAGCAGGGTCACCCCAAATGAGCAGGTTTCAGCGGAGCTTCCTGACAAAGAAGGACTTGGTTCCCCCTTCAGAGGAAGGAGCCGCTGAAAACTTGATGCATAACTTGGAAAGATTGTCAGATAAAGCCATTGAGCTGATTCCAACTCATAATGACCGTCTGCAGGGTTTCTGAGATGGTATTTCATTGTTGGCCTGTTTCCTTGATGAAATCCCCCTGCTAGCAAAATTGTCCTCACAATCCCCTTTCCATCCCTTGTTTTATCACCCCAAACCAAACCCTATTTCCACGTCAACGCTCACTCCATCATCCCACGAGAGCATCCCAACAGCTCCCAGCAGCTA
>NW_022106368.1:2639-3945 GCF_000313985.2 Echinops telfairi | reverse complement strand
TCCATCTCACGGAGGATTTCCTTCATATGTTCATTGACTCTGTTTTTCCTGATGAGGCTCACAGGAAGCGTTTTGAAGTCTCACCCTCCTGCCTTCTGAGGGGCATCATGGTTGTATTTCTTCCAATACTGGGTTCTTCCTTCCTGTCAGTCGATGGTAATTTGTACGATGCTAATCCTCTGGCTGCTCTGCTTTCAAGCTTGACTCTTATCAATAAAGCATGACAGAGAAGTCTGCTCAGTGTGTTTGGCAAAATAGGTTCTAGGAAGAAACACTACGTTACAACAAAATTGGCCTGATCGAAGCATAGCTAAGGCCTGAAATTGTCAGGGCACTTTTACTGTACTTGTTCGTTTTAACCCTTCTCAGACTGTTGTGAAGGAGCCCCGATTGGCCCAGGCCCAGTGGTTAAAGTGCTTGGCAGATTGAATTGACCACACCCGGGAGAAAGAAGTGGCTGGTGTTTCTGGCAATGTGTACAGCCCGGGAAATCCTGCTGTGTCGTATAAGTTCAATACAAATTGGAATCTGCCCGAAGGCAATCGTCAGTTGTTATGGGGGAAATGAAGGCATTTCTCTTAATCCGCATGAAAAGTAAGAAAGCCTGTCAGTTATTTGTTTACAGATGTTTGCCATTTAGTCAAAACCAACAGATGACAGTCTACCTTTTTTTTTTTTGAGTTTCCATCTGGACGTGCTGTCTGCCTGTGTGCAGAGGAGAGTGATCCACTCATCTCCCTGGATGGAGCTGGCAAGATGGGTGGTGTCCCATTTGTCCCTTGAAACGAGAGGCACTGCCACCTGTCTTTGCAGGTGCATGGCGTGTTCCCAGCATCGTGGAAACATAGCATGGTAGGGTCAGCAGTCATCCTCCAGTTTTAAGATAGTTATTCATTGCACTTCTTTCCGTCGCAGTCAGGAAGTTTGATTACAATGTTACTCAGCCAGTGAAAGGCCTTAGCTGAAGTACAAATCTGGAAACTTCAAGGTGTCCTTTCTTACAGCTGAGTCTGTCCTGAGAGCTTGGATGTTCTCCAAGACACAGGTTAGCCGTGCCACAGTTCCAAGAATGGCACCGGATGTAGGGACTTGGATAAAGAAAGGAATGTCTGAGAGCATTTCATTTTGATAACTGGGTATTTTGGCCCTCTGCCTTGGCCCTTCTGTGGAACATAATCACGCATGCCCTGCTCATCAGTTAATAGGTTTTGGTACCATGTATATATTGTAGTTTTCATTTCTATTTCTCTGCTTTCACTCATGACCTTAGGCATTTCTTTAAAAAAAAAAATCATTTTATTGGGGG
>NW_022106368.1:0-1090 GCF_000313985.2 Echinops telfairi | reverse complement strand
TTGTTTTTATTCTAGTCCGACTGTTATTTCATCCTGATAAGAAAGCTTTGGTCCAGAAAGTCTGAAACCCATTCAAGGTCACACAGAGTGGGGGCAGAAATGGGTTGTTTGAGATCCAGATTCCCAGTGGCTAGTTTGTGATGGTTTCCTCTTTGATAGGTAGAATCCGCGACCACCACCACCCCCTGCCACCCCCCACATAACTAAATAAAATAAAACCTAGTGTTGTCCTGCTGTTTTAGACTCGCGGCAACCCCATGGAACAGGATGAAACTGCACCGTAGGGTTTTCTTGTCTGTACTATTGATGGAAGCAGATTATCAGGCCTTCTGTGGTTTCTCTGGGTGGGTTTCCACCACCGGCCTATAGGTTAGTTGTGGAGTGCAAACTTTTTGACACCCCCCCCCTTGCCCAAGAACATTTATAGGTAGAAAAGATGATGAATATGCTAACTGCATGAATATGGGTTGCTTTCCAGAGTGGATAATTTTTGCAAGGGTCATACATTTTAGTAGCTGTCTGTGAAATTGAAGTCAATATTATACAATTTTTATTTAATGCCAAATCTCTGTCTTTTGCCTAAATCAGTGTTTCCCAAAGTGGGGGATACCCTCCTGATGGGGAGGGGTGCTCGAACAAAAGCAGCTATCTACACTTGATTCTGGATTATAGTACAAGCATTTTAATCGTCAGGAAGGCACAGAGTAATTTTTCTTGAAAAGGGATACTAGGAAAAGTAAGTTTGGGAACCTACAGTCTGTCTCTCTCCGGAGCAACAGAGAAAGGAAGAAACCAAAGACTCAAGGAAGAAACTAGTTATAGGATGACTGCCCACATGCCCCACGGCTTCCTCCATCTCCAGTTACCACCATTGACCACTCTGAGCCAGGGACACGACAAATGATCCTGGCTGGAATGAGAGAAAATTGTAGAACAAAACACAATTTCTGAATGTGAACGAGCAGGTCATTTTTATGAGTGTGTATTTTGTCCCCTTAAAGCAGTGGTTCTCAACCTTCCTAATGCCGTGACCCTTTAATACAGTTCCTCATGTTGTGGTGACCCCCAACCATAAAATTATTTTTGTTGC
>NW_022106367.1:2387-3947 GCF_000313985.2 Echinops telfairi | reverse complement strand
TCTAGAAACATTTTTCAAACTCATCTGTATGGATGCCTGACAGCACCTCCCTCGTTTTTTCTTCACCCCAAATCTCTGTCCTTTCATGTCCCTCTTCATTCATGGAAACAAAAAGAAGTCACATGGAGCGAGGTCAGGTGAGTAAGGTGTGTGGGGCAAGAGAGGCATGCTGTTTTCCACCAGAAACTAACTCACTGAGATGGCTGCGTGAGCAGGTACACTGTCACGGTGGCAAAACCAGTCCCTTGTCTGCCACAAATCAGGCCTGTTTTGTTGCACACTGTTATACAATCTTTTCAAACCCTCTAAATAAAAAGCTTGATTAACAATCTGACCTGATGGAACAAATTCCTAATGCACTATGAGTCAACATTTTCACCCATTCAGGAAGTTGAAGGATGCCCAAAATGAGGTTTGTCATCCATCAACATTTCACC
This sequence comes from Echinops telfairi, assembly GCF_000313985.2. Classification (NCBI taxonomy): domain Eukaryota; kingdom Metazoa; phylum Chordata; class Mammalia; order Afrosoricida; family Tenrecidae; genus Echinops; species Echinops telfairi. The sequence goes on along the minus strand of NW_022106367.1, from coordinate 3,510 downwards.
TTTTTCAAAAGAAGAATATCTCTCGTACACTTGAGTTTTTTACATAGCACTGTCCTTGTAAGCTATGTTCAACATCACATTAGTTTCAGAGGCATTTTTCCCAAGCAATAAACAAAATTTCACAGCCACATGCTGTTCCCTTAAATCAGCCATCACAAAAAACAAAGCTCGAGTGAAACTGCTTTTATGAAAAAATTTGCTGTGACCAGAGATAAACTTCTCAGGTGATGCCACTGGGTGCACTAACACAGAGCAAGTTGCTTGATGCCTAACAAGGGGGAGAAATGTGTACTACGAAAGCTCCACCCAGTGGAGCTTTTTCCATGCTTTGCTTTTTTGTTGGGGGGGGGGTACCCCCTTGTATGATCACAACATGGTTTTAAGTGTTTTCCGTATGAATATATAATAAGTATGCAAACAGAACACTCTGAAAAAACAGAACAAAATATTAACTAGCAATTGTTTTCTCTAGTTGTCAACCTACTAGTACTGTTTCTTAATTTTTTTCAGTATTATCCAATTACTCTAATTGATAATGCTCTTTTCTGGAAGAAAAAACAAAACCAATTCACTTTAAGAAATGCCATCACCCTGACAACAGAGTTGAGGATGGTGCAGAGAGGATCCAGACTGGGGATTGAGATGGCTCTTGCAGAAATCCAGGCAGGCAAACGACACTGAGCCAAGTGGGCAAAAGAACCAGTAGACTAAACTGAAAAGAGTTGGGATATACTGAACCAGTGGTTGTAGAGGAAGGTGAGAGAACACAGGGGGGCTAGGTTATTTCTGCAATTTCTAGTGTATTTGATTGGAGAGTGGAGCAACCACTGAGATGCTGATTGGAAGAAGCATGGGTGGAGGCTGGATAAAATGAGTCCTAACTTGGTTGTGTTCAGGGCACCCAAGGGTAGCAAGAGTGTTCTGTTTCATGAGCAGGAAGAGACAACGTGTGGGAGGGACAAAGTGGGAAGAGAAGATGAGAGGAGAGAAAGAGGTTTGGAGGAGGGGCAATGGTGGAGAAATAAAGCTTTCATGAAAACATGTCCCAGGGGAGGGAGGGAAAAAAGAGGAGCTGGTACTAAGGGCTCAATAGGAAGTAAATGTCTAGAAAAGAATGATGGCA
>NW_022106367.1:0-1204 GCF_000313985.2 Echinops telfairi | reverse complement strand
CCACTCATAATAAAAACTCAACAAAATAAGAATACACAGGAAATTCCTAAACATAACTAAAAAGATATTTGCAAAACCAACAGCCAACATTATACTCAGTCGAAAAAGACAGAAAACATTCCCTGTGCAAACAAGTAACAGGCAAAAATGCCCTATATCAACACTTCAATTCAATACAGTTTTGGAAGTCCTAGTTACATCAATAAGAGAAATCAAAGGCATTTAACTTTACATGTAAGAAGTAAAATGATCTCTATTTCTACATAACGTGATCCTATACAAAGATAATCTCAGAGACACAACCAGAATAAAATTAATAAAAGGCATCAGCAAAATGCAACGCAAACAGCCATCAGCTCCAATGACCTCAACGTAAAAACAGGAGGGATCTAACCCAAGTTTCAACAGTATTCAATAAAAGACATGGAAAACCTAGTCACCAACATTAGATGAAAAGAAAGAGACGCAGCACTTCCTGGAAGGTGGTGACGGAGTAACACATACCAGGGGGACTATGCAGAAATCAGCCCAGGAGAGTTATTGAGGGATATTTAACACTGCTGGGTTGCAGGCAGAGCATCATAAAGATAAGAAGGCAGATATCCACAAGGTTTTGAGGGGCTGGGGGCTTTTGGTTTACCACAGTGGAGACCAGCTAGGGTTTGACCTCAGCCCCACCACTGTGTCCGCCGGAGCCGGGACCATTTGGAGGTGGTGTAGGGTTTTATCTCACCACAGCCAAAGTTTGGCACCACCTTGGGGCAGGGATTAAGCCCTTGCAACCCCACAGGTAGGGATCGGGGCTCAGCTACATTGTTAGCTTTGTTTCCTTCTCTTTCTTCTCTCTATCCCCACACAGTCTCAGCGGGCTTAGTTTATTTTTTTTTCTCTTTGTCTCTTCCCTGTTCCCTTAATGCTGACCTCCAAACCACTCCCCTTAGCTTAGGGCATTTACGCCTGCCCTAACTCAGTTAGGTGAATTCCACCCTGTGCACCATAGCCCAAAGCTGGGGAAAGCCTGGCTGATCTCCACCAGGAGATATTCCGCCTAAATTCTTCCTGGGGAATTCTGGCCTGTGTGGCTGGGGGAGCTCCTATTTGTCCTTTGTGGGCCCACGTGACTGAGGGAACTTCCTCCCGCCAACCTTAGCGCCACACAGGGCTTAATTGAAGGTAGCTCAACCAACACTTGCCAACGTTCCAT
>NW_022106366.1:2513-3946 GCF_000313985.2 Echinops telfairi | reverse complement strand
GTAGTTTGAGGACCTCTGTTTTAGAGTAACCAGAATTGAAGAATTATTTATGCATTTGTTTTTTTAAAAGAACTTATCCTGGGGTATCTTGTCAGACAGAGTCTCAGAAATGTTTGAATTACGTTTATAACACACATACACACAATTTCATGTAAGCTGGAGAAGGTGGTAGGGCATGAAAGTATCAAATGTGAATTTGTGCTTTTACGTTTTATAAATTCCATGCAGTGATACTGCAAATTGTGATTTCTCCTGGTGACTATTGTTGTAATAGTAACAGAAAACTTAGTGGCTTAAAACAACAATTTTACCATGTTTAGTAACTCTTTGAGTCCAGAATTTAGGCTAAGCATCCAGGAGATTGCTTGACTCTGCTTAACGTGTCTGGAGCCTTAGCTCAGAAGCCCTGTAATCTATGAGTGACTCAGAGTGGAGGCTAGGATGGTCTGAAGGTTGGCTTCCTTACTGCATGGCAGACGCGAAGTAGAATGTGCATAAATGGTGTCTTCATTACCTGATGTTACCATCACAGAACTAGCACGAGTGCCTATCTCATATTTTTTTCCTCCCCTAACAATCCAATGGTTTAGAAATCAAAATTCTGGGTGTGGGTCTAGGGGAGGCCTTTCTCTGTCTGTTTTAGATTTTATCCATTTTAAGTCCATGGCAGTGTCTGTGGTTTATTTTTTAACAAGAGCAGATAGCCTCATCTTTCTTCCACGGAGTGGCTGATGGATTTGAGCTGCTGACCTTTTGGTAAGCAGTCTAAATCTTATCCCTTCAGAAACTTGGCATTGCTTACAAATGAGCAAACGGATGATACTTGTTTCCAAGTCATCTTTTAGCATAAAAATCCTGATCCATAATACTGTAATTATTTTAATGACAAAAGGGAAGCTATGGATTTTCACACATAAAAGAACATGTTTATTGTAAAAGGATTTTCAATAATACATTTAATATTTATAGCATAATGTTATAACCAAAATATAACAAATCTTAGCACAGAAAATTTGATGCAGTTAACTACCTTATGCTAACCACCTCTTCTTCTCACAAAGAATAGTTAAATAGCAGAGTATGCCACCCCTTTTATTCATTTTTATAACATACCATTATGGAGATTATCCTCAATTTACAATGGAGTTCCATTATGATAACTTCATCGCAAGTTTGTTCTGATGTAAGTTGAGTACTTATTTCTTTAGTTTTCATTATTTCTTCTTAATATCAGTATCTTTATATATATACAAACTTTATTTTCCTCTAAGTGTTGTAAACATTACATATAAACTTACAGATGTGAAGGGAAGTAAAAGTATTGATACCATGGACACATATATATGTATAAGAAGGAGATTTATAAACAAGAGTAATTGAACATTGAAGAAACAGCCCAGCCCAGTCCAGATCAAGTTCATATGTCTGATATT
>NW_022106366.1:0-1157 GCF_000313985.2 Echinops telfairi | reverse complement strand
GCATATTTGTTGCTGCTTTTGGAAACCCATGGTGCTTTCAATATTCTCCGCCAGCATCATTATTTAAATGCATCTATTTTTCTGAGGTCGACCTTATTTGTCGGTGGGTCTCCAACACTCAAAAGGCTCCTTAGGAGTGACTTTGCAATTATCAAAAATAATACAGACAGGCAGTCGGCCACTGGTGCTCCTTGTCCCTACATCAGGACCAAGAGAGTGAATTTATTTTCCAATGACTATATATAATAGGGATTGCAGATCTTTCAAAAGGCATACACATTGTACAGTGAAAAAATTACATGATGAATGGGCAAAACTATAAGTATGAAACATCATAAACAGGCAGTGACAGTGAGGTGAGTCATTGTCTTGACCTAGTGCTAGTTGACCTCAAATGCCCCTGAACCCTCACCCAGGAGAACAGTCTGCTCTCTGTAGCAGAAGAGGTCATCAGATGGAGAGTTTGCTACATTTCATTTTTTTTTAATATCAAAGAAGTGTAATGTGCTGCTATAAAATAAGCGCTTTGAAAAAGCTCATGGAATAGATGCCAATGTTGGTGAACTCCTTCCCACACGTCCCCTAGGAGTTTGCTACATTTTACAGTGGGTGGGGCTATAGAAACTGGCTGCTCTTTCTCTACAGATAACCTTCAGACATAGTGAATTCCCAGATGCAACAATGAGATATCTTTCTTAGTATCTCCTTTATGACAATTCCTTTACTGGGGGTTATTGGAGGGACTGTGCTCAGTCATGAGAAGGTGTCCTAAGATTTATTTATATCTCATAACCATGAAGGTTTTCCCCCACTGGACTCAGCCTTCCAGATCTGTAATTATGAACATAGAGGATTTAGTTGCATTATTATTCTCATCCAGTCCCACCATTTACCAACACGTATTCAATACCCAAGTTTCACATGCATAAGAGGCCAATGACAATACCATGTCTGGGTCAGGTGCACTTAGTCCTCCAAGTAACAGCCTTGCTTGCTTTGTTGTTGTTTTTTTAAACTTTGAAGAGGTCTTGTGCAGTAGGTTTACCCAATGCAATGTATAATTTGATCTCTTGCCTGCTGCTTCCATGAGCATTGATCATGGATCCAAGGAAGATGAAAACTATGGTAACCTCAATCTTTTCTCCCTTTATTACTAT
>NW_022106365.1:2341-3901 GCF_000313985.2 Echinops telfairi | reverse complement strand
TAAGTATTTTGAAAGACAAGCATGCTTGTGTTTGGTCTTTACTTTCTCCTCTTTCATTCATCTTCATCCAAAGGCTTCCTGCTTTCACGCTCCGCTACTATTTGAAATTGTTGTTGTCAAAGTTGCAGATGCTTTCCTTGAGTCCGAGTTAACGGACTCTTTTAGGCCTTCTCTTAGTTCATTTCTTCAAAACAGCTGGCCGTTCTATTCCTCTCCTTCCTCTTCAGTCTGGACACAAAGATTTATAGCAACTTGGATGCCCTAAAGACAATTCATATTCAATAAGCTCAAATTGAATTCATCATTATCTTTTCTATATCATCCACAGCCCCACCGATTTGTTGTATTCTTTTTTTGTATTAACAAGACTGCAGCAGTATTTTTAATTACCAATTGCACAATTGGCAAATTGTGTTGTCTGTAAACCACACTGACTCTACCATGCAGTTGATCCTTTAATCCTGCTGTGTTCATGTTTACTTTTATGCTAATGCCTATGTTCAAGATCTTGTAATTGTTTCCAGAAGGATTGTGTAACCTGACCTTTCTCCGGGCACCCATCCTTATCCATCCCTAGTAGTCTAACCTCCCGGATCACTGACATGGTCTTACTAAGACTCAAGAGTAAGTAAACAAGCCAATTATTCTTTAGATTAAAAATTTTTTTCAGTTGCACACTGAATTAGTCAATTTAATACTGTGCTACACTGCAATAACAAATTAACTTAAAGGTTCAGTAGCTTAACGTCACCACCAACTAAATATGAAAAAACATCCCCAAAGGTTTATATCTTACTCATTTTACATACCTTCTATAGCTCAGGAATGTGGGCTGAATGCCCTGCCTATCCAGGCTACTGATGTTTGGCCTTGTGAATACTGTTGACTGTTAAGTTAAAGAAGAGAGATATAACACGCTTTAGATAAGAAGTGACAAATATAAGTTCTACTTACAGTCGTTGGTCAGATACAGTCATTTAGCGATTTCTCTCCCTCTAACTCCAAGGGGTGGGAGGAGACGATACCCATATTGATGACCAATGTTACTACATTCTCCATTGTAATTTTCATAATTTGGTGCTTGGTCCTTGTCTTCATTTTTAAGTTTATTAACTGCTCCCTCTTCTGAAATTATTCTATTCATACAGTTTTCAGTGGCTAATTCCTCAGAAATGGACCTTCTATTCCTTCTTTATAACATCCTGATAAACGGAGAAAAGATTGGAGTTTTCAAGAATTTCATCTTGCTTGGGCCTACAATCATTGCTTATGGAAGCAGCGATCAAGAGATCAAATGACACATTGTACGGGGTAAATCTGTTGCAAAAACCTCTTTAAAGGGTTGAAGAGTCAAGATGTCACTTTGAGGACTAAGGTGTGTCTGACCCAAGTCATGGTATTTTCAATTGCTTCATATATATATGTGAAAGTTGGGCATTGAACAAGAAAGACCACAAAGGAATCAATGCATTTGAATTATGCAAGTGAAGAATATTGCAAGTACCATGAACTGTCAAAAGAACAAACACATCTCTTTTGGAAAAATACAGCAAGAATGAT
>NW_022106365.1:0-917 GCF_000313985.2 Echinops telfairi | reverse complement strand
GCCAGCATACAAAGATTAGCACATAGTTCAGTAAAAAAAATGTGAGGTGAATCAATGAATCCAATACTTTACACCTCTGCTAGTAGGTCAAAATGAAGGTTAAATGGAAATTGTGAGATTAATTAATATGCATGCAAAAAATGACTATTAATGCTTTTAAAAAATCCACACAATTAATGGGTCTCTTTTTTAGAATAATTCTTCCATATACCTTGGATAAAATTAGTGCTACTAAAAGTATGATATTTTCTAGATGAATATTTATTATTTAATAACTTATGATCTCTCTCTAAATTAATTTAATTTTTATACCCTTTACACCTGTGCTTTCTACTTGCAATGTATCTACTTGCATGTATGAAAGTAAATCACTCAAGTCCATGATCACTCTTGAAGTTATAAAGTACCATCAATTTATTTGGATTTTTAAGGGAAAATTATATTTATTGATTATTATCTCCCTTTGTGTAGCACTTATCCTTTTGATCTTATTTTATTTTTTCTTTATACCATAAAATGCATATTAGTACACACATCTAAGCTTGCAAGGTAGGATGGAAAGAAAAGCAACTTGGGGTCAGTGTAGGATTTACTACACTTTATGTTCAAGAGAACTAGCTAACTGTCTCTGTCCAAGTGGTGTCACACTGACTCCTGATCTTCCAATTTTATTACTTTATGGAAAGCATCTGATTCTGTATATTAAATTCAAATCTGCTTAAAATGCTGAATTTGTTTCTTGGGCTAAACTTGGTTTGATCGGCAAAAATTGGTTATTTGAAATGGTTAGCTATGAAGGACGTGATAATTTCATTATGATGGAAAAATTAGAATTTGGTAATCCATGGAAAACAGTGACAAACGTTGCATCAATAATGTGTGATTCTTAAGAATAAAATGTCTATGAAATATAAGGC
>NW_022106364.1:2794-3946 GCF_000313985.2 Echinops telfairi | reverse complement strand
AAAAAGTTAATGAGAAAAACATTATTCTTTTATTTGAGAGGATAGTTTCATTTTATTAAGTTACATGTGCAATTACTATTTTGTGTTTATAGAATCTTGCAAAAGGAAATTTTGTGTTCAGGGTCTACATTTATATATAGAAACCTTATTTAAAACAAGGTACAGTCTAGTAATTGAAATTACCTGTTTACCCAAGAATTGTAAAAAATATATAATCATCTTAGAAAACTGAGTGAATTCACTGGTCATAAAATATAAGAATATTAAAATAAAAAGCACACATTATTTCCATCAGATAACTAAAAATCATAAATTGCCAATGATGATATACTTTTTAAAAATTGCTTTCATACCATACTGTTTTTACTATCAATCAATAATATTCTCATTTAGAAAAAAAGTTGTATATAATTTGACTATAGAAATCTTTTACTAGGAACAAAATTCCTGAGAATATATATATTTAAAAAGGGGGGATCATTTTTAAAAATTAGAGTAAAAGGAGGATTTATAAGGAGGGGCTCCAAAAAGTTTATGGAAAAAATTGTTATCTTTGCATTCAACTTTTCCAAGAATACTTGAAATCCCATCAGGTGTTTAAAATCAAGGAACTTTCTGTATAACTTCCTCAAAATAAAGCATTTGGGGGAAATGGAAATTACCACAAAAATGGTAGAAATGGAAAATTGTTTATAATATAATAAATAAAAAATACAAAAGTAATAATACCTTGAGATAATCATAAAGAATTTTTATAGGAACATGAGCTGGCAGACAGCAACCTTACATGCACACATATCCATAAACACATATATAAAACTAAGGATGTGCTTGGGATGTTTTCAAATTTTATTTTGAAAGATTCATTTCTAGTTTATTGTGCTATAAATTTTCAATAATGAGAAAATCTGTCAAAATAAATTTAAAAAATCAATTTAGCCATAACGTAATAATAATAATTTCAATGCCATTCACATATCAACACCTATTAGTGCTTTGCTTTGTTTTGAACTAATTCTAATAATAGTATGAGGAGGCCTAGTGGCATAGTGGTTACACATTGGGTTGATATCCACAGGGTGAACACTTGGAAACCACCAATCACTTTATGGGAGAAAGAGAACTTTCTACTCCTGCAAAGGGTTATAGTCT
>NW_022106364.1:0-1234 GCF_000313985.2 Echinops telfairi | reverse complement strand
AGCTTTTTTCCATTTGGGTGGTGGGGGTGGGATACCCCTTGTATATTATTATTTTCTTTGCTGTAAAAGTACTTTTTAAAAATTATATTTGGGGGATACACTTCACTTTTAATACAATTTAATGATTCAATCATATTAAGAGTATTTGTACAATGATCAACTTCACAACATTTTTTCTTGCAATCGTTATTAGCCTTCCATTTCCCTCCAGCCTTCCCTACCATGTTCCTAGGCAATTATTATTATTTTTTTTAACATTTTATTAGGGGCTCATACAACTGTTATCCCAATCCATAGACACATCAATTGTGTAAAGTGCATTTGTACATCGTTTTTCAGAACATTTTCTCTCCCAATTAAGTGTTCTCTAATTCCCATTCTTCACAATGTTATATATTATTGTTGTGCAAGGCAGAATCCGTTGTCACCGAGTGGGCTCAGAATCATGGTGATTCTATGTACAATTCAGCGAAGCAGCACGGTGTGGTCCTGTGCCATTTTCGTGATCATTAGTGTACTCGACTCCCTTGTTGTAGGTACTGTTCATGCTGAGTGCCCTCCAACCTTGGGGGTTTTCTAGCACGACACTGGAAAATATTCTTTTGTGATCCATATGGTTTTTATCATTTATTTTTTTTATAACTGGATTTGCAAGTCTGTCTTCCTGGTCGGTATTAGTTTGGAATCTCTACTAAAGTCTGTATACCCTGAGTAATCGTGCTGATATTTAAAATCCTGGTGTCATAGCTTCCAGCATAATAAAAAGACATAACTACCTACCACTGCATGGTAAACTGACAGCTACATAGTGGGGAGGCAGAATCATGGCTGTCTAAAGATAACCAAAGTTTAATCCATAGAACATATCAATAGATTAGGTTGCATAGTGGCATAGTGGTTACACATTGGGTTGATATCCACAGGGTGAACACTTGGAAACCACCAATCACTTTATGGGAGAAAGAGAACTTTCTACTCCTGCAAAGGGTTATAGTCTCAGAAAGTCACTGGGGAAGTTCTGCCCTGTCCTATAGGGTCATTATGAGTCAGTGGCAGCCAGATGGTAGTTAAGTTCATTTTCTTTGGTTTTAATAACAATGTAACAACAGCAGTGAAGTAAATAAATAAAAAGGGGAAATAACGCAAAATGAAAATTGAATTTTAAAGTTCATAACAATAGCATGTGAGTTTATACTAATTCATTATCAGAACCTGTTATAGTAAGGTTAAATTT
>NW_022106363.1:2585-3840 GCF_000313985.2 Echinops telfairi | reverse complement strand
TAAACCATGTTATTTCAGAGAAGGAAGAGAAGGGAAAGGAATGTGCGCGTCTGGACCAGCTGTGGGCCATGTGGAGAGGAAGCTGGCCTGGATTCCTTTGAAGTCCTGCCAGCAGCAATGCCTGGGAGGGAAAGCGGGCTCCAGCAGAAACAATGCCCCGGGGAACATCCTGATCTCTAGGGACTCAGGCCATCCAGACCTCTGACTGTCTGGCTGGATAAGGAGAGCAGGGCATTGCCACATATGGACCGAGGGTCAGAAAGGTCCACAGGGTCTGTTCATGGCCATTGTCCCATCGTGTTGGGCTTGGTTGTCTAGAGAAACAAAACCAGTCACCCTCATATGTGTATGTGTTTAAGTCATCTTATATCAAGAAGCCATCCCAGCCCAGGCCATGGGTCCCATGCTAACTAGAGCCCTCTGCAGATTCATGTAGCTGCAGGCTGATGACACAGGAAGGTGAAGCAGAATGCAGGACGGTCCCAAGCTGGTGGGTGCGGAGTCGTGTGGATCCAAGATCAGTGGGAACAGAGCAGGGCACAGAAAACTCTCAGGGTTGGACAGTCCATGTGGGGGTGCTCCTGGAGGCAGACACAGAGTCCTAACAAGCAGAAAGGCGAAGGGGCAGAGAGGAAGGAGCACTTACCACTTTCTCTCCTATAGGCAAGGTCACACCCTCAAGGAGGCACCATCAGACTGTGACCTGATCGACAGGTTTGACTCCACCCCTACACTTTGATACCAATTCAAGTTGACATACAATCTAACTTCCACAGCTGCCACTTGCCTTTGGATCCATTTTGCATCATTCGTTTGCTCTGCTTCATATCAAAGTGGAGATGACACTTGAAAACTGTACCCCAGGTTTTCTTGAAGTATATGAGGTCAGTATATGAATTCAATTGGATTGATATGTTCTAGCTATGGACAAAGGGAAAAGGGAGGAAATATAACCAGTACAATAGCATAAAAATATATGCTACTTAGGAAAAAGTCTAACAAAACAGGTACAAAATCATTACATTGAAAACTACATAATATTGCTACATAATTAAAGACTAGAGAAATCTATTAATAGATTGGGAGACTAGAGATTTTTTTCACTCACAGATTTTCCCAAATTGATCTTTAGATTTAACACATGTGTTAATCAGGGTTCTCTAGAGAAACAAAACCAGGACACTTATGAATATATATACATATCTATATAGATATCTATAGATATCTATATATCTATATCTATATAGATATCTAT
>NW_022106363.1:0-1046 GCF_000313985.2 Echinops telfairi | reverse complement strand
GCCGCACTGCATTTGCTGTGCAGTGAGTTCCTTGATCTGAAGCAATGCTATGTGGGATGCCATGCCGGTGGATGAGGCATTCTGTAAGTCCACAAATAGTAGTTTTGATATCGTGTGCAGGGAAGGCAAATCCATATCTAGAGTAGGTGTCTATTCCAGTAAGAACAAAATGCTTCCCCCTCCATGATGGAAGAGGTCCTATATAATCAACCTGCCACCAAGTTACTGGTTGATCTTGCAGAAGAATGGTCCCGTATCTTGGACTTAATGTTGGTTTCTGCTGCTGGCAAATGGGGCACTCAGCAGTGGCAGTGAGTGGCCAAGTCAGCCTTGGTGAGTGGAAGTCCATGTTGCTGCACCCATGCATAACCTCCATCCCTGCCACCATGTCCACTTTCTTCATGTGCCCATTGGGCTATAACAGGAGTGGCAGAGGATAGAGGAGGACCAGTCTCCACAGTGCGTGTCATCTTATCCACTTGATTGCTAGTCTTCCTCTTCAGAGGTAACCTTCTGGTGAGTGCTCACATGAGACATGATTATCTTTACTTTATTGGCCCATTCAGAGAGGTCTATCCACATAACCTTCCCCACACCTCCTTGTAACCAATTTTCCAATCGCGTTCCTTCCAATTCCCCAACCATCCAGCCAAGCCATTATCCCCAGCCCATGAATCAGTATACAGTCTCACATCTGGTCATTTCTCCTTGGCAAACTGAAGGGCCAGGTGCACTGCTCGAAGTTCTGCCCTTTGGGAGGATTTCCCTTCACCATTGTCCTTTAGGGAGATTCCAGAAAGGGGCTGTAGTGCTGCTGCTGTCCACTTACGAGTGGCACCTGCATATCTTGCAGAGCCATCTGTAAACAAACATGACTTCTCTGTTTTTCAGTTAAGTTATCATAAGGAACTCCCCAGGAGGCCATAGGTGCAGACTGGGAGAAAGAAGGTAATATGACAGGAGTGGAGACTCTAGGCATTTGGGCTACTTCTTCATGCAGCTTACTTGTACCTTCAGGTCCAGGTTTGGCCTGATCTCGTATATAC
>NW_022106362.1:2773-3947 GCF_000313985.2 Echinops telfairi | reverse complement strand
AAACTTCCCCCTCACACCTCCACTGCCCCATTCTACCAATAGAAGTGAAATCACTTTCTAGAGAAAGACATGTCCTGCCTCTTCCATGTCATGAATCTCCACCAAAATTCACCAAAAACTACTGTAGGAGTGTTTGCCAAATTAGGGTAACAATGTCACGTGACAGGGACTATTCCGTCCTCTCCCAACTCTTGCCACCCCCACCCCCAAATGAGAAACTGACCCCAGGTTCAGTGAAGCCTCCCCAGAAAACTGGTCTTTAGGATGTACAAATAAGTGGAAGATAAATAGGTTATAAGCATTAAATAGGAAATAGGGTGGCTGGATTGAATGACTGCTTGACCTGAGAGCCACAGCCTTTGTCTTGGTGTTGATCCTTATAGCAGGGTTCTCATACAATACTTGTCTTTTGTGATTGACTAACTTCACTCAGCCTCATGTTCCCCAGATCAATCCTTGTTATGAGGTGCTTTAGGGTTTAATCCGTGCTTTTTCAGTGATACATAGTATTCCATTGTGTGTATGTTTCTTTATCCATTTTTCTACTGATGGGCTTTTGGGGCATTTCTAACTTCTTGCTATCGTAAATAGTGCTAGGATGAACATGGGAGTACATATTTTTGTTAATATTTGATTAGGGTATATACTCAGCAGAGGTATTGCTGAATTATATATTTCCATTCCAAGTTTTAAGTAACACCATCTCGCTTTCCACAATAGTTATACAATCCTGACTACACTTTAGTGTCACTTGGGCAACCTTAAAAACCTATATTACCCTGAGATATTCCTTAACCTTAAGCCAAAAAGTATTCTCTGGCGTGTTGTTTAAACCAAACAATAACAAAACTAAAACAGCTGCCATCAAGCCAATTCTGACTCACTGTGAGTCACTCACAGCAAGGCTATAGTACAGAGCAGAACTTCTCCCTGGAGTGTCTGAGGCTAAGTGTCTTCAAAAGACCAGAAACCCCCCTCATGCCTTTCCTGAGGAGCACTTGGTGAGCTGATGAAGAAATGGCATGAGGACCCATGCTGACATCCTCTGGCTTCGAAGGCTGATTGCTACAAGACAGAGGTCACGTGTGCCTCCAGCCTCAATCCCTTTCTACCTTATACTGACCCCAGCCATCTTCCCTCCATCACTACTTACATGGCTGGGTATTCACATTTG
>NW_022106362.1:0-1003 GCF_000313985.2 Echinops telfairi | reverse complement strand
GCCACAAGGCTCACTCCGGTCTCAACATGGCTCCACATAGCTTGCCAACAGGAAGGTGAATCAAAGAAAATGTGTGGTCTGCCACCAAGGAAAAAGAGAGGAAGTTCCCAGAATCCTCATGAGGAAGTCACGCCCAACAGAAGGCATCACCAGGCTGTGACCTGATTGACAGGCTAAACTCCACCCCTTCACTTTATTTATCAAGTTGACATGGAATTATGTAACAACCACAAGTGTAATATCTTTTCATGTATTATTTGTGAAAAATACAGTACAAATAATACAACTAAAAACAGCAACTCTAATGATGGAATAGGAAATTGAGGGGTCAGTGAGTTTATGTTATTGTGGGCAATTTAGCAAAAAGAGGATGGATTTCTATCATTTAAATTGAGTAGCGTTAAAACAGAAATACCACAAATATATCTGACGTTAACAAACATAAATTTATTTATTTTTCTTACTGCTTAGGAGCCTAGGAGTCTACCTGGAGGGTGAAGGTGCTTAGGGAAGACTTTCCCTCTGTCAGCTCTGAAAGAAGGTCCTTGTCTCCTTAGTTTCTGTGCCTTGGTGCCTTGGTGATAAGGCTTGGCATCTATCTTTCCCCCATCTCTGCTTGCTTCTTTTTAACAACCTCTTATATAGCTCAAAAGAGACTGGTTTAAGACACACCCTATACCTATCCTGCCTCGTTAACATAAAATATGGGATTATTACTATAGGCATGGGGGTTAGCATTTTACATCACCTAGTTTTGGGAGGGTACATTATTCAATCCATAACATAGGGTGAGAATGCAGAATCTGTTGATTTGGCATATTTGTTTTTTTAAATCATTTTATTAGGGGCTCATACAACTCTTATCACAATCCATACATACATCAATTGTGTAAAGCGCATTTCTACATTCATTGCCTTCATCATTCTCAAAACATTTCCTCTCCACTTAAGCCCCCGGCATTAGGTCCTCATTTTCCCCCTCCCTCCCCACTCCCCCCTCCCT
>NW_022106361.1:2863-3948 GCF_000313985.2 Echinops telfairi | reverse complement strand
AGGGTAACGCGTGGAAAAACCCATATAAATATGAAACCAAACCCACTGCCATTGTTCTAGGAGAGATAAGAGCCTCCAGATTCAAATATAATTAATAAAGACACATTATTGTCTTGAATAGAACAAAGACAAGACTGAAACAGATCACCCAGTTTAGTGAGATTATCAGTATGAGACAGTACAGTGTCCAAGGACACATAGCATCATGGCCACTTAAATAGGGCATGGAGAACAAAGGCACTGTTGTAAAATCATAATGGGCACAAAATCAATTTATAACAGTTTCAGCAGGACTTGGGAATTAGGAAACAGATTGTGGTTGGGCTATTTAACACTTTTACAGATTAGAGAAGTTTACAAGATTGGATCAAGGCCCTCTAACCAGGGCATTCAGAGTATGACTCATGATTGTGTGCCCATAGTAACCCAATTTCCATCAATGGCATACTCAAGGAGTTCCTGAGGGGAAGGCTGCCCCTTCTTGGGCTGGCTGGAAGAATTCTAAGAATCTGTTTTCAACCAAAAGGGGCACAGCTTTTCACATGCTGGTCAATGGTCAGAAAGAACTCAGTGGTGGCTGAACGCAAATGGAGACACAAAAATGGACTTAAAGCTCCCACTGTAAACTGTCATTTCCCACAAACCTAGTGCTCAGAATTTCACCTCTAATCCACCATCTATCTGATGTATAGCAAGACACCCTGTAGGACAGGTAAGAATTTCTCCCTAGAGATTCTGAAAGCTGTAAATCTTTACAGGAGCAAACAGTGCCATTTTTCTTCCACAGAATGACTGGTGGGTTAGCTGTCCAATTCCACACTCTGCCACCAGGAATCCTACAAAGTAGAATCCATTCAGGGATTGCAATTCCAGAACAAAAGTAGGATACTTGTTTGATTTTTGCTTTGTTTATTGCATGGCATTTACTTATACTTTATTAAAATGAGAAGTCTGGTCTCCACTTTGTCCTCAGACTTTGTTCTGCCCGATAAAGAGTCAGGGCCTAAGTCTGAATTTCTTCTGTTTTTTCTTCTCTGAAATTCTTCTTCTGAAAGTCTTCTGAATTTCTTCTTTTTTCCCAGATA
>NW_022106361.1:0-916 GCF_000313985.2 Echinops telfairi | reverse complement strand
AAACAAACATCCAATCAAAATCAAGACGAATGAGGGGATCTGCTGCGCTAGTTCAACTCAAGGCAGAAGAGTTAGCTAAGGCAGTTATGGAGGTTGTTATTTGGAACTCTAAAGGAGTAAGTAATCTTGATAAATTTTCTTGAAGAATGCAGGAAGACAATGGGGACTTATGAAATTTTAAGAAAAACGACCATTTTTCATGGGTGAGAAAAAGGCCAGGATAGTTACACCAAGTGATTTCCCATCACGACAACACACTTGCTCATTCTTGAGTCTGCCAGGTGCTATGCAACCAGAAATTCCTTGGTAAATCTTAGCCCATCCACCCTACAGGCCTGAGCTTGCCCTTTCAGACTTCCTTTTCTTATCAGAAGCCAATGAGTGTTTCAAAGGAACATGATTTCAGTTCCTTGAGGATGTTGAAACTTCTATTTTTATGTGATGTAAATTGTATAGAACAGAATTCGTTGATAGGAGTTAGAGAGATGAAAACAGTGCTTCCCAAAGTATATAGATCTAGATAGAGGATATGTTGAGAAACAATAGTGTGTTAGTCAGGGTGGACTAGAGAAACAAATCCAGAAAGACACTCATATGTGTGTAAGAGAGAACTTAATATCAAAGAGCAATTGTGCATTAAGAAAACATCCCAGCCCAGTCCAGCTCAAGTCCCTAAGTCCAATATTACCCCATATGCCAACACTAGTCCATAAATTCCTCTTTAGACTCATGCAGCCAGGCTATGATGCTGAATGTAGGGAGATCACAGGCCAGTGAGTGGAAAGTCTTGGGGATCCAGTGGTGGTGGAAGCATCTCAGCACTGGCATAGGCTTCCAGCTCCAGGGCTCTAGATTTATCAGCATAGCTTCATGTGGCTTGTTAACAGGAATGCCTTGCAAGGACTGTCTGTGTCCC
>NW_022106360.1:2513-3948 GCF_000313985.2 Echinops telfairi | reverse complement strand
CCAGAACAAAGTGGGCAGTGTCTTAACCCTACAGGTCCCTGACTTCATTGGGGGAGTAACAACACCAGTGCTGGGGACAGGTAAGGGGAATGGCTGTCCCCTGAGCAGGGACAGCAATAGCAACATGTCTGCTCCTACAGATAAAGCTGTCGGCCAGATAGCAATCAGCCCTGCGCTTGTAAGAAGTCACTTTAAGGAAGCACTGTGATAGGACGATATTGTGAGGATGATTTGTGAGGGCCTCTCTCCACTTGGGGACCAGGGGGTCCATGGGGACCAGGGTTAGGACACATCTCAGCAAGGTCTAGGAGGCCTCTCCAAGGTAGACAGCCCCTTCCTCCCTCCCCACTTCGGTGCAGGACGCGTCCTACCCTGGACAGTTCTCTCAGGCCCTTCTTGGGCGTGCTTGCAGGCAGGCCCTCCTCTAGGCCAGGCAGGTGCACAAGCCCTCATCCTGGCCCTGCAGGCCTCTCTTCCAGGCATGTCCTTTCTTCCCCTTCAGCTTACCTGCCATTGGCCTCCCAACTGCTGCGGGCTGAGCTCGTTGCCGGTGCAGCAGCGTGCTCAGCTCCCTTAGCTGATTTCCTAACAATAGCTTTGTGCCATTGTGACCACGTCTGCTGCGGGGTCCCTTTTGCCGCAGGACCTCTCGCAGCTGACTCTTCCGCATTATTGCTCTGGCTGGTCTGTTTTATAGACCGTCTCAAAATTCCTCGCCTCTTCCTTTCTCTCTGTTTCTGCTCTCTCGTGTCCTCTCCAAAACCCTCAGTGGGGTTGGTTGCTGAGAGAAGCTTGATGAAACAGCTATTGGTTTTTATTGTAAGGTGCCCTGGTGGCCCCGTGGGTTAGGCCCGAGGCTGCTCACAGCAAAGTCAGCCGTGCGAACTGACCAGCTGCTTCGCAGGGGAAAGGTGAGGCCTCTGCTCCGGTGGAGATTTACAGGCTTGGCATGGACTGACGGTGGTGGGTTTGGTCTGGGTTTGTGGTGTGAGGAGCCCTGGCTGCTAACCACAAGTTAGCAGTTCAAAACCACCAGCTGCTCAGAGGAAAATAAGGCTTTCCACTCATGTAGAGAATTAGTCTCAGAAAACCACAAAGGGCACTTCTACTCTCGACCACAGGGTTGCTATAAGGAGCTCTGGTAGCATAATGTGTGTGCTCGGGGCTGCTCCTGCGGAGGTGAGCGGTTTGAAGCCAGCAGCCTCTCAGAGGGAGAAAGATGAGGCTTTCTACTCCCATAAAGAGTTACCGTCTCAGAAACCACAGGGGCAATTCCACTCTGCCCTATAGGGTCGCCAGGAGTCAGGATTGACTCAGTGGCAGTGAGTTTGGTGGGTTTTGGGGGGTTATTTTGGCTTTTGGGTGGTTTTTTTTTTTCAGTAGTGTGGCTGGACAGCTCATTTGCTGCTTGGCCACTAGATGGCAGGACCGGGCC
>NW_022106360.1:0-1153 GCF_000313985.2 Echinops telfairi | reverse complement strand
CGCCTAATGTTGCCTTCCCTCCACCCCACCCCCATCCTGTTTGATCTCAGCACACCCCACTGGTGCCACCAATGGCGGGGAGGAGCTGCTTGCCACAAAAGATGCCAGTTGTTTTGGGTTGGAGGTGTGGTTGAGTGACCAGATTTACTAGCTAGTACACTAGCAAGCAAGAGAAAGGAGCAAGGGAAAGGAGACTATAGGGACTTTTTTGGGAGGGCGGGGGAGTTAAGAGGCTGGGTCTTGGGCAAGGGGTAGAGGGCCTAAGGCATTTCTTTGTTTCTTGGTTCTTCTGCTTATCACTGGCTATGTCTCTTTATGACCCTGCTTGATGCCAGTCCAGCGGTTCTCAACCCAGGGTCACAACCCCAAGGGTCGTCCGATTCATAACAGTAGCAAAATGACAAGTTATGAAATAACAACAAAAAGAATTTTATGGTTGGGGGTCACCACCACACGAGGAACTGTATGAAAGGGCCGCGGCATTAGGGAGGTTGAGAACCACTGCTCTAGGCAGAGTGGCCTTCTCAGCCTGATTGTTTCCCACACAGAACCTGATGTTTGGTTTGCTGACCGTCAGCTTGCTTGTTGAAGAGCCATGTCATGGCTTCTTTACTGCACAGGTGCTACAAGAAATGTCTGCCTGTTTGTCTTCATCCTGGCAACATAGTTCTCAGGGGTGGGGATTGAGCAACTGGGAAAGAATGTTAGATTCTCTTAGAAAGAATTAAAGCAACTCACATGCCTATCAATGAATGAATGGATAAACAAGATTTGGTGCCTACATCCAACGGAATAAGACTCAGTGAGTGGGAAAAATAAAATCTTGTTACATGCTACAATATGAACGGAACTTGAAGACATCATGCTGAGTTAAATCACAAAACGACAAATATTAAATGACCTCACTTTACATAAAACAATAAGAAAAAGCAATCCTACAGGCAACAATGTTTATTAGTGGCTTCCAGGGGGCAGGAATGAGGGGGGTGGAGAAAGGAGCTAACAGTGATGGAAAAATCACATCGATAGAAGGTAAGTTTGCATCGCTGATTAATGTAATAACTGTCCAAAACTTGCACACCTGTAAAAATGTGAGTTGGCCCAAGTTGTGTGATAGGTATATTTACAACGACCAGAAAAAGTTAAAAAAAAA
>NW_022106359.1:2979-3856 GCF_000313985.2 Echinops telfairi | reverse complement strand
GGAATCAACTTAAGTAAGGAGATGGACGATTCCAGAAAAACTGCACTTCAGGGAGTTTGGCGAAATTTCCTTAAAATGTGCAGTCCTGACACTTTGAGCGCATGAGGGCAACTCACTCGGCTGCAAAATAATTCTGTTCAGCGTGCCTCCCTCAGGCAGTTTCTTTCTCTTATTACAATAGTCCTGAGCTACTGACCTAATGTGCTCCTTCAGATTGCTCTCTGCAAGCACAACAGTGCATCCTGCAGTCAGCTTCTTCTCTTTCTGAATTACATTGCTTCTGAGATTCATGGGTCTAAGGAAACGTGGATTCGTTCAGGTTTCAAAGTACATCTCTGCTGAATGGTGCAGCCAGTAATAACATGTCGCTGTTCCTCTTAACCTTTTGGAGATTCATGGGACGATGGAAAACGGTGAATGGGGTAGGTCCGCTCTTCTGGGAATTCAGAAGTCACAAAGAAAAGTTGCCCCTCTGGGGCTAAGAAGTCTCTGCTGAATGGTGCTGCCAGCAGTTCCAATTTTCTTAGTTCTTCTTAACCCCTGATGATTCACGAGTGTATGGAAAACGGTGAAAGGTACAGGTTCACTCTTCTGGAATTTCAGAACGCATGGAATCAACTTAAGTAAGGAGATGGATGATTCCGGAGAAAACTGCACCTCATGGAGTCAGGAGAAGTTTCCTTAAAATGTGGAGTCCTGACACTTCTAGCGCCCAAGGGCAGCTCACTCTAGCTGCAAAAGGATTATGTTCAGAGAGCATCGATCAGGCAGTTTCTTTGCTCTCAGAACAACATTGCTGAGCTACTGGCCTAATGTGCTTCTTGAAGTTGCTCCCTGCAAGCACAACAGTGCTTCCTGCAGTTGGCTTCTTCTCCTT
>NW_022106359.1:0-1073 GCF_000313985.2 Echinops telfairi | reverse complement strand
CTGCACCATTCACCATTTCCCATACAGTCAAGAATCTCCAGAGCTTTAAGAGCAACTGAGAGCAATGGAAAAGCTGGCAGCACGATTCACCTGAGGCTTCTTATCCCCAGAGGGGCAACATTTTTCCATGACTTCTGAATTTCCAGAAGAGTGAACCTGCACCATTCCCCGTTTGCCATACACTCATGAATCTCCAGAGGGTTAAAAGGAACTGAGAGAAATGGAACTGCTGGCAGCACCATTCAGCCATGCTTCTTAAACCCAGAGGGGCAACTTTTTCCAGTGAATTCTGTTTCCAGAGGAGTGAACCTGCGCCATTCACCTCTTTCCAGAGGCTAATGAGTCTCCAGAAGCTTAAGAGGAACAATGACATGGAAATGCTGAGAGCACCACACCGCAGAGATGTACTTTGAAACCTGAACCAATCAAGCATTTCCTTACTCAGGAATCTCAGAAGAAATTTAATTCTGAAGGTGAAGAAGCTAACTGCAGGAAGAGCTGCTCTGCTTGCAGAGAGCAACTTCAAGGAGCACATTAGGCCAATAGCTCAGCAATATTGTTCTGAGAGAAGAGAACCTCCCTAAGGGATGAACGCTGAAAAGAATACTTGGACACCTGCAGGGAGTTGCCTTCAGGAAATGAGAAGTGTGAGGACTCCACATTTTAGGGAAACTTCGCCAAACTCCCTGAAGTGGTTTTCTGGGGATTAGTTCATCTCCTTAATTACGCTGGTTCCGTGACTTTTGAATTTCCAGAAGAGTGAACCTGCAACATTCACCGTTTTCCAGATGGTCAAGAATCTCCAGAGCTTTAAGAGCAACTGAGAGCAGTGGAATTGCTCTCAGCAGCATTCAGCAGAGGCTTCTTGACACCAGAGGGGCAATATTGTTCCCTGACTTCTGAATTTCCGGAAGGGTGAACTTGCACCATTCACGGTTTTCTGTAGACTCAGGAATCTCCAGAAGGTTCAGAGGCACATCGACATGGAACTGTTGGCAGCACCATTCAGCAGAGATGTTCTTTGAAACTTGCACGAATCAACGTTTCCTTAGACACATGAATCTCAGAAGCAA
>NW_022106358.1:2230-3949 GCF_000313985.2 Echinops telfairi | reverse complement strand
TGTGAGTATTGTGCATGCATAAAATAGAAAATTATGCAGTTGTAAAATAACACGTGTGTGTCTATGAATTTGTTTCTCTAGTCTACCCAGACTGACACAAATATTATCTTTATATACTAGGTTATGCCAATTGACCTATATGTCTCTTGAACCCAAGATTCTTTGCCTTCAAGCCCAGTACCAAGTCTTGCAAGGTATTTAATTATTTCTATGAGTGTGTATCCTAAGTTCTCTATTATATGTGCCGAACTTACAAATATGCACGTAGAAAAACTGATTGGAAACTGATTATGGTAGCAATTGTACAATTCTGGTTGACGTAATTAAACTGTAGAATAATATATATATATATATAATCCCAATTAATAATACATTTTTAAAGTTAAGCCCCTTGTGATTGTCCTGTGTCCTTTGAGAAAAATTTATTAATATTATCTGTTTGGCATCCCAAAACACTGTAACCATAACTTTCTTAGCTGACTTCTTCTTTATCTTAAATTTAACTGGCTCACCAATCCCCTCAAAAGCCGATATTTTGATTGGACCCTTTTCTTTGAAGACGCCTTAAGGAAACAAAGATAAGTGTATTACTAGTAAATAAAAAATGTCTGCATCCATCCACTGATTGCAGAGAAATACATTCAAATACATTTCATTTGGAATAAACACATGCTTACATGAAGTGGTGACTATTGTCAATTAGTTTCTTTCCTCTTTGGTGGTCTCTTGGTTAGAGGAATTTCAGTGTCCTCAGGAAACTCAAATTGTCTTCCTTGATTTTTGAATGTTTTGAATGATAATCTTGTACCCTACGACTTTGCTGAACCCCTCCGTTAGTACCAATGACTTTCTAGTGGAGTCTCTCGGGTTTTCCATGTACAAAATCATGTTGGCAAAAAGGGAGAGTTTTCGTTCTTCCTAACCAATGTGGATGCCATTTGTATCCCTTTCTTTCCCTAGGACAACATTCCGGCACGGTATTGAATAAGCATAATGATAAAGGCCTGGTTCCTGCTCCCAAGGGGAATGCCTCCGGTCTCTTGCTCTTGAGAGCACAGTGGATGGCTGGTTTTACATACCCCTCCTCCCTGGTGCTGGGGAATTCCCACTTATTCCTCTTTTGCGGAGAGTTTTCGGTTTTGTTTTGTTTTAAATCAGGAGAAGGTGTTGCATTTTTACCAAACACCATTTGAGATGATAACTTGGTTCTTGCCTTCCTTTGTTTAGGTGGTGAATTGCATTGGTTGGTTTCTAAGGCGAAACATTTTTAAACCCCTGATATGGATCTCATTTGATCGTGATATATTAGTTTTTGATGTGCTGTTGAATTCTATTGGCTAGGTTTTTGTGGAGCATTTTTGCATCTATATACATGAGGAATACTTATCTGTAGTTTCCTTTTTCAGTGGTGTCATTTCTTAGTTTTGGGAAAGGGTTTGTGTTGGCTCATTAAAATAATGCCTTTCCCTAGTTCTTAAATGCTTCCTGCCCCCACTATCATGATCCCAGTTATAACTTACAAATCCAGCTAGACCAGAGGATGTACACTGGTACAGATAGGAACTGGAAACACAAGGAATCCAGGACAGATGATTCCTTCAGGACTAGCGCTGAGAGTGGCAATGCCAAGAGGGTGGAGGGAAGGTGGAGTAGAAAGGGGGAAACCGATTACAAGGATTTACATATAACCCCTTCCCTGGAGGACAGACAACAGAAAAG
>NW_022106358.1:0-803 GCF_000313985.2 Echinops telfairi | reverse complement strand
TTGTGTCTCTAAAGTACCCAGACTAACACAGATGCTAATAAATGCCCTAAGGACACACCAGTCCATCCTAAATCTCATGACAAATGTGCTCAGCATTATCTCAGTGGATCTGCAAACTTTACTTTGGCATTGAAGTGCCTGGCGGCACCTGCCATGCAAGCAAGTCTCCTGCCCAAAGGCACTCAGCTTTACTTCCTCCAGGGACTGGAGCACTGCTTTGTCTGTTTTGCACTGCTCTCTGTCCCCTTCCAGCCCCCTCTCGCCCTTCTGGTGTCACATCGCTCTGTCTCCTGGACAAAGAGTTTCAGTGTACAGGGATGTCAGTGTCCAAAGGGTACTCTCCTCTCCTGACTCTTTTTTCTTCATGATCCAGGGATCTCCCGGTACCTGCTTCTGACATGGATCACTTTTACCCAGTCAGAGAACAATATCAATCCATCCCTACATTAGCATGCCAAGTTTTACAAACACAATGAACTCTGTTAACAATCACTTACTACGGAATCATATTATCCTATCAATAACTTCCCCTGTCTTCTCTTTCCCAGATAGATTGAGAAAAGAGGAACTATATGAAACGCTTATGGTCTCATGGAGTCGTTTGATATGAGTTACAATGACAACTGCCAGAAGAACTGTAGCAAGTATGTACAGAACCACATCTACACGATAAGGTCTGCTCTGGAGAGTGACCCATAACACTGGAAAACAATATGTACTGTGCTGCTGATGAGTGGTACATTCTATATATGTGTGTATATAATAACTTATAAATTATCAAGGGCTCATGAGAAAGGGAGGGT
>NW_022106357.1:3080-3927 GCF_000313985.2 Echinops telfairi | reverse complement strand
CAAGAGAGATCAGTCCCTGGATAAGGACGTCATGTGCTTGGTAAAGCAGAAGGTCAGTTAAAAAGAGGAAGACCCTCCATGAGATGGATTGGTACAGTGGCTGGAGCAGCGGCCTCAAGCCCCAGGCAAATTGTGAGGATGGAGAAGGACAAAGACATGTTTTAGGTTCTGTTGTGGTCAGAGCTGACTGGACAGCATGTCACAAACCTAATTATGGACACCTATGATGCAGGAAGCTCTGGTGGTATAGTGGTTACGCATTGGACCGATAACCACAAGGTTAGTAGTTTGAAACCACCAGCCACTCCAAGGGAGAAAGATGAGACCATGATTAGGACATGTATCACCAGCAGCTCCACAAACAGGTACAGTCTCAGAATGCCACACAGGGTCGCTGCGAGTCAGCATTGACTCAAAGGCAGTGAGCGTGAGACGTATGCAGACAGGAGCACTTCCAAGATTGGAAGCACTTCCCGCACTTTTTCACCAAGGCAGTCAGACCTGGACAGAGGTGACCCTAGTAGCCCAATTCCCATCAAGGGCACACCCAGGCAAGTCCCTGAGGGTTAGGGGAGTTGTTCAAACATACTCTGCCTGAGGGGAAAGCTATTTAAGCTGCTGATTTACTGGTCAGAAAGAATTCAATGGAGATGCTGGCCCCACAAGGAGACCCTGACCTTCCTCACCGACCCATAGCCCTACAGGGGACAGCACTGGAGACACAGTGCAGGAATTGCACCCGATCTGACCTGACCACACCGAGGCAAAACACTAAGGGCATGCAACAGACAGCAAGGGAACAGAGCAAGGAAGTCCTGAGGGAATACCAAAAATAGACTTTGGGGAC
>NW_022106357.1:0-898 GCF_000313985.2 Echinops telfairi | reverse complement strand
TCGTCCCCCCACTACAACAGTAATGTGACCATCAGATACTGGTCAGGGGCCCGAAGCAGCAGTTTAGAGTGAAAGGTGACCGGCCACCACCAGGAAGGGCAGCGTTCCAGGGACTCCTCAGAAAATGGCAGGATGGGCCCGGAATTCTGGTGATCTTAGAGAAAGGGCGCGGTTTAAAGGACACAGCTGTGGTGGAGCGACTCTTGTGCAAACCCCAGGAGCTTTACTGGTGTCTTGGGTTATACCAGGAGCTGCTAACCACAAGGTTGGCAGTTCAAACCCACCAGCAGCTCAGCAGGGGAAGATCGGCAGCGTCAGAAACCCACAGGGCAGTTCTACTCTGTCCTATTGGGTCATTAAGTGCTGGAATTGACTCGATGGCAGTGTGTGTGCTTTTTTTGAATTTTTTTTGTAAACACATACATACAACTCCTACTTGCACAGGCACACACACTTAAAGACTTTCTCTCTTTCTCCAAGTGGAGCGTATGAATTAGACCAATGGTTTGTGCCTACAAGGACCCTTGTGGCATAGTGGTACGCATTGGGCTGTGATCCAAAAGGTCAGCAGTTTGAAACCACCAGCTACCTTGAGGGAGAAAGATGGGGCTTTCTATTCGAATAGGCAGTTAGAGACTCAGATACTCATGGGGCAGTTCTACCCTGTCCTATAGGGTCTCTATGAGTCAGCATCCACTAGATGGCAGAGGGGGGTGGGAAATGGGTTGGTTTTGTTTTTTCAGTTTTGAGCTTAGAAAAGTGGAATTGAACAATGAAGTTAGCCGGACTCGTTTTGGACCTGCGTCCATTATCAGCAAGCCCTGCACTCATTAAGAAGATCAAGGTGTGCACGTGGTAGACAACTGGGGAGGAGGTGGGGAAAGGGAACAAAAAAAAA
>NW_022106356.1:2331-3934 GCF_000313985.2 Echinops telfairi | reverse complement strand
CCTGGCACCAGAGACTAAGGGTCTCTGGGCAATGTACCTCTAGATGCAAACGATTGGTTTGCTCAGGGAAGCTTAGGTTTATGCCCATTGCCCTAGGGACATTGTTAAAAGCACCCCTCTTAATATCAGAACTGCCTGCATCTGGACAATACATTTTCCCCCCCTATCAAATAAGAGTTTTATTTAGATTCAAAGATTTGCAAGTTGGGACACATGCCAGAGTGAAAGTTCAAAATGGCGTTCCCAAGAGGGAACACAATGTCTTTTATTTATTTAAAAAAAATCATTTTATTGGGGGCTTGTATAGCTTTTATCACAATCCATACATCCATCCATTGTGTCAAGCACATTTGTACATTTGTTGCCATCATCATGCTCAAAGCATTTGCTTTCTACTTGAGCCCTTGGTATCAGCTCCTCATCCCCGCCCCCACGAACCCTTGATAATTTATAAATTATTATTATTTTGTCATGTCTTACACTGTCCGACATCTCCCTTCACCGGCTTTTCTGTTGCTGGACAATCCACTTTATGGTCATGCTTGCATGATAAACCCAGGATGGGAGAGACAGGTAGCCCACAGGTTTAATTTTATACTTCCATGCCTGGCTCTTATTTATTCATGGTCCCTGACCTCCAGCAACCCCCCAGAAAGTTCTCTCTGAGGTCTTATATCACTCCCAGCTACTTGACCCTTGGGATAGCTTCAATCCATGGGTTCATGACGATGGAGAGAGGTTTCTTGCCTAAGCCCTCTCCACTGCCTTGAGCATGCAGGGTGGAGGCAGGGAGAGGATAGTTGTTTGGGGCAGAAGGATCAGCCCTCTCATATTCCGCATCCTCCAGGAACTGAATTTCCCAGCTATTCAGGTTTCTCTCCCCGCGTAAGAGACCCAGCGCAAGCTCACCTTCGCCGACATCCTCTGATTCTAAGTGCTTCCTCACCAGGTACGAGGACGAGATCAACAAACGAACTGAGATGGAGAATGAATTTGTCCTCATCAAGAAGGTGAGGGAGTCCCCATGCCCCTGTCAGAGCCTTAAAAGACTCTGGGGAGACTAAGAGGGCTTTCTGGGTTCCGAGCACAGACGTTTCCAAGCCATGGGACTAATTAATTTATGTCAACACTTGAGTGTTTTCTGGACCCATAGCATGGAGAGGTAGAGGGGTCTGCGAGCTAATTAGGGACACCTGGGTAGAATTCTAGACATCATATTGGAACATGGTCACTGAAATGGAGCAATGGGATTGGAAGCCTGGCCAAAAGAGCTTCCTAGAGGAGGAGGGGGAGAAGGAGGAGGAGGAGGAGGATATGCCTCAAGGTGCTGGGAAGGGCTCGGGCTGGGGGTGAGGTCCAGTGGTGGGTAGAGCACTGGACTCCACAATGGGGATGGGAAAGACCGCTAGAAGGTCATGAAGCCTAGGCCACTGGGTGGGCAATGGGGAGCCCTTTGGTGGGGGTCCGGGCGTGCCTCGCAAGGCCCTTCTCCGCTCCCTCTTACAGGACGTGGATGAAGCGTACATGAACAAGGTGGAGCTGGAGTCCCGCCTGGAGGGGCTGACGGATGAGATTAACTTCCTCAGGCAGCTGCATGAAGAGG
>NW_022106356.1:0-1162 GCF_000313985.2 Echinops telfairi | reverse complement strand
TGCAGGCTCAGATCTCGGACACGTCCGTGGTGCTGTCCATGGACAACAGCCGCTCCCTGGACATGGACGGCATCATCGCCGAGGTCAAGGCCCAGTACGAGGAGATCGCCAACCGCAGCCGGGCCGAGGCTGAGAGCATGTACCAGATCAAGGTGAATGGTGGGGCCATCTCTTCCTCGATGGCTCTAGTCACAAGGAGGGAGCAGTCACATTCTCCCGGGACTGTTGGGTGGCACTGGTTGCTCCCGCCTGGGGACCTGGGAGAAGGGGTTCAGTGGGGGTGGGGGTGGGAGACAAGTGGCTCTGGCACCGGGGGCACTTTCCCCTGGGTAGAGGGCACCTGGGGCCTCAGGTGCCCCCGGGCCTCACTCTTGGTCTCTAACCACAGTATGAGGAGCTGCAGGCCCAGGCTGGGAAGCATGGGGATGATCTTCGTCGGACCAAGAAGGAGATCTCGGAGATGA
The DNA here is from genome assembly GCF_000313985.2 of Echinops telfairi. NCBI lineage: Eukaryota > Metazoa > Chordata > Mammalia > Afrosoricida > Tenrecidae > Echinops > Echinops telfairi. The sequence continues at coordinate 698 of NW_022106356.1, read as the reverse complement.
ACCGGAGCATCAACCGGATCCAGGCTGAGATTGAGGGGCTCAAAGGCCAGGTAAGGGCTGGACGAGTCCAGGGGTGAGGGCAGACCCTGGGACACGCCTGGACGAGGAGATGATGTAGGGGGCAGGGAGGGAGCTGGGGGTGGGGTGGGGCAGGGGCAGGAATCTTAGAGTGTGGGAGTCACAGGAGAGGGAAGGCGACAACCAGCTTCTCAGATCGTTCTGGGAATGTTGCGGATGCTCAGGTGGTTCTTGGGACCTTGATGGGGTGAAAGGGCATTGGCAAAGGAGGTGGAGGCCTAGAATGGGCCTCCCAACCCCACTTTATCTCATCTGTCTTCTGAATCGGGGCATGACTGGGCTTAAGAGCCTTTAAGAAAGTCTAGACACCAGGGGTCTAGCCCCATCGGGGTGGGGGTCGATGCTGTGCAGCCCCCCAGGTGAGGGGTTTGTGATGGAAGCTGCCGGAAGCCACCGGCTTGCTCCCCGAGTTGCCCCTGTGGGATTGGGCCCTGGAGAGGGCCTCTCAGGAAGGTGGGTGTGGGGGGTGGGTGGGAATGGGGCGGGACAGGAGGCACCTCTATCCGCTGACTGTCCCTTCCCCTATAGAGAGCGTCCCTGGAGGCCGCCATCGCGGACGCTGAGCAGCGCGGGGAGCTGGCCATCAAGGACGCCCAGAACAAGCTGGCCGAGCTGGAGGC
>NW_022106355.1:2113-3950 GCF_000313985.2 Echinops telfairi | reverse complement strand
GATACCACAAGGGTAAGGGGTGCATGGGGTAGGAAGGGGGAACTGATCACAATGATCTACATATAACCCCCTCCCTGGGGCACGGACAACAGAAAAGTGGGTGAAGGAAGACATCGGTCAGTGTATGTGATAGGTAGGTTTATTGTGCCAACAAGGCCAATGAACACATGTGGGATTAATTGAAGGGCAGAGAGATAAATGCCTCAGTGAGCCTTGGTTTTCTTGTCTCTTGTTCTTTGATGATCACACCAGTGTGCGGCATCCTTGCTTGTTCTGTGCCTCAATTTGCAAGCTACACTTCCTGTGGGATGACACCTAACCCGTGGACTGTGTCGCTGTAATTTGAGGTTCCTTCAAGACCTGCTTCACCACGCTACTGGAATATACATCGCTTGAGCTGGGGACTGTCGGACCCTGTCATCTGGCTTACTTTTGGTGACCTGCCTTGCTGTTTGCTGCCTGTGGCCAGATAACCTGAATTGCTCTACGGAGGACTACCCAGTGGCCCTAAAGACTTATAGGACTGACAGTATATTGGCTGTTTCATGGAAGTGAGTTGCACTGAGTCATTTGCACTGCTTTATAGATTAAATAACTTTATTTCTTATGTTATATATTTATCTATACAAATATATATATATATATATATTTATTAGTGTCCAGGGTTTTTTTTCTCTGTCTAACATAATTGGTACTGAGTAGTTCTAGAGAAATAGAATCATAAATATGGCCTTCTTCAATTGTCTTTGCAGCCTGATTAGACTTATCAACACTGATAATGCTATTTTTACACCTAAAGGGACTCTTACTAATCCATGGTGTGAAATAGCAAAGCTCATATCTACAGTAGCACCACCAATAGATGAGGTGCTGGTTAAAGAAGAGGCTCTGGGTGATCGTATGTTTGATATTTTCCAACAGTTTTGCTAGCATGACAAGTATACGGAAGCTGTTTGGCTGGTCCTCCTGACAATGGAAAGTGTGATTAAGGAGAGGGATGGTCTCAGAACCTCAGAAGCACGCCTCAAGTGCTGACTAACAGACTTAAAAAATGTCCACCTGTATTGCAAAGGAGAGCCTTCTCTCCTCTAGTAATAGAGCTGACATTGCTGAGAACCAGGTCCAGAGTCTTATCCTGTGAGTAGCTGAATTACAATGTCAGCTGACTTGCAGATCTAGAGCAGTGTCTGATACAAAAGTGAGGGCATTGATAGGAAAAAGTTGGGACCCTGAAACAGGGGATGGGAACATATGGGCTGATGATCTAGAAGAGAAGGATTTTGAGCCCTTAGAAACTATGGACCCACCCCAGTCAATAGATCCACCCCTCCCAGCTGAAAGTATTAATTCACAATCCACACCTGAGCAGATTAGCCAAACTTTTCAAGCTGAAATGCCAGGTGGGGCTGCATTGGGAGCATTGCCTGAGGGAGATGCCTTACAAGATATTGTTGAGAACACCCAGGAAACACCCTCACCACCCATTATTTTCTCTAGACCTGTAACTAAAATTAAGGCTCAGAAAGCTCCTAAAGGTGAGGTTGAGCTGATTTCCCAAGAAGAAGCCCGCTATATTCACAAAGATCTGCTTGAGCTTTCGAATAAGTATAAGCAGAAACCTGGGGAATATCCCTGGGAATGGTTACTAAGGGTGTGGGATACTGGTGCACGAAATGTAATCTTAGATCAGTCTGAGTTTCTGGATAGGGGATCCCTAAGTGAAGGTTCTTCTTTCAATGTCTCAGTGAGAGAGGCTAAGAGAGGATCTAATTCCTTATTTGGTTGGTTCACTGAAGCATGGACTGCCAGATGGCCTAGATTAGACCAACTTGAATTA
>NW_022106355.1:0-979 GCF_000313985.2 Echinops telfairi | reverse complement strand
TCCTGGAGAATGACAGTGGATTATCCTAAACTTAACCAGGTGGTGACTCCAATTGCAGCTGCCATTTCAAATGCGATATCATTGCTTGAGCAAATTAATACCTCTCCTGCTACTTGGTATGTATCTATTGATCTGGCCAATGCCTTTTTCTCAATACCAGTCTCAAAGGACCACCAGAAGCAGTTTGCCTTGAGCTGGCAGGGGCAACAATACACTTTCACAACTCTCTCCGAGGACATCAACTCTTCTGCTTTGTGCCATAATTTAGTCCGAAGGGACCTTGATCACCTGTCTATTCCACAAAATGTCACACTGGTCCATTATATTGATGACATTATGCTGATTGGACCCACTAAAGAGGATGTATCAAAGAGCCTAGATTCATTGGTGCAACATCTGTGTTCAAGAGGTTGGGAAATTAACCCAACAAAGATCCAGGCACCCTCCATCTCAGTAAAATTTCTAGGGGTCCAGTGGTGTGGGGCATATTAAGATATTCCTACTAAAGTGAAGGATAAGCTATTGCATCTGACCCCCCCAACAGCTAAACAAGAGGCACAACACCTAGTAGGCCTCTTCAGATTTTGGAGGCAACATATCCCTAACTTGGGAGTTCTACTTTGACCTATTTACCACGTGACATTAAAGGCCTCCAATTTTGAGTAGGGCCCAGAACAAGAAAAGGTTCTGCAATAGGTTCAGGCTGCCGTGCAAGCTGCTTTGCCATTGGGACCGTGTGATCCAGCTGACCCGATGGTGCTAGAGTTGTCAGTTGTAGATAAAGATGTAGTGTGGAGTCTTTGGCAGACCCCTATTGGTGAATCACAGCATAGACCATTGGGATTTTGGAGTAAAGTCCTGCCATCCTCTGCAGACAACTACTCCCCCTTTGCCAAACAGCTGTTGACCTGTTACTGGGCCTTGGTGGAGACTGAACGCCTCACCATGGGCCACCAAGTCACCATGAACTGGGTATTGT
>NW_022106354.1:2809-3951 GCF_000313985.2 Echinops telfairi | reverse complement strand
ATATAATTTTGTACAAAATTCAAGAGAAACTAACTATATTTAACAATCACTGTAACATGTAGAAATACCCATTTCCTGATTAATTTGTTTATTGATAAAACCATGAAGAAGTAGGTAAGAATTTTTTAAACATTATTTAAAATAGTAATTAAAAACCCACTGTCAAAAAATAAGATAAAAAACCCACTGTCATAAAGTTGATTCCAATTTGATTCCCACTCACAGCAGCCCTGTAGGACAGAGCATAACCTATGCACCATCATGGATCTTAAAATTTTCATTCAAACTCACTGCCACTGAGTCAGTTATTATCCAGGACAACCCTACAGGATAGAATAAAACTGCCTCTTTGGGCTTCCAAGACTGTAAAACTTTACAGGAGTGGAAAGCCTCATCTTTCTCCAGAGGAGTGCCTAATAGGTTTGAACTTCTGACCTTGAGTATTGTTTACATATTTCAATACAAAAAATTTCATTCTTGGAACTTAGACTAAGGATATAATAGGCAAAGTAGGAAATTATTTGTGATGTGCATTCTTTTAAAAGCCAAAAAATAGAAGAACAATTTCTATGACCAATATAATGCAATTGGGTTATCAAATTATGGTGAATCCACATCACAAATTACTTTAATGTTATTAAATATGTCATTTTCTAAATTACTTACCCTTAATTTTCTATACCATAATCTCAATTTTAAATAACAAAAATATATTGCAAAATTGTAAGCATATAATGTATCAATTCTACTTTTTAATAAAACGTCTAATTCAAGATTCATGACTGGAAATTTTATAGCTAAATATATAAAGAGCTTTTACAGATTAGTAGAAGTAATCAGTATAATAAAATAAATGAGAAGCATTTAAAAAACATTTAAAAAACAATTCAAAAACATAATTTCAAATGAAAGCTGAAGAATCTTTTCTTAAAGCTTTAAATAAAAGTATGGTATTCAAGTATATTCAGAAATTTGAGGTAATATCATTTCCCTTTTTTAAAAGCATAGTCAAAACATCATTTATAACATACCTTAAAATGGTTTCCTCAAAGTTAGTTCAAAGAATAGCATCCCACTGTGGTTAGAATTTGCATTTTGCTTTAAATATGCCCAGACCCATCCATTAAAAATTTAACATGAAC
>NW_022106354.1:0-1022 GCF_000313985.2 Echinops telfairi | reverse complement strand
GTGTGTGTGTGTGTGTGTGTGTGTGTGTCTATATTGGTGTATTTCTTTGTTTTTAATATATTCAATACAAACTTTTTATATTTCTTTAAGGAGATGCCATGTAAATTTGAATATATTTAATAACATTCATGAAGTTCTGTAAAAGTTCTCTAAGAAACAGAACATAAACAATCAGTTGTAAAAATATATGATTGGCTTACATGATCATGATGACTTGCAAGTCCTAAGACTGTATGGTAGGCCACAGTCTAGAAACACAGAAAACAATTGATACTACATAATTCAGTATGAAGTTTATGGGGGTAGGCCACGACACTGAAACTCACAAAGGATTTCTATGCTATATTTTGGATGTAAATTTTCTTCCTCTCTAGGAAACAGTTTTTGCTCTTAAAACCTTCCATGGATTGGATAAAGTCTACCAGGATTATCCAGGGCAATGTTGTGACTTTAACTAGTAGTCATACCAATAAAGTACCTTCATAACAACATCAACATCGGTATTTAACCAACCAACTGGCTACCACAACCTAGCCAAGATGACAGATAAAATTAGCCATGATAATAAGTTGGTTGCTAGTGCAAATTTACTCATAGTTCTACAAGGACTGTAATAGATATTTAAAACATATTTGTTGAATGAATGGTGACATAAACTATTTATAAATGGTTTATAAATGTTAGACACTAAATGGAAGGTTTCCATTCCGTTTCAAAGACCTTGACTTGAGCAGGTTTTCTTAAGATGCTTTTACAAAAAGGAAATCCATACATGGGCCCATTTAGTGTATATCACGCTGTCTGTCACACATCCCTCTGAAGAGCTAGAGAAGAGGAGGGGGCAGTAGGAATAACGCTAGATGATGTGGCTTAGACTTAGGATCTGGGGAGCAAATAGATTCCTTCCTGCATAACTTTTCCTCGTGTTCTTTCCTCTGTTTTTAGAAGGACTGTGTAGTTCCACAAAACATATTTAGATATACAGGCACCTAAGATTATTAACTCTGTGCCAACCCTCTCGA
>NW_022106353.1:2746-3894 GCF_000313985.2 Echinops telfairi | reverse complement strand
GTGACAACCAAACATGTCTTTATGGGTGACCAAATGTTCTCCTGGAAGCAATATGGCCTGCCATTGAGAACAGCTGTGGTTATTTGCTAATGAGTCCTCTCTGAGCCCTGGTGACTCCACAGAAGTTCTTGGCTGTGACCCTCACAGAAATAAATCAAAGGCCATATCTTCAGTAGTTCCCCTAAGTGGGTTTGAACCACTAAGCTTTAAGTTGTCAGTGAAGTGCAAACTACCTGAACCACTTAAGGCCCTTATTGAGACGTAAACAAAGGCAGAAGTGGGGGAAGAAATGACAGAGCATTTTTTAAAGACATTGTCTCAATTACATCTGAATGATTTCTGGGGTTTGCAAGCCTAAATTGTATTTGTATTATTTTCACAGTTATAAGAACTTGGCCAATATTTTTCCAATATGTTTTATTTTTTTCTACCTAGGACTTTGACTTGAGGCTCTGCCTTTGGAAGAATAATAATCGTCGGTGGTAGATTGGCTTTTGTGGTTGCTGGTTGCTGTGGAGTCAGCCTGGACGGATGGAGACACCACTTACAGCAAACCAAAATACTCCTGGGTCCTGCACCTTCTCCATGATCCATTGAAGATCTGATCCTTGTGACATATAGAGTTTTCATTGGGATTGTCAAAACTAGACAGCCAGGCCTTTCTTCCTAGTGTGTTCAAGTCTGGAAGTTCTGCTGGACCATGTGTAGTATTACAGCAACACGTAAGCCTTCACTGACAAACAAGTGCTGTCTCTACATAGGCCGTATTGGCCAGGAATCAAACCCATTCTCCTGTGGGTGTAGTGAGATTTCCACCACTGAACCATCACTGCCTCATTGTGATGGATTGACCTTCTTCTAAAAGTCTGTTTTCTGTAGGAAAAGGCATTTATTTTAAATACATTTTCTTATCCACGCCCTGTCCAATTTAAGAAACCACTAGAGGGTTTTAATGATTAAATTAATGAAAAAGGTTGGTGTGGGGGAGGAAAGAAGAAGGAAAAGAGGAAGACTGGGTTGGGCCACATTTGTGTTATGAATTTATAATGAGATTTATCGGTCAGCGATTCATTTTGGAGCAGAGACACCACCCCTATTTTTACCAGACTGACAGCATTTTGCTTCTGTCTGTGATATTATTATTTCTT
>NW_022106353.1:0-749 GCF_000313985.2 Echinops telfairi | reverse complement strand
CCCACATGTGTCTATTGCCAGGTTGGCACAATGTACAAACTAGCTCAGAAGGTATGCAATTTTCTTAACAGAGATAATCTTTTGCAGTAAATTTGCAGATGGGGGTGACGAGGCAGTATGATTATAAAGGAATGTGTGGTAGAACTCTGTTTGTGAGAATTTAAAGATGGCTCTGCCTGGAGAGGTCAGAGGAGTTGAAACTTTTTTTTTATCTTGTACACTTTGGAGACTCTTCTTTAGCCATATTGTTTATTTTCCAACTTTGAAAACTTTGGGGGATGGAAAGGGGTTTCAATTAAAAATAATGTTGAATTCAAAAGGGTAGAGCGGAAGCCGAGAGGGCAGTGAGTTAAGATGCCATGAGCCATGGAATCTCCACAGCATCCTGAGGCAAGAAGGACTCGCTCCCCAGTAGCCAGCAAGGAAGGGGGAACACGATCCTCAACTAAAGGAGGCTAAATTGTACCAGCTACCTGAAGAACCAGGGAGCAAATTCCTCACACAGTCTCAAGAGATGCCCAGTCAACTGAAACCTTGATTTTAGCCTTGTAAAACCCGACCTGATGCATTGGGTAGATTCAGTCAGGGATGTAGGCTAGATGGCTACTGCAAAAAAATCAAGTAAATGATGATCTGAACATGGTCTTGAGTCCTGATAGCAGGAGCTATGGACAGTTTCAATTTACTTTGAAAATAAGGCTGATGGGTTTACCGACTGACCAATTGTTGAGGATGTGTGAGGAAGAGAG
>NW_022106352.1:2933-3900 GCF_000313985.2 Echinops telfairi | reverse complement strand
TGTATTGCCATATAAATATATGTACATAGGCCAATACCTCTATTTTTATGAATGAATATATTTGCATATGTACATACCTATGTTTATACCTCTATCCCTAACTGCTTCCTAGATCTTTCCTCTGTTTCCTTTTACCTTCCTCCTGCCCCCCCATCATGACCGTCCTTCTTCTGCCTCTTAGTAATTTCTCTCAGCTAGATTGCTGCTGCTCCAAGACCCCCAGGGTCTCTGTGTCCTCCTCGTTGTTGATTTTAATTCCCTAGTGGCTCCCCTGTCTATGGCATTGTTTTCTCACCACCCCTTTCCCTCACCTCATCCTCCCCCCAAGTGCCTCCAGCACTGTTGGTACTGTTGTTTTCTCCTTGAGCTTACTTCCCATGTCTATCTTATATAAGTAGGCAAAACCAATGATCATGGAGACCAAACAAAAATAAAACAAGAGACTGAATGAAAACAGGGGGAAAAAGATAATAACTAGAGGGGAAAAACAAAAGATATATAATTCAGGTCTTTCTGATGACCTATATGACTGTCTCCCCACTGGTCCTGGGGGAATTCCAGGAACTTCCCCTCCTAGCTTGAAGTCTATTTTAGGGGCTCCTCAGGGGCTTTGTGGCTTGGTTTTGCTCCTATTGCTGATCTGTTTTGTTCCCTTCTTGGTTTGCCCCACTGTGGAGGGTTTGGACTGGACTAACTCCCTGTCGTGTGTCCCCAGCATTGCCCTCGGTCATGGTATGCTCCAGTAGGGGACATCATGTCATGAGCTGTCGTCAGCCCTACAGGCCTTGCTGTGCCAGAGCAGCTCCAAGCAGGGATGTCGTCCTCCAGAGTGGTATGCCGATATGGGGTCTAGTCCCTCGCTCTTTCCTTCTTGGTTTTGCTTCCATGTGGGCATGGCATGCCTTCTCCTTGCCCCAACCTGTAGGTTTAGTGTTGTCCTCTGTAGCACATACTTCTAGGGTGGGGG
>NW_022106352.1:0-1144 GCF_000313985.2 Echinops telfairi | reverse complement strand
TCATTAGCCTAACGTTGATTTCTCCAACCAGAACACCAGGGGGCCATTCACCAAGAAGTGGGCAGTCTCCCTGGGTTCTCTGGGCCCGTCTCTCCTCACTCCCACCCTACGCTCAGGCGGTGCATATCACGAATTGGGCAGTGTGGACAAGAAAAGTACAGATTTCAGAGTAAAACAGTCGATTATAGATCCTCTTAAAAGCTGTGTGACTTTGGGGAAGTCGCAGGAACCATTTGCCTTTCCAGGTCAAGCCATCAAGGATGCCTTCATCTGCTACTCTATCAACTTTCAAAGTAGCCATCCTCTTCTCTACACAATGTCTTCCTGAAGCCAAGTCCAATCAACTCACTTACCCTCCACTGGGCCGATAGAGGGAACTGTCTAAAATCCAAACCTACCATGTTTCTTCTGAAATGGACCGGTAACTCAGTCGGTCACAAGGCGCAGTCTAGCTTCCTGGGCCACCAGCAAAGCCTGCGGGCCAGCCTCCCCAGCTGTGGATTCGTATGATAGAGCTTCAATGTCTCACACCACTTTTGGTTCTTAGAATGCGCATGGCTCCTTTATACCTTCTGTTCTTCTAGATCCCTTCCCCCTCCTCCTCTTAAAGCAGTGCTTTCCTCTTTTCTTACAGAGTCTGTCACACAGGCCCAGAAGGTTTTAGTCAAGGGAGCACTCTCACAAAGGGTGACAATACATCACTGTGATTTTAGCGACAAGTGAACTTAAATGTAGAATCACAGCACTGCCCTGACAGGAGTGAGCCATGAAGACCTGCGCCGTGTAACTTTAAGTTCATTCCTGGACCACGCCCCCACGCTGCTCTTGCTGTGGCCAAGGGCCGTCAAGTCGATTTTGCCTCACGGCAAGCCCATCCCATGGAGCAGACCTGCGCCATGGGTTTCTCTTGGCTGTGATCTTTCTCAGAGGAGAGCACCAGGTCTCTTCTGCAGAGCCACGGAGTGAGTTAGAATAGCCAACCTTTCAGTTAACAGCTGAGCACTTAACCATCGTGCCACCAGGGCTCCTTTATCAACCTATCAATCCTGCAGTATAAAGCAATTTTCATGACTCTTGTCATTCATTTTGTGAATTTCACACTTTTTGTAACCCAATGTGTTAGGCTGGGTAATCTAGAGAAACA
>NW_022106351.1:2723-3952 GCF_000313985.2 Echinops telfairi | reverse complement strand
ATCCCTTGTGTCAAGCACATTTGTACATTTGTTGCCATCATCATTTTAAAAACATTTTCTTTCAACTTGAGCCCTTGGTATCAGCTCCTCATTTTTCCCCTTCCTCCCCACCCTCCCTTCCTCATGAATCCTTAATAATTTATAAATTGTTATTTTTTCATGTCTTACACTGACCGATGGTTCCCTTCACCCACTTTTCTGTTGTCCATCCCCCAGGAAGGGAGTTATATGTAGATCATTGTGATCTTTTCCCCCTTTCTCCCATCACCTTCCCCTTCCCCTCCTGGTATCGCTATTCTCATTATTGGCCGTGAGGGGCTTATCTGTCGTGGATTCCTGTGTTTCCAGCTCTTATCTGTGCTCTGGTCTAGCCGAATTTGTAAGTTAGAATTGGGATCACGATCTTGGAGGTGAGAGGGAAGCATTAAAGAACTAGAGGAAACTTGTATGTTTCATCAGTGCTATCCTGCACCCTGACTGTGACCCTAAGGAGATGTTCAATTGTCTACAGATAAGCTTTGGGTCTCCACTGTGCACTCCCCCTCATCCAAATCGATATGATTTTTTGTTCTGGGTCTTTGATGCCTGATACCTAATCCCATCAACACCTCATGATCACACAGGCTGGTGTGCTTTTTACATGTGGGCTTTGCTGCTTCTTTGCTAGATGGCCGCTTGTTTACCTTCAAGCCTTTAAGACCCCAGACACTATCTCTTTTGATAGCTGGGCACCATAAGCTTTCTTCACCACATTTGCTGTGCACCTATTTTGTCTTCAGCGACTGTGTCAGGAAGGTGAGCCATCATGGAATGCCAGGTTACTAGAACAAAGTGTTCTTGCATTGAGGGAGTATTAAGTTGAGGCCCAATGTCCATCTGCTACCTTGATTCTTAACATATAAATATGTGTACATAGATCTATTTCCCTATCGATATATATAAATATATTTACATATGTACATGCCTGTATTTAGACCTTTATAAGTACCCTTTGCCTCCTAGTTCTTTCCTTTATTTCCTTTTACTTTCCTTTTGTCCCACTATTCCTAATGACTCATTTCCTTAGATGTCATTAACAGAAATTATTCACATTGTCCATCTTAGAAATATCCTATAGCCACCTAGAAGTTATTGTTTCCTAATGTCTATGTCCAGCGCTCTATATCCCAATATCCAAGTGCCTAATAGTCATCTCCTTGTGGCTATCTCCCAGAAAATTCAAATTCAGT
>NW_022106351.1:0-1505 GCF_000313985.2 Echinops telfairi | reverse complement strand
GATTGCCTGATTCAAAATGGCCCATACCAGTCCATTTCAACATGCATAGGATATCGATCTTTATGTGGTCCATATCATTTTTGATGACTTTCAACTTTCCTAGATTCATAGTTTATACATTCCACTTTTAGACTAGTGATGGATGCTTGCAGATGTTTCTTTTCATTCTGAATTATGCCCCACCAGCAAATGAAGATACCTAAATCTTTAATCCAGCCATATCATTGTGGTTGAGTCTACTCTGAAGAGGCAGCTCTTCTACAGTTGTATTTTGAGTGCCTTCCAACCTGAGGGGCCCATCATCTGGCATCACACCTGACAGTATTTCACTGGTATCCACCACTTATCTGTCATTTGTTGATCTGTGCTGGCTTATGTCTTGCTGTCATTCTTGAAGGCTCATCATTGACATTTCAAACACCAGCAGCGTCACACAAGGCGAACATGTTTCAGCTGAGTTTCCAGATTAAAAAAAAAAAGCTACAAAGAAGAAATAGACTTTCCACTTCTATGAGATTAGTCACTGAAAACTTACGGATAGTAGCGGGACATAGATACATGTAGATGTATAAAACCAGATGGCAAGTGGCATCAAGTTGATTCTGATTCAGCAACCCCATATAGGGTTTCTGAGATTGTAAATATAGGAACAGGCAGTTTGATCTGTCTTCTGCAGAGCGGCTAGTAGGTTTGGACCACTGACCTTCTGGTTAGCAGTTCAACCCTTATCCCACAGTTTCACTAGGGCCGTGTATAGCTTTATACAGATTATATAGATAGAAAAATATAAGTATATATATTTTATTGGTAGAAAAATTCTTGTAGGGCATTTCAGGCTTGGAGAGCTTAGCTTTCATTAGTTTAAAATATGTCCGTATAATGAGATCAGGATATTGGCTAACCCTAATGAAAGGAGAGAAGTTGTGATTGGGTGGCTGGCTGTGTTCTATTTCTTGATTAGCATGTTGTTACAAAGGGTATTCTTTATAGTTACTCCTAATGCTGATAATACACATTTTAGTAATTTAAAAAATGTTTAAATATTTCACATCTAGAGATGAAAGTGAAGAATTGCAGCCTTCAGTATGGATTACAACTCAATATAAAGAAGACCAAAATGCTCACAACTGGACCAATGGGTAACATCAAGATAAATAGGGAAAGCTCGAAGCTGTGAAGGATTTCGCTTTGCTGGGATCTGCAGTCGATGTTCATGGAAACAGCAGTCAGGAGAGCAAATGGCACATTGCATTGAGCAAATTTGCTGCACGAACCTCTTTAGAGCACGGAAAAGCATGGAAGTTACTCTGAGGCCTAAGGGGCACCTGAAACAAGCCATGTTTTTTTTAAATTGTTCATATGCACATGAAAGTTAAATACTGAGTAAGGGAAGTTGAAGAAAAGTTGATGCATTTGAACTGTGGTGCTGGTGAAGAATATCGAAAGTACCATGCATTGCCCAAAGACAAACACATCTGTCTTGGAAGAATGGTAGCCAGAGTGTG
>NW_022106350.1:2842-3953 GCF_000313985.2 Echinops telfairi | reverse complement strand
CAATCCATCTCTTCGAGAGCCTGCCTCTGTCTCGCTGCCCCTCCACTTTACCAAGCATGATGTCCTCCTCCAGGGACTGGTCTCTGCTGACCACATGCCCCAGGTGGATAGGACGAAGTCTGCCCATCCTGGCCTCTAGGAGCCTTCTGGCCTTACTTCTTCCAGCGTCATGGCACCTAACAATTACAGTCCAAGTTTCTTGTCCTGTTAGCGGAGTACAGACTGACCCCCCCATGAATGTCCATCCCACGGAGTAGTCTTTTCTTCAGCCATGTCTCCTGGTGCCTCCGTTTGGAGGTTAATTACCTGGCCCAGGGCTATCCAGCGCATTCTCAGCCAGGCTGCGATTTGAACCCAAGCCAGCAGCCCCCTCTGTTCTTAGGCAGCTAAGCCCTCCCCTTCCTTGCTTTGGCAGCATGGCCTCTCCCCTTTGAAACCTGCCTCCTCCGGGAAGCCTTCCTGGCTAACTGGGCACCGTTCCCCAGCATGCACTGGTGGCAAAGTAAGTCTGCTCCAGGTGGGTGGTGAACCCCCGCCCCAGCTCCAGGACAAGTTCCGGAAGGAGAGGCCTGGCTTGCTTTGCTTAAGTCTGTGTGTTTTGGAGGTTCCAGGGCCCGAGCCCTTGTGAAGGACAAGGTGCTACTTTGGGGGACCAAGAGGATAAGGGAAAATGTGTGAGTGGGAGAGGATGAAGTGAGGCTGGGGCGGGAGATGTCTGCAGGAGGACCTGGCAGGCAGCCAAGGGAGCCGGTGCCCTGGACACGGTGGCCCTGGTGGGGTTAGGCAGATTCCCTTGTGAAGCAAACCCCATGACATGCACACACACATGTGTGTGTGTGTGTGTATGTGCCTCATGCTGCTGTAGAAGTGGTTAAGTCCAGTCCGGTTCACATCTGTGAGTCAGCTGGTAAGCCAGAGGCTCTTCCTGGCTGAGTAGCTGTGGAGGCTGACACCCCAAAGAAGCAGGAAGACCACCCGGGTATCGGGGAGTCTGTGGCTGGCGAATGCAGACACAGGCAAAGCCAAGGTCAGCAGACAGACAGGCTCCTGTGGCTCCCAGGGCTGGTGGGCAATATGGCAGGCTGCTGGCTCAAGTGTAAAGGCAGGAGGA
>NW_022106350.1:0-1061 GCF_000313985.2 Echinops telfairi | reverse complement strand
AGGCCACCAGGGGCTTCTTTAACTTCAGGTCTTTGCTCTTGTCCTGTTTTTGACATTTCAGCGTGGTGAAGGACCCCAGGACGCTGGATAAGGGGGTCCGAAGAACCTGTCCAGGCATGCCCAGGGGGTAGAGAGAGCTCCCCTCACCCACTCATTCTTCAAAAGGTGCCCTGGAAGTGCTGTGGTCAGGCTTGCCGCTGTCAACCCAAAGGGGCTTGGCAGTCCAGCACCCCACTCTACTCCCACCCCGCTGTGCCTTGGGAGAAAAGACCTGGGAGTTTGTAAAGATGCCACTGAGGAAACCCAATGGGCGCTTCGGCCCTGTCACAGAAGACCACTGTCAGTGGCAGACAACAACAACAACAGCTGCAGCTGCAGCAATCTGCTCCTTGAACTGTGAGAGGCTCTAGTCTCCGGTGCCCCCTCTCACTTCCAAACCTACAGGGGCTGGGCGAGGGCCCTGAGCTGGGTCATCTAGCAGGCCAGCGGGCCTGGGCAGAGGGTTTGGCCCGGGGCAGCCATCGCTCCGGATGTGGCATGCACGCTGTGATGAGGCCAGCGCCACCCCCAGCGTGTCTGGTGGAAACAGCAGGGGAGGGAGACGCTGGGGCGTCTGCAGCTACTGCATCAAGGCCATGGCCTGGGCCCCGCTTCTCCTTGTCATCCCACACATGGCTTTATTTACGAGGCAGACCCGCCCATCGTGCCAGGTCCCTGCCATCCCTCATGTCATTCTAGGATGATGTTCAGCAGAAGGAGATAGAAAAGGCCCCCTGAAGAGGGTGGGAAAACACCCTATGGGACATACACTCAATGGAGTACTATGCAGCCCCGAAGAAGCACATGGCCCCTGCCCAGCACCCCATTCTGGGAGGAGCCTAGAGGACACCACCCCCAGAGAAGGTAGCCGTCACTAAGGGGCGATACTGTGAGGCTACTGCTACAGAGAGTCGGGACACACTTCCAGTCCTGCAGGAACATCCTGGGACGGGCGCCAGAGCTCAGAGGCAAAGGGAGAGCTTATCATTAGCTGGAGGGCAGACACCTATTGCCTGGGGGTG
>NW_022106349.1:2770-3954 GCF_000313985.2 Echinops telfairi | reverse complement strand
ATCATGTCACGTCATGTTATTTGTTTGGACAAGTAAGCAAGGATGGATTGGGACAAAAGATAGAACAAGCTTGCCACAGTGTAGATGACTCAAGAGCAGGAAATATTTGTTCTGTTGTACTTAGCATTGATATGAGTAGATATAAATTCAATCGCACTATTATTTATCTATAAATATTATTATTTATGAATATAGCCCTATTTTTCTATATCATTGTCTATAATATTATATAATGTACAAATATATAATGAAATTACTTTGTTCTTTTTAATCAGAAGGCCTGGTTGTGTAGTGGTTATGCACGGGGTTGCAATTCACAAAGTCAGCAGTTCAAAACTACCAACTGCTCCTCAGGAGAAAGATGGGACTTTCAACTCTCTTTAGCAGTTGCTCTCTCAGAAATTCACCGGGTCAGTTCTACCCTGTCCTTTAGGGTCACTAGAAATTGGCATCGACTTGATGGCAATGATTTGGGTTTTTTTGTTTGTTTGATGACTGATGAAATAGCCATCCTGACACTTCTCATCATCTTTGGTGGACTGGGTTATCTTGTGGGCCTTTTAAATCTTCTGATCACTAGGTTCACTTCAGACACATATCATTAAATTACTTTATTCTTTTTATTAGGAGCTCTGGTGGTCTAGCTGTTATGCCTTAGGCTGTAATCCACAAATGTAAATTTCTGCCTTCCTAAAACACAGCCACAATGTGCCTACACATGGGATACCTTCTGTGAGATCACCGAGAGACCAGCATGACAATGCGAGCTCTGGGCCCACCATGAGAATGGGGGTATGTCAGACCATCTATTCCCACTAAGCCAGCCCAGGGCAGAAGAACAGCTCAAGCAATCCATCCAACTGAAAAATGACTAGTGATGCTCAGATCCACTAAAATTTGGGAAATTTGTTACATAAAAAGCTAACTCAAACCAAACATATAATAAAATGAAGGAGAATAAAAAAATTAATTAATTTGGAGCCTATGTTTGGTGCCTAAATTCTAGTCTCATTCCTTTCTTCACCTCCCTTAACCCTCTTCTTTTTCATGAGAATTGCTAAGAAAATTATTTTAACAAACATCCTCTTCTCCTTTTGTGCCCATTTACTCCCTTTATACCAAGTGAAACAATACCAATATAAAGACACCCAGTGCCCTCACCTAAACTAGATTTCTCAAGAAGA
>NW_022106349.1:0-1103 GCF_000313985.2 Echinops telfairi | reverse complement strand
ATATTTCTCCCTGGGAGCATCTGGGGATTTAAAACAACTGACCTTGTGCTTACCCTCCCCTTGCATAACCCACTATCCAAAAAAACCACTCATTGCCATCAAATCAATGCTGACTCACAGTGAACCCCTGTGGGTTTCTGAGACTGTAACTGTTGAGCATTAGAAAGCCCAGTCTTTTTCGTAAGGAGCTTCTGGTGGTTTTTAATATGCTGAACATGTGGACAGCATCACAACTACCATACCAGGACTCCTAATACCACCAAACAAAACCCAAACCAAATTTACTGCTGTATAGTTGGCGCTGACTCATAGTGAGCCTATAGGACAGGTGAGAACTGCCCCCTGGGAGTTTCTGAGACTGTAACTCTTCACAGGAGCACAAAGTCTCATATGTCTCCTGCTGAGTGGCTGGTGGTTTTCAATGCCTGACTTGTAGGTAACAGCCCAACACATCTAGACCTCCATTAAATGGTTGGATATTAAAAATAGTGAATAAAGACAGAATCACAAAGGCTAGCTCTGAGAAACCAGAACAGATACCATTTTGATGCGTTACAGTCCCATATAAAAGAAATTCCCACAGAAATAATAAATTGACTTGGTAAATATTAGTCAGTGGCCTGACTTTTGCAGTGACAAAGCCACATGCAGACATAATAGAAGAAGCATATTTTGAGTTGAAGAATTATAGGCCTGACCCAGGTGGCTTCACTGACTAATTTTACTAAACATTCAAAGAAGAAATCAATTTTTCCTAAAACTACTCTGGAACACAGCACAGAAGGGAAATCTTTTTTTTTTTTAGCAAGGTAATACTTTAATTAGAATTAGAATACTATCATGCAAGTTGCAAAGAAGCCCCCAATTTCTATTGCTGGCCAATGTGTATGCACTTCAGAATTTTAATATAATAGACTTCACGGGGTTGGTGTGGAGTTAACTCCCACCCACAGCTTGTACCCACGTCAGACATTTTCAAGCTGCAGTACAAATCAAGGTCAGAGGTGTTCTTCCAGTTTCTAGACCGTTACAATGTGCACAACTCTGAATATCATTTTGGCTGTTATGGATGATAACAACAAGCACTTTTTGTGTCATCAGTA
>NW_022106348.1:2502-3954 GCF_000313985.2 Echinops telfairi | reverse complement strand
TGTCATTCCCAGTATAGTAAACCATATTTTCTATTGCAAAATGGCTAACACCAATCCATTTCAGCTCACTATTGCTTAAGATATCAATCTTTATGTGTTCCATTAATTTTTTTTACAACTTGAAATTTTCTTAGATTCATACATTGTACATTCTACGTTCTGACTCTTAGTTGATTTTTTGCAGCTAGTTCTTCTCATTTTTCATCATACCCCCTCAGCAAATGAAGGTCCCAAAGGTTTTATTCCCTTAGGCTTTACTCTTTCCATATCATTATGGTTTACTCTAATTTGAGAAGGCACCTCTCTTCCTCAGTCATATTTTGAGTGAAGCTAAACAATAGATAGGTCTACCACACAAGGAAAGATGGTTTTCCTCAGCACAATCGACCAGACAGGATGAATAGGGCATCATTTCTCCAAAAGCAAAGCTTATACAGCAGGAGGGATCAGGGAAGAGAAGCAAATCAGCACTGGAGCTCAGGGAGGAAAGGTGGAGAGCTACATTGAGAGGCTAACAAAAGTCAATTTTCCAGGAACATCAGAAATCTTCTCCTCTTGGTCAAAGGACTCAAAGCATTTCTTTTACAGATGAGGAATCTGAAAGTCCACAAAATAAACGTGTTGGCAGCTAAATAACATCTAGTGTGACTTAAAAAAAAGGACAATGATTTTTTTTTCAAAGAGAAATTGAAATGTTTCAAGCATTGAGAGCCAAGGTGTGTGAAGGACTTTAATTAGCTGAGATTATTTTTAATATGCTCAGAGTGTGAAAAGACATTGTTTGTTTCCAATATTCCAGAGCTAAAAAGATCAAATAATTTTCTACAATGTCATGCAAATGTGAAATCACAAATGTCATCCCTAAGTATACACCGAAAAATAATTATGTGATCCAAACACATATTGCACATAGATGACACTCCCATGATATTTAAGAATGTCATTTCCCATACTGTAGCATTATTTGTAATCATCTTTAGATCATTTCTTTTAAAAAGAAAAGAAAAAATGCGTTGCTGCATAAAACTAATATGTAATAAATCTGTGCACTTGAAAAGCATGAGTTTACAAATAGCAATTGCACATTGTTTAATTTATCAAACAAGCTTTCATAATTATTGAGCATTTAATAAGAGAAAATCACTGTTTCGTAACAGACTTGGGAGAATTTTGATGAAGTCAATAAGTAAAGTAAACTGAAAAACAAGCCAAGAGGAACACTAATTGTTCCTAGTTTTCTATTTCCTGTGCTTACATTCATACTATTAAAATTACCCCTGGCATGATTAGATTTCACTGATACACTAATCCAGAACCCACACTGAAATGTGTGCCTGACAGAAACATTGACTAATGGTCCATCCAGTATTTTGTTCATCATCTATCTTTAGATCCTTCTCACGTGCCTCTGTTCACATGTGAACAGTGCCCTGATTATCAGGCTTCTCCCAA